>NC_142583.1:62782446-63085571 GCF_965207765.1 Zootoca vivipara
AGGGTGGTGGCTCACTGGCAGAACATCTGTCCTGCATGCAGAAGGACCCCAGCATCTCCAGGTACTAGTAGCTCTGCAAAGGTCCTGCATGAAACCCTAACGAGCCTCCACCACCCAGTGCAGTTACCAAAAATCATTTTTCAATAAATTGTACAATAATTGTACATTTGAATATCTACTTGCCATTATTCTGACTATGTTTCTGCTTTCAGAGCTAGTTATTACTTACATTATTACAAAAACAGTAATAATTGAATGCAGTGACAATAATTTATGATAATAAAGAGTGGACACATAGTCCTACAGATACAACCGGCCCTTTGAGGGTGACCAAACTGCTGATGCGGCCCCCGATGAATTTGAGTTTGACACCCCTGATTTAATGTATAGACAGGTTCTAACATCCATCTTGCTTTCTCACCTTCACGGAGCATCATTAAGGCTTGCACAAATTCTACTCCACTGCCTTGGAAGCTAGAAATCCGATCACTGTATTAAATGGCTTACAGTGGTTTTCAGATTACAAAAATGTTGTCCTGTTAACATGTGGACACCAAAACACTAAGTGGTCGTGTTGATCATTTGTTAAGAGACGAGTTTGGCAGTGACAATCTTGCACCACCCTTGGCAGTTCGTATTTGTATCGTGCTTGAGTCAGTCATCTGAAAGGCAGAATAATTCCAGTGTTGTAGATATAGCGGTTCTGAATTGACACTACCTACTGGCTGTGGGTTAGGAGCCAGCACAAGTTTTCTTTTCCTTTGCTCCTGAACTCTAGAAATACATTTTAAAAAAACAACCAAAACTTCAGACAGTACAGTGGGGTCCATGTCACATTTATACCGTATTTTCCAGCCTTTACATCGGCGCCTGCCCAACAAAGTGTGACTTCTAATATCGCTCAACAAACATTGGCCAGATGGTACATGGATATCTATATTTTGTTTGTTATCACTGTCACATCAATATCTATTGGAAACAAAACATTTCTATAAGCAGTTGAATCAAGAAAGGTGGCACTTTTAAGCATTTCATTAATTTTGTACTGGTTATAACTGGCATGTGGGTAAGTACTCTCAAGGTTCTTGACAGTCTACTCTGGAATAAGAGACTGCAGAATGAATTGCTTCTGCCATGGCTTGTATTGCACAATCCGTTTTTCTCAACATGTTCTCTTGGCTCTAAGGAGGTGCTTCTTCAGGGTCTGTCTACCTGCTGTCTTCAGTGGCTGGCTCCAAGCCCCAGGATCTTACTACTTTCCCCTCAAAATTCTTACATATAAAATGCTGGGGCTAGGTACATTGCAGTTGTATGTGTCTGGACGTATAGCTATTGACTAAAGTTCAGCCAGACTAAGAGTTTTTCAGCTGGAGAAGCTCCAGTTATAGGAGTGAGTAGACACATCTGCACTAGGGCTCAATATCTTTATCAGGCTGTTGCTTAATAAACATGAAACTGAACTGCAGTGAAGAATCATGTAGTGTGAGAATAAGCCAAACAAAAAAACCCCTTTGGGCAGGACATTGTGGTCTAGAGTTCTCAAGCCTGCTCTTGCCTATAGCACAACTTCCCCCCTTTAATAAAGAACTTTTCCTCCTTGGTATCAGATGCTGCTGCTGATTATTTAACCCTTAAACACCAGTATTTGTAGAATGTGGGCCTTAAGCATATAAGGGTGCAGAATAGGAAGTAGATGCAACAAGTTGGCTTAGAAATTGAAAGTATTTCTACTCTGGCACCATTGAGAATTTCGTTCAGGGTTTTGTCTTAATAGGTATATCTGTTGCCTTGTCACTTTTTAAGATGTGAAATATTTTAAATGGGGAGTTAGCTCATTCCTTTATTGCAGGGCTGGGAAATCTTGTCATGCTCCAGACCTTGGACTCTCAATTCCTGGCAGTCCCAACCAGCCTGGCAAAGGGTTTTGGATAATGTGGTTTGTAATCCAGCAACCTGGAAGGCTACAGGTTCTCGCATCTGCTTGCTTGCCAGCCCACGGCAAGCGCTAGTATGTAAAAGCAATTTGTAGCTGTTAACTGTACTTATTTGAAGATAGAAAAAAGACTATAAACAAAAATATTTGTGCCTTTCAATCTAGAACTCTTTATAGAATGCCAGTGCATCGTTTGAAACTGCTTAAAAGGATCCTTTATGTTGGAATGGTGCCTGTGGCTAAAAGGACGATGAACACTACTATGACGAGGACAATGCTAACAATAATTATGATCATTTTAGTGTTTTTCCACCACATCTTCCTTGAAATCTTTGTAGACGTCTTTTGGAAACCGTGAGCCTGAAAGCAAATGGAGAAAGGCACAAGTTAATAAGGAGAGGAACACACCAAATGGATGGAAGCCACTGCTTTAGAAATGTGGAAGTAGCTTTGTGTAACTTACAAATTACCCCAGCAGTTGGTAATTGAAGTCTTAGCTTGTATTGTTTTTCAAACGGATGCAATTCAAAGAATTGTGTTTTAACACACTTAAGCTGTAATCTGAACCCTACTTAAGTGAATAAGCCCTGTTGAATTAAATAGGATTTATGAGTAGGCATGATTAGGATAATGCTGTTAGCTTTTTTCCATCAGGCTGCCTGAGTATTTTGAGAGCTGGTGGGGGAGAGAGAATCATAAAATGAGCCTAGAATATTTCTCTTGGAATTCAGTGTAGTTGAAGCTGCTTAATTAGCATGGATTGATAGTTAAACACTTAAAATGGTTTCTTCAAAGGCCCTGATCACTTAACGACTTGTCTTGCAGGAGTAATTTGTGGTGAGCCCCCAAAGTAAGCAACTTGCTGCATTGCTGGCAAATTGACCATGTGGCTTCCCTGTGGATCCAACAAACTTTTCCATCAGTCCAAGGATTTACACTTGTGCAATGGAGCATACCTCTCTCTCTGCCCCTAAATCTTATGGGCCCCCCCCCCCAATAGGAGTGTGGAGGGAGAGATGGGAAGGAAGCTACGTTGCAGAATCTTACATCCTTTAGTTGATGGAGTTAATATACAACCCTCAGATCCTGATGCCAATCCTCAAAGAGCTTAAAGCCATTCTACTGATAAATATTCTGCACAAAGTAAATGAATGTAGAATCACCGCTGTTTGGAGATCATCGCTTCGATCAGCCAGTTCACTCAGCCGTTCCTCTCTGTCCAAAACTTTTTCAATATTGTGACTCATGACATTTTTCACATCATCTACTTGAACTTGAAGTGTAGAAATTGCAGCATCACCATGTTTCTGATCAAACGCCATCTGCCCAGGATAAAGTTTTCATTTCACTTATTGCACTAAACACGAATAATAATACAGGCCATGGTTTTGTATAGCAATGTTTCCTGAAAAATAAGTCAGCTGATTATAGGCTGTTTGGAAACGTAATACAGTACTGAATTATTTCCTTGTTTCCACCAAGTTTCTAGGTTTTATTCAAAAGATTTCTATCCTAATTTTCAGTCCTAAATTCACAGTACCTCATGGCTCAAAACACAAAAACCTACAGGTAGAGTAAAAAATAGAACAGTAAAAGCCAATATTAAAATGAGAACCAAGTAAGATTTAAAATGCATTAACAGAACAGTAAAACCCAATATAATGAGAACCAAGTAAGATTAAAAATGCATTTGTCAAGCATTTATCAATGCTCTCTGTAATAATGCCTTTAGTATTTTATTTCCAAAGTGGTATTAAAAATCCAGTACATCCCTCCTGCCATATAAAGCCAGCAGGAAAAGTAGTATAACATGTTATATACAACAACTTGCAAGATAAGAAATCAAAACCAACCATGACTCACCCGTTCAGTGATTCCCAAACTTGGCCCTCCAGCTGTTTTGGGACTACAATTCCCATCATCCCTGACCACTGGTCCTGTTAGCTAGGGATGATGGGAGTTGTAGTCCCAAAACATCTGGAGGGCCAAGTTTGGCCATCACTGCGTTAACTCATTTAACTTTTACTTTGGGCAAGTAATTGAACCTTTTAAACCCCAAATGGTATGAAAACAGATTGAGAGCCAATATTAAATCAACATAAAAAGCTCGGTGGGGCGGGGAGAGATGGAAATTCTAAAGGGCAAGCATCAAATTCCAGATGGTGGCAACTACCAAAGTTATTTTATTGGCTAAAGCACTTATGGCTGTGCAGCAAAAGTTTGTTTCTCATTCCTCTCCCTACATTCCCCTTAAATCTATGCAGCATTCCCCAAAGCTCTCGAGCAGGTTTTATTGGGGGGGGGGATGAGCAAGTTACATTACAAAAATGGAAACCTCTGTGCTAATGGAACGTGGTTGAATATTACCAACCATGGTTCCCCCCCCCAAGTCTTATATCAAAGAATTTTAACTGAGCTGATGGAGAATTTCAGTAGCTCAAATACAAGTAAACCATGCACAATCTGTTTATTGGGTGTCTTACCTGCTTAGGGTGAGTTCCAAGATATCAACACTCTTAAAAATAGAGTGGGCCTTAAAACATGTCTCAACCAAAAGCAAGAGCAAAGAGGTGCATCTTCAGCATAATGGTGGAAACTGCAATGAAGTTGTCGGATGCACAAGGCAAATGCGTTCATTGATCATAACTGCATTTGCACTGTGAACTTTTTGAAATCAGTTTGTATTTGAAAGACAGATGGTGCAGCTTGTACTAGAAGACAAAGCCAGTCTTCAACGCCTTCGTTAATAAACCTTTCATGGTATACCCCGCAGCCTTTCCTCTATGCACTAAACTAAAATCTAATTAAAAGCAGATTTGGATGTTCTAATTAAACTGAGACCTAGGGTAGTTGTTACCTCTTAACACCTACTTTCCTTTGGATTTGCTGTCTTTTACAACCTTTTGGCCTGTCCCAGTATCTGGCACTGCCTGCTGTATTGTGAAGTGGGAAGGGAGGGATATTGGCAGCACTCATTGGGGTAGGGAATCCTGCCAACAGATGCCCCCTCCCCCAAAAAACTGGGTGGCAGGAGAGGACATATTGTTTATTGATATCATTCCTAACTTGCGCTAGCAAGTTTTTTACTTAGCAGAGTTTACATTCCCCCTTTTACATGCACAGCAGATAGCTGGTTGCAGGCTTGTGTAAGCCTCTCACTATTGCACAATTCAGTTTGTCTTCAGATTGAATCGTATGTTCCTGGTAAGTTCCCTTTAACCCCTCTTAAAAGAATAAGGACACGGCAATCTTATTCAAAGTCAATAAAAGAAGTTTACTTACATCAGTTCACAGTTGGATCCCTGAAGGCAGACTTAGTTACAAATAGGTACATGTGGATCTACCCCATATGGGGGAATAATCCCACTGTCTCTGCTAGGTGAGAGCTAGCAGAGCAGTCCTAGCTAAAAGCTGGTCAAACGAAGAAGGAAGTCAAAAAGAGAGAGAGGTGTGTTGCATGACTCGTCCTTTTGATACCTGGACAGGTTAGGTCACGACCACCCATCACATGCTAAAGGAAGGATGCTCCAGCCCAGGAGGAACAGGAAGTTTAAACTGGCTGGACCAAACATTCCCTCATGTCTTCTCTAGCATTTCAAGGAACAAGTGGCGCAGGGCACCAGGGCACCAAGTTATGGAGGGCGCCAGGGAAGAGGCGGAGGCTGGACCTTGCCCACATCCACCATGCCATGCCGAAGCGGCACCGCACCCGGAGCCTCTGCCTCTTCCCTGCTGGAGGAGCCATCCCGCTGCCCGCCTCCTCCAGCCCCGCAAAGCTGCCGGCAGCGCCATAAAAAGGTCGGCAACTCTGGGAAATGGGGGGGGGGCGGGGGGCGCCGGAGGGATCTTTGCACCACGACGATGGATATACTTAAGACGGCCCTGTCAAGGAATGCTCTACTTGGCTGCCTCTCATGGATTACCCACAAAAACGAGGTCTGTGATTATATTGTCACACAAATTCTCATTGTTCTGATTTTATCCATAACCTACATGGGACGTTCGTATGCCTCCTTCTGGCAATTCCTGCAGTCAAGCTTTCTTTTGGACCACATCAGTGAGGCTGAGAGGCGGGGGTCTTGTTATCTGAATAGCCCAGGATCTCCATACACCCCGGGAAGGTCACTTTGGTGCTGCTAACACAGAGATTTGATTTCACCCCTTGAAGGTGCACTCCCTTGTCTCTTGAGACAGACGGATGCAAACAACATGGGGTTGAAACAGGAAGGAACACTGAGCAGGAATAACCCACACTGCATAGTATGGTTAATATACCTGTACGAGTTAAGTGGACATTTGTTTTAAAATATGCCATTTTCAAACACAGACTGCTTAGTAGCTCCATTTTATCTGCTGCTGCTCTTAAAAGTAGTGAGCCCACTATATTCAAGTTATATTTTAGAATTGTGCGCTTTCTCCGCAATGTTATCACATGGCCACTAGAGGTCACCCCAGCACTTCTACGAATTAATAGCAAAACAAAAAACATTCCCATGAGGTTAGGGCAATTTACCTTCACAAAACAAATAAATGATTAAATAACACTGAGATGCGTGAAAATTCCTAGGTCTCTCCTCATCCACCCCACCTATCTATCATTAAAGAGCATAGAAGTAATTATCTGTTTGTACTGCCAAGTATCACCAAATTCACTATTATAAAGGGTTACTAATATTTCCTTCCGCTCTCTGTTGAGATAATGCAGATTTCAGAATGACCCCAAAGACTGCAGAGGTTAGTGTTATGTTTGCTCTTTTGCAAAGGCTTCTAACATTTGCTTTTTTTTTGCATTCATATTGCTGTCCCTTCTTGGATCTCAGGAATGTTCTAAGGGGGCGCAATGGTAACACAAAAAAGAGTGCTGCTGGATCAGGCCGGTGGTCCATCGAGTTCAGCATCCTCTTTTTGCAGCAACCAACCAAATACTTGGCGGCTACTCACAAGCAGGATCTGACCTTAAGCAGAGTCTTGACGGGCATATGTCAAGAATGCTTTGATGGTGTTTCTTGCTCGGCAGGGGGTTGGACTGGATGGCCCTTGTGGTCGCTTCCAACTCTATGATTCTATGAGTAAAACAACCAAGAGGATGCCAGCATGGGCACTGAGCAGAATCAAGGAAGCTTACTGGAGGCAAGGAGCATTTCTTCAGAAAATGGTCACTTATCCCCAATGTGAACAAACATTGACCAAAGAAAGCAGAGATAATGCAAATAAAGAAATGCAAGGAGCACATTTTAGCTGCGTTTCTACTATTGTGATTTTCAGGAACTCCCAAACCTTATCGACTCTCCTTTCAACTTCACGTTTACCAATCACCTCATTTGGGCGCACAGAGAACTGCCTTGCATCTTCCACAGCGAAGAGAGATACAAACCATTCTGTCAGCTTCTCTGCAATTTCCATTTCCTTCTTTAGCACACCTTTCACCTTTAGCACACCTTTCACTCCCTTATCGTGCAAAGGACTAACTGCCTTCCTAGCCCATTTCTTGCTTCCTAGCCCATTTCTTGCTTCCAATGCACTGACAGTCAAAAATTATTCCAATGCACAGCAGAATTCTATAAGAAATTCAAAGAACCCCTAATGCCACACATGACTTGCTTATTTAACGACATCATGAAAGGGGGGCCCATCCCCCAAACCTGGACCCACTCCAAAATAGTCTCCATCCCAAAACCACTGAAGGACAATCTCAAAGTCGAATCATATCGCCCAATCTCATTAATAAACCAAGACTACAAGATATTCTCATCAATCCTGGCCAACCGCTTAAAAAACTTCTTATGCAATTTAGTAGCCCCAGATCAGACTGGCTTCGTCCCTGGTCGCAATATCACAGACCCCATCAGGAAACTGCTGAACCTAATCGAACACAGCAAGGCAACCAAAACCCCACTGACAATTATGTCTCTAGACATCCTCAAGGCCTTTGATTGCCTAGAATGGAAATACCTGTTAGCAGTATTAACTAGCATGAAATTTGGCCCAAACTTTCTACAAGTCCTCAAACAAATATACTCCCAAGCCTCAGCAAAATGCAGAATCAACAACATAGACTCCAATAGCATAAAAATCCAAAGGGGCACAAAACAAGGATGCCCACTATCCCCCTTCCTATTTATACTGGCCCTAGAACCTCTAGCAATCCGAATCCGTGCAGCCACAGACATCAAAGGAGTGGAAATAAAAGGCAGAACATATAAAATAGGGCTCTTTGCAGATGACCTAATGGTCACAACATCAGACCCCTTAAACACAGCAATCTCCCTAACCAGAGAACTCAACACATTTGCAACGGTGTCAGGCCTGCGAGTAAACTTTGCAAAATCAGAAGCCATGTGCTTCAACACTCCTCCCCACACCCAGAAAGAACTCACTAATATCACCAAAATAAAACTCTGCCACACCAAGTTCAGATACCTAGGGGTACAAATAACCAAAAATCTCAACAAATTATACCTACACAACTATAAACCCTTGTGGCGACAAATAAACAAAGACCTGAAGAGACAACATGAATTTCACCCTCTCAGATAAAATGGCAATGATCAAAATGATCACTCTCCCAAAATTAACCTACTTATTCCAAACCCTCCCAGTCTGGATCCCCCCAATTCAACTCCGCAGATGGCAGAGAAAACTGCACTCCTTCATCTTCTCACATAAAAAACCAAGAATAAGCACCAAATACCTGCACCTCCCCACCTCACAAGGAGGATGGGGAATCCCTAACATAGAAACATATTACAGGGCCAATCAAATACGACATATAATCCCGTATATACTGGAAGATGAGACAAAACAATGGATACACTTAGAGAGAGACACAATTGAAAATATCAGCACCACAGCATACCCATTCCTCCCAAACAAACTAAGAAGGATCCCCACAACACTTAATAGGTACACACAAACCATGTTCAAAGCATGGAAAACAGAAACGAACAAACTAACCCCAACCACATCCCCACTACTCCCCCTGGTCTACCATCCATTATTCCACCAGGCAGCACAAAACATCCAAACTAAAACTTGGCAAACCAAAGGCCTATATCGCCTAACAGACTTCTATAAAAATAACATACCTCTGACAACACGAGAAATACAGGATAAACTAGAAGACACCCAAATACCCTGGTTAGCACAACACCAATTACATGCCCTCTTAAACAAGCCAGCAATAAAATTAGCAGCAACAAGACCCCTGACACCTTTTGAAAACCTCCTTCTAACGACAAAGGGTCACGGCAAAGGGATGGTATCTGCAATATATAAAATACTGCTCCAAAATTCCACAAACTCCCCAGACGCAATAAAAAAACAATGGGAAGAAGATATAGGCTATGAAATCAACCCCACTCAATGGACCAGAATGTGGTCTAAACCCCCATTTAAATCCATATCAGCAAAAAGGAAAGAACTCACTCTGAAAACCATCTACAGGTGGTACCTAACACCACGAAAACTAGCACTAATACGCCCAGGAACCTCATCAAAATGCTGGAGAGGATGCACATCAACAGGCACATATTTCCACATGTGGTGGGAATGCCCCAAAGCCCAACAATTCTGGAGAACAACCGTAAGAGAAGTAGGTAAAATAACCCAACAAACATTAGAACTTACCCCAGAACTGGCCTTGCTAAACATCTTCCAGGACAATAATGCCCACCTACATCACAAAGAACTCATAACCCACTTACTCTCAGCTACCAGAAACACCATAACCAGACACTGGAAAGACCTGGCAGGAGTAAACATGGACCAATGGTACCAGACGGTATGGGAAACAGCCCTATTAGAAAAATTAACCAATAAGTTGAAATTGACACGGGGTCAAATAGAAGAAGACGGCTTCACCCCAGTATGGTTCCCCTTTATCACATACACAGCGCAACAAGACAACGACAGAAATCCACCAACAGCATACAAATCAATATGGCTAACCTGACCCGCCCACCCTACTCACATAAAACAGACCACCACAGCCAACCACAAAAGAAAACTATATCCTAGGCCAACCCCAACAACTCTCACCATCAAAGGAAAACAAATGCACAACAAAGAACCTGCACAACCGATGCTGACAACCCCCCCCCAACACACTTTAAGTAAATTAGAAACATTGTCACACTACCCCCACCCCCTCCCCTTATCTACCGCTCTCCCCCTTTTCCTCCCCAATGTCTCAACAATTGAAACTGATCTGTAAAAATGCTATGAGAGACACTGCCCATGTCTTTGTAAACTGAGAAAACCTTTAATAAAAAAAAATTAAAAAAAAATTTATTCCAATGCAGCAAGACACTCGATTTCAGTCAAATCTACTTTCCTAATCTTTAATCAGAATTTACAAAGAACAAGTAGCAGTAGGACGTGGGAAAGGCTTATCTGCCTCCTTATAAGCATCTGGTTCTTATTTCAGCAATTCCTTTCAGTGCCAGTTAGTGACTGATGAACTGTTATTATTGTAACATGGCAATTTTAAGACTTCACGTGTAAGAACAGCTATGCAATCCCCCAGCATTCGCAGAACTTCAACAACAATGGATTCCCATTTTTTATCAGATACATATTTACAGGAAACTCGATCTAACCATACGGCATAGAATCATAGAATCATAGAGTTGGAAGAGACCACAAGGGCCATCCAGTCCAACCCCCTGCCAAGCAGGAAACACCATCAAAGCATTCCTGACAGATGCCTGTCAAGCCTCTGCTTAAAGACCAAACCAAAATTAGTACAAAATTAGTACATAGTACAAACCAAAATTAATCAGCACTTCGGGAATAACAGATATGTCAAAGAGGGGGCCCCTACACCTTTACCAAACCTGGAAAGAGGAAATTTCAATATCCTACACAGCGATTAAAGGTGTCAGGCCTCTCCTGCTCTTCGACATCTGACCACCTTTCTTTCACATATCAGTTATATCTGGGAAGCTATGCCATACAAGGAACCTCTGCTGGAACCACCCTTTTCCAGCTCCATAGTAATGGCGCAGGAGCCCATTTCTCCCTACATGAAAGTAAAGTGTGTGTTAATACACGGGCGGTGCTGTGATCTAAACCACTGAGCCTAGGGCTTGCCGATCAGAGGGTCGGCGGTTCGAATCCCCGCGACACGGGGTGAGCTCTCGTTGCTCGGTCCCAGCTCTTGCCCACCTAGCAGTTTGAAAGCACGTCAAAGTGCAAGTAGATAAATATGTACCACTCGGGTGGGAAGGTAAACGGCGTTTCTGTGTGCTGCTCTGGTTTGCCACAAGCGGCTTAGTCATGCTAGCCACATGACCCGGAAGCTGTCTGCGGACAACCGCCGGCTTCCTCGGCCTATAGAGCGAGATGAGTGCCGCAACCCGAGTTGTCCGCGACTGGACCTAATGGTCAGGGGTACCTTTACCTTTTTAATTCTTTAACAATTAATAGTAAATAATAATAGAACAGAATCCAATTTGACATGACATACACCGTTATTGTTGTTTATTTTTCTCATTGATAATTTTAGTGCTTTATCTTCTTTTGTAAACCGTTTTGATTTTTCTTTTTACAATCAGGTGGTGTGTCCGTTTTATGAAATAAATAAACCACCAAGGTTTTCCGAATACACATGGGGCTGTTGCCCCTGCTTGCTCAGCTCACTGACACCCTCTCGCTCCTTGCACAACCCACCCACCCACCCTGCCTATTCCCAGCTCTCCCCAAACCCTCTCTTAAAGGGGCTTGGCAAACCACTGCCCACCGTCCTTTAAGCAGCTTGCCTTGGCCGCCTGCGCTGCTTGCTTGCTTGCTGTTTTGTGGTCACACCAGAGTTGCTGCAGTCGCCTAAATGGCGACCATGCAAACTGTAGCGTGACAACAGCCTTACAATATTACTCTATAGTAAGATTAGTTTCACACTCCATAGGCGATGCTGATTTAAAGCCGCGGCAGCCTCTTGTGGAAATCATTCCAATTAACTTTTGCAGGAGTGATTACAATAAGATTATTTTACCTAAAGCAGCTTTAGAAGATCCGGGAGGAGAGTTAAAGTACTTTAAAGTGTATGTTTGTTTCCCTCTGCTCTTTGGAAGGTATCTGTCTCATGTGTCATGTGATGACGCAGTAGAAAGCAATGATTGAAACTTCTAGTTAATAATTTACTACAGTGACTAGTCTTTTTGGATAAGCTGTACAAATATTAAACTCAGAATGTTACTGCTGCAGAAATAGTTATTTTACTGACACAATTAGATTTAAATAGATTGCTCATCTAGTTGTTTTCTTTAGTGCAACAGTAAGAGAAGTTGGCAAAGTTACTTACTATGTATTTTGCTAATATCTCTTGAAAATCTGTTCCAAACTCTCAAAACACTGAGCAAAAAGTGCTTGTGATATCAAGGAGTCACTTGACTGCTGGTTGCCTTGTAAATCTGGAGGGAAATTGAATGGAACAGTTTAACATGGAATTCAAGAATTCTATGATCAACATGTCAAATAGGCATATGGAGTAATCTTATTTATCAGAATTGCCAATATTTTGGCTAAGGATGGGTTATTTTTGTATAGGGTTACAGTCATATGAAGAACATAAGTGAATTTAGGTATCAGCAGTTCTGAGCTGCAATCCTGCCCAGAGGCTGCTTCAGTCCCACTGGAAGGATTACAGTCATACCTCGGTTTAAGTACACTTCGGTTTGAGCATTTTCAGTTTAAGTACTCTGCGGACCTGTCTGGAATGGATTAATCCACTTTCCATTACTTTCAATGGGAAAGTTTGCTTCAGGTTAAGTACGCTTCAGTTTAAGTACTCCACGGACCGTCTGGAACGGATTAATCCACTTTCCATTACTTTCAATGGGAATGTTCGCTTCAGGTTAAGTACGCTTCAGGTTAAGTACGGACTTCCGGAACCAATTGTGTTTGTAAACCGAGGTACCACTGTAGTATGTATCTTGAACGACAGCCTTTGAGTTGTGAGTATGCTATGAAAGTATTGCCATCACGTTTTGTTCAGATGCACAGCTTATTTTAAGGACTGAACTCAAGTGCACGGAACCATCTCTAGGATTTCGTGGTGTCTCTGGGTGGTTCTTTTCACTGACATTCAAAACACTCGGGAGACCTAGAAGCACCCCATAAATAATGATTATAATAATACTTTAGAGTTACTAACTGGGGGCTGCTACCCCTGGTCAATCTAGTCACCAGTCCCATCTAAAATGCCAACCCCTTTGCTACCTCCTCTTTCCCCACACCTGGCCAACCCATCCTCCCTTTTACACTGTACCCATCGCAGCTCATCCTAACCTCTTTTAAAAGAGTGGGGAGCCGCTTCTGAGAGTCGCTTGCCAAACCTGCTTTAGCTGTGTTTAATGGGGGAAAGTGCTGCAGAAGGTAGTTTGCCCAACAGCTCTCTGAAGCACCTCCCACTTCCGCTAAACAGTTCACCTGGTCTGTCTGCCGAGTGGCAATTAAAGTTGTGCAAGTACCTCAAAGTAGCCAAAATGACAGACTAATAAGAGATCACTCAGGTGACAAGGTGCAAAAAGGAATGGGATTGCTTTAAAAACTACCTGACAAAATATGGTTCCAAAACCAATACTTGGTTGTGCTTAGATTGATCTCACAGATATAAGGGGGGGGGGAGAGAGAAACTGATTTTAATAAATGAATGCAGAATATTTGTCACTTAAGAGAAGCCTTGAAGCTGCAAAGAGATAGAGCAGTGATGGGCAACCTTTTGAGCTTGATGTGTCAAAATCCGCCAAAAAACCAAGCATAACTCGGGTGGTGTGTACTTCGAGAAAAAAACCATAATTTCACAATATTTATAGTTTAAATAACAAAAACCTATAATTGTAATATATAACTGTCTTTAATAAACCCAAAACTAATTATTTAACCTAACCTAACCAAAAAACCCTTATTTATCACAAAGTGCCCAGAGTTGTTGAGCTTTTTGGGGGGAGCTGCTGACCAAAGTTTTGGAGGTTTTTCTGGGGGGTGCAAAGGTTCTTTGCTTTTGGGGGGGGTGCCCCAAAGCTGCTGCGCTGTTTTTTTGGGGGGGGAAATAGAACAGAAATAAATGACGAATAATACATTCGCTGGAACTAACATGCAGCACCGACATAGTCTGCCAAAGCGCCAAAAAACCCAGCACAGAACGGGTTAAAAAAACCGATCTCTGGCTACCAGCAACAAAAAACAAAACAAAAAAAGGATCGGGTTTTAACAGCGGAGACAAGCTGTAGCGTGAGGAGGAGCAAGAGAACAAATGGGGAAACAACAACAACAACAACAACAGCGTGAATGGGCCGAGGGAGCGAGTGCCAGCAGTAAGGGCTCTGCGTGTCACGTCTGACACGCGTGTCATAGGTTCGCCATCACTGAGATAGAGGGAAGTCAACTAATATAGCAGGGATTCAAACTAGTTTTCCGGAACAGAAAGAAAGTGACTGTAAAGAAAGAAAGAAAAGAAGGATTACAGTACAGATATAATTTCTTTCTGAGAACCTGGTGGATAGAATAGTCAAATTACTGTTTGTATCTTTTGAACAATTTCGTGTACTTGACTAATTCCTTTTCATTTATTATTTATCCTTTTTCTTTTTTCCCCCCTTTCCCCTTTTCTTTCTTTTTTATATTTTTACTTTTTATTTTTGAATATTTGGATGTAATGTTTAATTCATGCTTTCTCTGTAATTTTTAAAAATGCAATAAAGATAACAACAACAACAACAACAACAACAACAACAACTACACAGTTCACCTGATCTGCCTGCCACCTGGGCTTGCTTCCTCGTTCACCTGCCAGCTAGTCTGTCGTCATGGTGTTGATGTGGCCACCTACTGGAACTCATGACAATTGCACCATGATAGCATTACATTTCTAATAGAGAAGCATATCTCTAGCGTAATCCTGTAATCTATTTGTTATCACAGTTAATCTTTAAAACCTGGATTAGGCCTGTCTTTTTCATGAGAAAAAAAAATGCTGCAGCACTCGACTCACCTTCCCATACAAACAGGTGCTTTTTCCGAGCCTTTGCATAAAACTTAGTCACTGCGGATGCGGTCCCCTAAAAATAAAGGACAAACGTTTGGTGCTTGTTAGGAAAAACATGCAGCGCGAATGTTATTTGCGTATCACCCGGTTGCTATGGGATTTGCACTGCCTTCTGGACGCTTTTTGCACTCGATTAAAGGTGCGCTGCTTTTATTTATTAACTTCATAAATTGATATATCACATAATTACAATGGTCTCTAAGTAACGTGCAACCAGCTCAACAAATGCAATGGAACCAACGGAAGAAGAGTGGCAGATGAAGATGATGGACTTTGCAGAATTGGCGAAGCTGACAGGAAAAATCCGAAAGCACCACGATCAAGTATTCCAAAAGGATTGGAGTAAATTTATACGATATCTGAGAGATTATTGTAAGCAATTAACATCACTAGCAGGGTTGCTTGAAGACTTGTAATGAGAAATTTCCTATCTTTCTATCTTTATTTAAATTTTGAGCCATTCTGCAATGAGTGTCATTAGAACTGGAAAACGTATAACTTGCAATGGTATAAAGGTCAATTTCAAAAGCCATGAGGTGGGAGGGAAGGAAGTCAATAGGCTCTCTAAAGAGCCAGAGTGGTATCGTGGATAACGATGATGTGAATGTATAATATTACATGGAAAATAAATAAAAAATATACACACACATGCGCGCGCAGTGGATATAAACCAGTTGAAAACTAACTATAAAATCGGAAAGGACTTTAAAAGTCGTCAGGAGGTGTCAGAGGGAGGGGGCCTGTCTGATCTCAGTTGGGAGTTCCACAAAATTTGCTTCTCCCACTTGAGTCACCCTGTGTTTTGCTTTGGGTGTCTCTGCTGATAGAGGCCCGGGGGACATCCACGAGCAGGGCCTTTTGGGGTTGTTTTTGTTGTTGCCAGAGTGCCTAAAATTTACATCATCCTAATTTTTCTTTTAAAGCATACGAAAAACAAATGTTGCAATGTTGAAATGCCAGAATCTATCCTGGGGCAATACCCTTATTGGACCAACCGAAATGCCACAGAATTGTGTGCAAGCTTTTTGCTCTACTCCGGAACTCTTCATCAGGAGATAGTAAAACAAAAGCAGCCAGATGTGGAGGACAGACACTGTAGAGCCTGGTGACTTCCAGATATTTTGGGTGATCACTCCTTGACCGGCTTTGATGGAAGTTGGGGTCCAAGACCGGGGTGGGGTGGGGGGAAACTAGGTTAGACAAGACTGATCTAGCCTGATGGAGAAATCGAAAGATTTCACAGATACATTGTGACATTTGGGCTGGCCTAATATTGCCTTAATACAGATTCTGAAATTGTTCTTCTTTTTGTGGCCCATTCCAAAAGTCATCCCACATAGAACTTGCATTTTTATTTAGACTTGTATTTTTATTTAGACTATGAGCCACCTTGGGGGTTCCAGATTGGAAGAGAAAAGTGGGGCATATATTTTAATACGCTGATGCAAATAATTTCCCACCTAAACCTTTGTGCCCTGGACTTCTTTTGAACATCAGAGACACGCCACTTTTGTTTTTTAATGCTTTTTTAAATAAAAATTTAAAAATGTTTTTTAAAAATAAATTTTATGAAAGATTTCTTAGTTTACAAAAATACGTGCGTTGTCTCTTTTTTTTCCAAGTTGTGTTTTCTACAGATCAGTTTCATCGGTTGTGAGACATTAGTGTTGCGTGCAATATTATTCTACTAAGTGTATGTGTGGGGTTTTGTGTCAGCGTCACGTGTGTGCGTTCCCTTTCTATTTGCTTGTTATATTTCCTTGGTGGGGAGAGAGGTTGGGGGGTGGCCTAGGGGTTGGTTGGTTGTCTTTGGCTGGCTGTAGTGAGATGTGTTTATGTGTGTGAGTGTGGATTTTTGGCTCACGGTAGCCATATTGATTCATATGCTGTTGGCCGATTCTTGTTGTCTTGTTGGGTTGTGTATGTGATAAAGGGGAGCCATACTGGGGTGAAGGCATCTTCTTCTATTTGTCTCCGTGTCAGTTTTAGCTTATTTTTTCTAGCAAGGCTGTTTCCCCATACTATTTGGAGCACCTCCACCCCCATTGTTCTGCCCGGACACTGAGGTCCAGCGCTGAAGGCCTTCTGGTGGTTCCCTCATTGCGAGAAGCCAAGTTGCAGGGAACCAGGCATAGGGCCTTCTCGGTGGTGGCGCCCTCCCATCGGATGTCAAAGAGAAAAACAGCTACCAGATTTTTAGAAGACATCTGAAGGCAGCCCTGTTTTGGGAGGCTTTTAATATTTAATAGATTATTTTATTTCATTTTTCTGTTGGAAGCCGCCCAGAGTGGCTGGGGAAACCCAGCCAGATGGGCGGGGTATAAATAATAAATAAAAATAATTATTATTATGCTTACTCCTGACAGGCCTCTCCAGTGTCAGGCTATGATGCTTTCCTTTTTAAAATGTTTGCTGTTGTATTACATTTTAATTTGTTGGAAGCCGCCCAGCGTGGTTGGGGTAACCCAGTCAGATGGTTGGTATATAAATAATAAATTATTATTATTATTGTGCTGAAAAATTGCAATTCAGCCACAGTTAAGAAGCACATTGAAATGACATTGTTTCCAGTGGTGCATTTCAGCAATTGCTTCCCTTCTCTCTGAAATTGGAAGAAAATTAAGTGTTTGATTTTGATAGCATTGTGCCTCATGTGCCCTATTAGGGGAGGGGGGGAAACCCAGCACTTTGGGAAGATGATATCAATTTTATATGAAGAAGCTGTCTGCTTGCTCTTAATCTGTTTTAGCCACTTTCAAGCCTCACATTTCTAATTGAATGCAGCACTCACAGACCGATTTTTAAAAAAGGGGGGGGGAATCCTTATGAGGTGTTTATCTCATTTAAAATCAAAGATCTAATATCATCTCTGGTTTCTGGATCCCTCTGGATTGTACAGGCTTTAAAAGGAATACTTCAACTAATTCTCCCTCATATTGGGCATAGGACTCTAGCAAGGGAGGACGCAAACAATTCTCCAGTTTGCATTTCTACTGGGTTTAGGAGCCAGTGTGCTTGTAGTGTAAATAAAAAAATTCCTTCAGTAGCACCTTAAAGACCAACTAAGTTTTTATTTTGGTATGAGCTTTCGTGTGCATGCACACTTCTTCAGATACAGTGAAATGGAAGTTTCCAGGCACTTATGTAGAGAAGGGGTGGGGAGGGGTGGGGATGGGGAGGGGGGATCACTCAGAAGGGTGGTGGAAATGGGTGATTGACTGACTGATAGCTGTTGATGACCGGAAACGACTGCAAATGTGCTTGTAGTGGTTAGAGTTTCGGAGTAGGACCTGGGAGACCAGGCTTCAAAACCCCACGAAGCCTACTACGTTTTTTATCCTAACCTACCTCACAGTGTTGTCAAGAGAGGCTAAAATGGGGAAATGGGTCTGCCATCTCGAGTTCCTTGCAGAAAAGGTCCCCTATAAATGTATAAAAATAAAGAAAATGGTCAAAGCTCGTGATTTCCAGCTCTACTGAGGGCACAGAAAGAGGGAGAAATTGTGATTACCTCAGATTGTAGACGATTGTGGGGCAGGAAAGGGAGAAGAGAGAGAGTGTTTATGTGCTTGGGATGTGGGAAGTTGTGGGGTTTTAGAGGAAAAAGGGCCCATAGGGAACAGAAGCTGCGTGGATGTACCCAAAGACCTTGGGAATGTTTGCGCATGTATAGGTTTAGAGAAATCAGTATGGGTTTGTATAGTTCAGGAAGCAACATATTTATTGTAGGCACTTGCCTTCGATGGTGTCATGATCTTTCTGTGGTAATGAAACACAAAACCTTATAGTACATTTAAGGTACAGGTAGTAGCTTTCAGCCTTTTTTTAAATAGTAGTTTACGGGTGATAATTCCTCCCTTCCCATTTTAATTTTTATTTGGCAACCTGTAAAGACCCCGTTGGGATAAGTCCACACAAGTCCACATGACTCGGGCTAAAATTCTGTCGGGATGCCTGTGAACCAGTTAAATACAAAGGGATACGAAACCCACAAGTGCTTAAATAAAGTTACGGAGCGAAAGAATAGCAGTGTCCCCAGCACAGCGGATAAACTGAGGAAGGACGATATAAAGGAAGGGCGGGATAAAGAGGAATGTATTCCCTGGTACTAGGAAATCACTGGGAAATTAAAGGGGTTCAGCAATCACACATGATAGAGGCAAATCCGATTAAGGTAAAATCTTGTGGATATTATTTAACTGTACATTATCTTATTAACCAATAATCCCCATGGCATGCTAATAATAACAAACAATATACATTTCCAGACTATAAACTGAGAAGGCTCTCTTCCAGTGTCCTTTTCTCTCTCTTTTCTATCTTAACTCCCCATCCTCTAACTGCCTCTCCTAACTGCCTCTTAACTGCCTCAGAATGCTCCTGTCAATCACAGGAAGCTTTTCACCAACATCCCAAAAGGACCCGGAGCATCTATTAGTATTGTTGTTGTCACTCGCTTATAAAGCAGCAGCTATTTCTTCCCCCCTAAGCACCGTAAAGAGATTAATTAAAAGCCAAGGAAGTCCTTGCCTGCAGGCTGACAATGTAATAGACCCAATACAAAAGGGGGGATATATGAATTTGTATTTAGGGGGGCAGCCAGCTTTTCTTATCAGCAGCACAGCCCCCCATTTGAAAAAAATTTCTCTCTTTGGAGGGCTGTCCAGTCCATGTCTGGAGCGCATGAGTGGCCTTGGAAGTTGTGAAACCATAGAATCAGAATCACAGCGTTGGATGGGACCCCCAAGGGTCATCTAGTCCAACCCTCTGCAATTCAGGACTTTTTGTCCAATCAGTGAGCACCTGGGCGGCAGACAGCGAAGGCACCTTTGTCGCCCCCCTCTCTGCTGGGATGTCTTCTATTTCTATTTGAAATTATTGTTTCAATTGTTTCTAAATTTTCATCTGGACCAAAAGATTAGCACCTGTAAATTTTATGTATCTTTCTTTCCCCTTTAATCCGCAGAGAGAGGGAACGCTACGGTGTATCTGCAGCAGCACAAATGGACACCTTCACCTGCCCCAGCTGCAACAAAACATACCTCTCCCACATCAGTTTCTTAAAAAAAATTTTAAATTAGATTTTAGAATTTTTAACAATATTAAAAAAATGAAATATAACATAAAAAAACCAAACAATGTCCCTAAATCCCCCACCCCCGACTTCCCTCAACTCCCTCTTCTGGTTTTCTAACATACTGACTTTCCTTGCTTATTATATTGTATCTTCATATTGCATTCTTAATATCCACTATTATTATTCTCTTATCATTGTAGTAATTTCTTAATTGTAACTGTATTTACTTTATACATTGTAAGTGTTTATTCAAACCCTGCTAGTGAGTCCATTTCTCTACATTGCTTCTGTAAATACCTCGTAAATGGTTCCCAATCTATTGTCTTTATCTCTCAGTCTTTCAGATAGTTTTGCCATTTCGGCATATTCCTATCAGTTTTTCTTGCCAATGTTCTTTTCGTTGGTATTTCTTCATTTTTCCATCTTTGGGCTAGCAATTTTCTAGCTGCAGTTGTTGCATACATAAACAGTTTCTTCTTCTCTTTTGGCAATTCTTGACCTAAAATGCCTAATAAAAAGGCTTCTGGTTTCTTGAGAAAAGTTATCTTAAACATTTTTCCCCATTTCATTTCATAAATCATTTCCCAATATTTTAAATCATTTTACAATTCCACCATATGTGAAAGAAAGCGCCCTCTTTTTCTTTACATTTCCAGCATTTGTTGGAGCCTGTTCTATACAATTTTGCTAATTTGACTGGAGTTATATACCATCTATGGGGACGCGGGTGGCGCTGTGGGTTAAACCACAGAGCCTAGGGCTTGCTGATCATAAGGTCGGCGGTTCGAATCCCTGTGACGGGGTGAGCTCCCGTTGCTCAGTCCCAGCTCCTGCCAACCTAGCAGTTCGAAAGCAAGTCAAAGTGCAAGTAGATAAATAGTTACCACTCTGGTAGGAAGGTAAACGGCATTTCCCTGTGCTGCTCTGGTTCGCCAGAAGCAGCTTTGTCATGCTGGCCACATGACCTGGAAGCTGTACGCCGGCTCCCTCGGCCAGTAAAGTGAGATGAGTGCCACAACCCCAGAGTCAGTCACGACTGGACCTAATGGTCAGGGGTCCCTTTACCTTTTTATATGCCATTTATACATCATTTTCATGTAGTTCTCTCTTTACAACAGACAGTAAATTTTAAATTTACTTTCCATAATTTTCCCCAGTCCTCCATTTGTATGTTATGTCCTAGGTCCTGTGCCCACATCGGTTTTTACAGCCACAGCAGGCGCTGTAACCCTCCAACAGTTTGACTTCAGCCCCAAAGATACACTTCTGGCAAGCCACTCCAGTATCCCTGCCAAGAAAACTCCATGGACAAAAACTTCAAAATAGCAATAATTAAAATTATGCATATGTGATTGTTGGGCTAACAATAGCCAGAGAGCTGATTTGCATTAAGACATCCATCTAAACGGGACCAGATATGCCCCCAAAGAGAATTAAGCCTTGTACATGAACACTTTACCTGGAATATGATGGTTTTTAAAATGCTTTCTAGATTTGTCACAAGCAATCCATTTAATAAAAGTCTTGACCTTCACATGCCTATTTCACCTTTGTCCAGCAGGTGGCAGCCTTTGCTTTCAGAAAGGATTTTGCTTTATAAGCTTTTATGTGGAGTTACCATTTCAGCTGAAACAGCGCCTAGATTTATTTGTGAATTTCCCTTTCCCCCCTGAACGTTCCTTTTAAAAACTCACTTTTGCAATCCTTGTCTTCTGGTCTGCTTCTCTGTAACGGTACCGAAAATTTAAAAGGCGAAACTAGCCTTTGCATCTTTTCCAATCGGCCCTCAGAATTCTTTAGCAATGGCCAGTTTTCACATAGTTTGTTTCCCGTTTCCATTTGGTGACATTTACATTATCTCAGTTTTTGGGATGAGCAGCTGGTGGTTCTCCGATGGCACTACTAGCCCCCAAAGGCATTGTTTATGGCTGTACCAAATATGGATTATAATTCATTGGTGAATTGCATGCTGTCACAACAGTAAGGAAAAGGAAGTGTGTTGGGTGTGGCTGTGGCTATGACATATGCTGAACTTTGGCTAAAGTTTGCTTTATACAGTTACTGCAAAGCTGATGGTGCAGTAATCTTTATCATGGAGTCAAACTGGTTGAGAAAGGACTGTAGCTCAGTCCCAAGATCAAACCCTGGTGTCTCTCTCTAAGTAGGCCAGGGAAAAGCTTCTGCCTCAAACCCTGGAGAGCTTTCATTCAGGCCCCATCTGCAGTATACAGGCGAAACTCGGAAAATTAAAATATAGTTGAAAAGTGCATTTATTTCAGCAATGCAACTTAAATGGTGAAACCAATATATGAGATAGAGGCATGACATGCAAAGCAAGATGTGTCAAGCCTTTATTTGTTGTAATTGTTGTTAGGCGTGTCAATTATAAATGGAATGGAATTAATGAAATGTAATAGCGATGTTTATTTTTGTTTGTATTATTGTAACTATTTGTTTTATTACTGTGGAATTTCCAAAAGAAAGCATTTGTAAAAATTAAAAGAAAAATAAAAAACAATAAGTTGCATTACTGAAATAAATGCACTTTTCGATGATATTCTAATTTTCCGAGTTTCATGGCACTTTAAACAGCCATGGCTTCCTCCTAAGGATTCTGGGAAGTGCAGTTCGTTAAGGGCACTGTAAGATACAATTCTCAGAGAAAAAGAGGGATTCGCTGTCAAATCATTCTGAATTACGTATAACTGCCCTGATGCCACTATGAGCACAAATAACAGCGAATAAAAAGGACATCTGGGTGGGAGGCAAGGAAAAAAATCACCCCCAAAATCAGCAAAATTAATTTGAATGCTGGCCTTTTGATCAATTTGAACCCCACTTGCTAAATCAGCCTATGAAATATAGGCTAGAATTGAGCTCCTCTGGCACAAACCCTAGGTTTTGCTTCTCTAGTCTTCTTTACACACCCACAGTTCACGCATATTTCCCCCATCAGGAGTATAGGCTCCGGTTTTTAATAATAACACCAAATATATAACCCTATAACCAGTGCTTCCCCCCCCCGAAAATTACTAGGTGCCGGTACTCACCATGAAGATGCCAGTACTGTGTGCCCTTGAGTACCCCCTGGAAAAAAGTGATATATGCAGAGAAAGGGAGATGGGACCTGAGGTTTTTCCCATGACATTGTGATATAGGTGTAACAAAATAAAAAAAAATTCTTCCAGTACCACCTTAGAGACCAACTAAGTTTGTCATTGGTATGAGCTTTCGTGTGCATGCAAACTACCTACCTGTAACTGATATAGGTGTGGCTGTGTGAGAGAAAGAACCTAAAAATAAATGTCTTCTTGTGATAACTGGATAAATTAGCACCTTGCAGTTTCATTATGCTGTGTTCCTTTTGCAGCAGGAATTAATTCCCGGATTACCTGGGGAGGTGTTATTGTTTATGCAGTCTGGGAGGATTTGAAAACTCAATCACATCGCCGAAGCCCACCATTTCCTAGGCATATCACACGCCATTCTTAAATGGAAGGCAATCTGCAAAGGGCTAGTTATTGGTGGCATATATTATGCCCTGTCCCCGAAAAGAAGTGGCAGGAAAACCTGGATGTCAGAAAGAGGATTGTTATGTACTGATTCTGGATCCTATTGTTCTAGGATTCAGCTCAGTACATAACACCCCTTCCCTCTAAGTGCCAGTGAAATCTACTCGGAGTCGAGAGTGAATTTCATGCTCTTTATTCAGCTCGTAGTCATCAAAGGAGAAGAAGAGAAGAATGGCTCTTTTCCCAAAATCATCTGCTTATATACATTATTTACAGTGATTGGCTACTTCAGGGCTACACCTGTGGGCCAATCAGGTTGCGGATTGACTTCTGCCAGTAGCCTGATTGGCTGCTCCTGCAGGCCAATCAGGTTGCGGATTCACTTCTGCCAGCAGCCTGATTGGCTGCTCCTGCAGGCCAATCAGGTTGCTGATTCACTTCCACCTGGAGTTGGATAAGGTGGCTCCTGCGGACCAATCAGACTGCTGATTCTGGATCCTATTGTTATAGGATTCAGCTCAGTACATAACAAGGATGCTCTGGAATTAGAGATGGGAAAGAAATTTGATTCGGTTTGTGTTGAAAGGCTAACACCCCTAGTTCACTCTTTCTGAAACAATCCACAAACGGCAAGATACTATCCTTCACAATTTGCACTTCTCTGAATTTTGCAATGCAGTTCCCCAGCCAAGAGAATTGCACAAAAGTACATCTGCTGGGGTGAAATGTGTGCATAAAAATGCACGTGAGAGTGAAAATAACACGAAAAATGTGTTGTACCAAGGAAAATCACTTGAAAAAATATGCACACCGGGCATACAAAAATGTGTATCTTAGGAAAAATCGACAATAGAATGCTGAATGATTTTTTGCGAGGACTTTAAACACAGGCACACACTGCAAACTGATGGGGAAATATGGGGAACTAAGCTGAACCCCGTGCTCTGGTTCATGGGGTCATAGAGAGCCGAACACGACTAAGACGGCTAAACAACAAGCTGAAGACTAGAAAAATGAGAAATGGAAAAAGATAGATTCACCCAACCTAGAATACAGCTCTTAGTTGTGCATGTTGACTTGGTGCAGTAGACAGAGCAGTGGGGATGAAATGGAGATGAGCGCTCCTCAGATTAACATGGAAATGACAGGAAAAACTGTATCTTACTATATACATAAAAACATAAGGCTGTCATCACACAGCCCCCATTGGAGGATCTGTAGTGGTACATCATGATCCTGGATTTGCATGAACTCATAGTGTGGGAAAGGAGCAAAAGAGAAGGCAGATTTTAAAATGGTATTTTTAAACAACAGCAGAGGTGTGAATAAAGTGGGGTGGGGGGACATAGAAGAGCTATGAGCATTGGAGAGGCTTAAAGGAGCTGAGAGGGGCAGGATTGTAAAAGCTAAAAGGTAAAGGACCCCTGGACGGTTAAGTCCAGTCAAAGGCGACGATGGGGTTGTGGCGCTCATCTCGCTTTCACGCTGAGGGAGCTGGCGCTTTTCCCCAGACAGCTTTCCAGGTCATGGGGCCAGCATGACTAAACTGCTTCTGGCACAGTGGAACACCGTGACGGAAGCCAGAGTGCACGGAAACGCCATTTACCTTCCCACCGCAGCGATACCTATTTATCTACTTGCGCTTGCCTGCCTTCAAACTGCTGGGCTGGCAGGAGCTGGGATAGAGCAACGGGAGCTCACTCCGTTGCGGGGATTCGAACCGCCGAATCGGCAAGCCCAAAAGGCTCAGTGGTTTTGAGCACAGCGTCACCCACATCCCTTATGAGGGGCAGGGTTGAATGAGGGGTAAAAGGAGGGAGTGGGGATTTGGCAGGGGTTAGGCAGAGTTGGCAAACAGCACAAGAAAGGATGGCAGCCCCTAGTAATGTAACTACGTGAAATTCCATCATCAAAAGCCGAACTGCAGCAGAATGGAAACAAAGTTGCATGTGACAAACTAGGGGTAGAATTCACTATATTCGCGTTCACGATCTATGCATGTGCCTGGCAGCATTTGTTGAAGGGGGGCCTCAGCTTCCTCCTGCTTGGGTTTATTTTAATTGCAGCACTTAACAGCTTTTATTTTGCACACCCCCCAGCCCCCTTGAGAAGAATTCTTCATTCGTTTTCAGATTATATTTAGCTGCCTTGCTTATGGGAGATTTATAGTTAGAAGACTTAGTGAGGGGGAAAAGCTAATAGTAAACAGAATTTAGAACCTAAGAGAACATGGATGTGAATGAGCTGGTGCTCTTGAAGTGATTCTTTTACTCTATTGCAGGCATGTCAAACCTGTGGCCCTCCAGATGTTTTGGCCTACAACTCCCATGATCCCAAGCTAGCAGGACCAGTGGTTGGGGAAGATGGGAATTGTAGTCCAAAACATCTGGAGGGCCGCAGGTTTGACATGCCTGCTCTATTGTGTATACACACACACACACACACACACACACACACACACACACACACACACATTTAACCATTTGAGACCCATTGCCAGGTGAAAGCCACTCTGGGTGGAGGGAGATATTTGCATATAACTGTTTAATTCCACCGCCTGTCAAATATTGTGCGAGTTGTCATGCCTAATATTGTTCTCATTAGCGTTTCATGCATTATTACATAGTGATTTGTTTTGTAATGAATATATTTTTTATGATTATTTTTATTAATTTTTCAAAGAGAAATAGAAATAGAAAAATACACAAGAAAAAAGAAAAATACAACAAGAAAAGAAAAAAAATACCAGAAAAACAAAAAACAAAAAATTCCATACATCCTTTACTAATGTAATTCTTGTATCAATGACTTCCTCCTTCCCCCCGTCGACATTTCTAATATCAACTATTTCAGCGCTCACATCTTCAACATTCCTCACTTTTTCTAGTATCAAACTTCTTATAACTATTATCAACCCAATTCTTATTTTAAATCTATGCATTTATACATTAGATCTTATACTCTAAAAATCACAGATCTTACTCCTTACTTCTTTAAACTATTGCTTCTATAGCATCTTTGTACTTCCACAACCTTTACTGTCCATTTTTAAACTTATAATTCTTTTCCAAATAAATCTTGAATTTCTTCCAATCTTCTTCCACCGTCTTCTTTCCCTTTTCGCAGATTCTCCCAGTCAATTCAGACAGTTCCATATATTCCATCAACTTCATCTGCCATTCATCAATCATCGGTAAATCTTCTGTTTTCCAAGTCCTTGCTAATACAATTCTAGCAGCTGCTGTGGCATACAGAAAAAAGTATCTTTCTTTGGCAACTCTTTCCCTATGATACCGAGTAAAAAAGCCTCTGGTTTTTTGGCAAATGTGTTTTTCAACACCTTCTTCAACTCGTTATAAATCTTATCCCAGAAGCTTTTCACTCGGGGGCAAGTCCACCACATATGGAAAAAGGTCCCTTCCGATTCTTTACATTTCCAACACTTATTATCCTTTTTATGATAGATCTTTGCTAATTTCACTGGCGTAAGATACCATCTATACATCATCTTGTATCAATTCTCTTTCAAAACATTACAGGCAGTGAAGTTCATATTACATTTCCATAACCTTTCCCAATCTTCTATCATAATATTATGACCTATATCCTTTGCCCAGTCAATCATGACTGATTTTGTTTGTTCATCCTTTGTATGCCATTCCAGCAGCAATTTATACATTCTTGACAAATTTTTAACCTTAGGTTCTATCAATTCTGTTTCCAGTTTAGATTTTTCAAGCTGTAATGAATATCTCATTAGTCTAGTATTGTGGAGACCCACTGTAGATTTATATATTTATTTTTATTTTGGCTGGGATACGCTTCCAGGGAAGGACGAGGCCGACCTTTGACTCTGCATAAAACAATGTTACGTCCTACGAGCGGATTTTGGTTATTTCCAAGTTTTGTTCATGTTCATGAACGTGAGGAACTTGAATGGGTTAAAGAGCAGGACTGAGGCTCCAGGGAATGTCTGGGGTTCCTTGCTGCTGGGACTCTGATGTGGCAGAGCATAAAGTGACTCCGAAAGCAGGTACAGTCTGAGACTAAAGAAGGGTCTGGAAAGCTAAAGGCCCCCGCTTCCTATTGAAATAAGACATTAAGAAGAGATCTGCTGCATCAGTCCAGAGGTGTACATACTCCAGGGAGTTGTTGTTTTGTTTACTGTTATTCTGAGGGATGAGAAACAATTTACCTAAAGCAACTTGCCCATTAATGGTTAAGCTTTCATCCCTGGACTTTAGGATCTGCCAAAATGCAATTTTCACAAGGCATTGGAATTTTCAAAAAAACAAAAACAAAAAACAAAAAACCAAACAAAAAAACCCCAAAACAACACACAACAACAACAACAACAACCACAACCAAAACATGCACAACCCCCCCCATTTATGGCATTCCTTGCAGACATGCAGGGCCGGATTTAGGTTTGATGAGGCCCTCAGCTACTGAAGCTAATGGGGCCCTTTATATGTCCAGCTGTCCTTTGTCTACAACAAATGGTCGCTGTTTTTTGTGTTGAATATATGCTATATGGAAAATTTATGGACCTAATAGGTCTCTAAAGCCATTTGCACATGCAGAATGTAGGCACCCTATATATAGAAATGAGCAAACCAGTGATATTTTAGGGAGCAGGCTAGCAGGTGGGGCCCATGACTTATATCATAGGAGCCTACACAACACAAAACACTGTTGCTGTATGTAGGTTTTATTTTATTTGTTTTTTTATCTTATATTTTGGAAATGTACATCCAGCCCTCCCCTTTTAAAATTTTTTGGGGACCCCAAGAAAGTGGGGCTCTAAGCCACGGGTCCCCAAACTAAGGCCCAGGAGCTGGATGCGGCCCAATCGCCACCTAAATCCGACCCTCGGACGGTCCGGGAATCAGCATGTTTTTACATGAGTAGAATGTGTCCTTTTATTTAAAATGCATCTCTGGCTTATTTGTGGGGCATAGGAATTCATTCATATTTTTTTTCAAAATATAGTTCGGCCCCCCACAAGGTCTGAGGGACAGTGGACCGGCCCCCTGCTGAAAACGTTTGCTGACCCCTGCCCTAAGCCATAGCTTGTTTAGCTTATACCTAAATCCGGCACTCCAGGCATGCAAGGAATACCACATTGTCCTGGACAATATGGGCCACTGTACAGTTTGTACTGGTACTCTTGTTCATCCCTCATAATCAGGATTGTCTATTTCACAAGTCTATATGTAAATAGCCAACACAGGAGCCAACTCCTGGGGGCTGAGGGGGCTCCAGCCCCCCCAATAAAATATTTGAGTGGGTGGCCCCCCCAAAGCTGATGGGCATTGCCATTCAAATAATGTGTGTGCACCATGTCATGTGATCAATTAAGCAGGTTGGGGCTTAGCTGAGCCCTGCCCCCCTGATAGCCAAATTGGGTTGCCAGGATGGCGGCATCCCAGACCCTGAGATTTCAGGGCTCAAATTTGCTTGTTAAGAAAAACCAATCCAAAGGCGAGTTGAATCTGCAGCAGCCGAGGAGGAAAAGGCAGAATAAGTTAAATGTTGTTGCTTGTGATGTGTGTGGCTCAATCGTGCCATATGTTCCTTGACTGCTTTGTCTAGCGCGCACACACACACGACAAAAGCTGAAGCGGAAAGCAGAACTTCAGCAAGTTTTGCATTTCTGAGGTACGATGCAGTTGGCGGAGCTGAGGTGGAAATGCTGACTCATCTATATTGACTTTATCCCAGGAACCTACCTGCGCTTTGGAAGAAATGGCCATATATTTTCTCTCTCTCTTCCCCCTTTCACCCTAGAGGGTTTTCGTCAATTAAATACAAATATTGATATGCCTTGACCTTTCTAAGCTGCTGCTAATCTTATTGATTGCACTTTTCACTCTCTCAAGTGACTACAGTTCTAAGGCTACAGTGAATGTGATTATATTAGATGAACAGCTCATTTCTTAGCTGTATTGGTATTTTTCAAGAAAGGAAGGCTGAACGAGTGTGCTTTGCATAATGGGTTGCCAAATGAAATATGACAATAATGATGGCTTTAAAATTAAATATGCAACAAGTAAATTGGATTAAGGTTATCAATCAATACAGGAGAAAATTGGGGAGGGGGGGGAATCCTCTGAATTCCACTACCGGAATAAGTAATCATTTATTTCAATGTTATGCTCCCAGAATCTCAGATTTCCCCCTTTCCTTCTTGGATTTTAGATTTGTACAGTGGTACCTTGGTTTATGAACACAATTGGTTCTGGACGTCTGTTCATAAACTGAAGCGTTCATAAACTGAAGCGAACTTTCCCATTGAAAGTACAGTAATGGAAAGTGGATTAATCCGTTCCAGATGGGTTCGCGGAGTACTCAACCTGAAGCATACTTAACCCAAAGCATGGGTGTAATTGGTTCCGGAAGTCTGTTCATAAACTGAAGCGTTCATAAACTGAAGCAAACTTTCCCATTGAAATAGTTACAGGTAGGTAGCCGTGTTGGTCTGCCGTAGTTGAAGCAAAATAATAAAAAAAATCCTTCAGTAGCACCTTAAAGGCCAACTAAGTTTTTATTTTGGTATGAGCTTTGCATGCACATGAAAGCTCATACCAAAATAAAAACTTAGTTGGTCTTTAAGGTGCTACTGAATGATTTTTTAAAATTTCCCATTGAAAGTAATGGAAAGTGAATTAATCCGTTCCAGATGGGTCCGCGGCGTTCATAAACCGAGGTGTTCATAAACCGAGGTTCCACTGTACTTTAGAAAAACCAATCTACACATGTGAAGTTCCCCGGAGACCATAAACAAAACAAAACAAAACAACACAGGTTTATCATTAACAAATGCAGTCCTGAGCATCGAACTACAGGTGATTTTTAACTTGAAATTGAGTGACTCTTTAAAAAATGGGATTTAGCCACGGGGAGGATAGGTCTCTGTGTGTGGGGCACCAAGACTGCCACCTCTGATGAAAATCACCCTCCTAAGCTAAATAGCACCTGGTGGCAAATTTTCTCTGGGACCATAATATGGGAGGAAATGATTATCGGATTATGGTCCCAATCCTGATCATCGCCACCCCTTAGATTTTTAAAAGATTCATGCAATCCCAGTTTATGCATTTAAAACCACACTTGGTTTGCCCCTCATGTATTATTGGTCAAGAGATGTAAACACTTTTCTAAACTCAAAATGTCCAAAAAATAGCAACACAGTCCATGTCTTTTCTGACCTCGTGCATAACGTACCAGGAAAGGAACTCCAAAGTCTATCCTGTTTACACTCCCATGCAGTAAAAACAAATTATCCACCGTGCATACACCACAACATGAGCAAAAAGCAGTACCTTTTTTTTGTGGCACCGATTTGGAACAGCCTTCTCAAGGACTAGTTGCTCTGGGTGCAGAATAGGGGTCTCCTAATAGCACTGAACACCCTTAACAAACTGTAGCTCCCATAATTCTGTAAGATAAGCCATGACTGGTAAAACTTTAAATACATTTCATTTCATTTCATTTCACATTTAATTTCCATTCTGGCTTTCTGTATTACTAAACACAAGGCAGTTACAGGCTGAAGAAACAACAAAATAGTCAGCAAAGGTAAAGGGTACCCTGACAGTTAAGTCCAGTTGAGAACGACTATGGGGTTGCGGCGCTCATCTCGCTTTACAGGCCGAGGGAGCTGGTGTTTGTCCGCTCCGCAGACAGTTTTTCCGGGTCATGTGGCCAGTAATTAAACAATGAAAACAATTAAACTTAACAATTACAATAAACAATTACTAAACTATAATCATCCAATACTTTGGCCACCTCATGAGAAGAGAAGACTCCCTGGAAAAGACCCTGATGTTGGGAAAGATTGAGGGCACTAGGAGAAGGGGACGACAGGGGACGAGATGGTTGGACAGTGTTCTCGAAGCTACGAACATGAGTTTGACCAAACTGTGGGAGGCAGTGGAAGACAGGAGTGCCTGGCGTGCTCTGGTCTATGGGGTCACGAAGAGTCGGACACGACTAAACGACTAAACAACAACAACAAACTATAATCAATAAAAATAACAGCAAGTCACAACGCATAAAATACCACAAAACATCCAAACCCGTGTAAAAGGATCAAATTGAGAAACAAGGACGCACAATTATCTTTTAAAAATATCCCTGAACTGCATGCATGTTGTGAATGTTCACTCTCAGATATGATTGGCTGTGAATCCCTATTGTCTATACATACCCTAAACTTAACACAACACAATGTGCAGTTTCCTTATGCAGAAGTGATCACCATTTAGGAAAAAATATACGTAAAGCAGCCCTCAGCAGCTGACACATTTTCATAGCTGCGAGGGAAGGCACCCTTGTTAATGCTGTCTAAGGTTATCGTGATCTTTTTCTGGGTAGCGTGTGCTATGAAGCTTTATAATTTAACCAGTAATCCAGCAGAGCCGAATGCAATAAGCACAGTGGTGTGCTTAAGTATTATGAATGTGTCAGGATGATGAATTCACTGGAACAATATCACACCAGCGGTTAGGGTGTTCAGTTGGCTATATCTCAATCCATCACTTTCAGCGTAATCTTGGAGCCCCAGATGGGCAACTTTGGGGTGGGGGTGGGGGTGTTTGATGGGGAGGGCGAAGAAGGGAGCAGGCAGATAATTGCGGTTAATACTTGCTTGATTTAATTGTGATTGCCTCAAGGGCAAATAACCAATGGGTTCGGGAAGCAAAGTTCTTAGTAATAGAGTTAACCTGGAGGTTAAGAATTGCCTGCAAGACACCCGGAGGAAGCTGGATAGCGAACAGCATGAACAGATCCCATTAAAAGAGGTGTTAGGAACATCTTAATTTGACAGCAGCTGTGGTTTTTTTTTTATCCTGCAGAAATCCCAGCATTGCAGGGGAGAGGAAGTTTGAGAACCTAACGGGGCAGGATGAAGTTAGCGATTAAAAGCGAGCAGTGTGCTAACCTGACCCATAGCAAAATAAATCCCAAAGTGTACATGCTGTTACATTCTTGCACCCTAGTTGATTGAGCAGCTCCTGCTTTCTCTGGAATGAGGTCCCTGGAGATTTATTGTCATTTTATGATGTGTGGGTGTGTTTTGTACTGAGCTGAATCCTAGAACAATAGGATCCAGAATCAGCAGTCTGATTGGTCCGCAGGAGCCATCCAACTCCAGGTGGAAGTGAATCAGCAACCTGATTGGCCTGCAGGAGCAGCCAATCAGGCTGCTGGCAGAAGTGAATCCGCAACCTGATTGGCCTGCAGGAGCAGCCAATCAGGCTGCTGGCAGAAGTCAATCCACAAACTGATTGGCCCACAGGTGTAGCCCTGAAGTAGCCAATCATGCAAAGCCCATTTTGTAAATAATGTATATAAGCAGATGGTTTTGGGAAAAGGGCATTCTTCTCTTCTTCTCCTTGATGACTACGAGCATGAAATTCACTCTCGACTCTGAGTATATTTCAGGGTGTTTGGTTTTTTATACATATACAGTGGTACCTCTACTTACGAATAACTCTACTTACGAATGTTTCTACTTACGAATGGAGCTCTGTCCGCCATCTTGGATGCAGTTTAGATAGGATTTTTTCTACTTACGAATTTTTAGATAGGGTTTACGAATGTTTTCTCCCAATGCATTCCTATGGGATTAGACTCACAATTTTTTTTCTACTTACGAATGTGCGTTCGGAACACATTAATTTCGTAAGTAGAGGTACCACTGTATCTGGGTTGAGCATAGGTGAATGTTCATAGCTTGAAACACGCCAACAGAGGTCTCAAGAGTTTGCTGCTCCACATAGATGCTTTAGCTGAGATTCCTGCATTTTGGATTAGATGACCCTGATCTTTCCTGTGTCCTCCAGTGGCGCGCGCACACACAGACATATGATGGTGCACTAATGGATAATTTGAAACTCAGGAACGTGGAACAGAACTGCAGCTCTCTTTACAACATCCAAAGCAGCAGAGGTGGAGGAAGGGGGGGTGCGGTGAGGGTGGATCGCCCCAGGTGTCTTCGCTGAGGGTGGGGGTAACATGTGACAGCCGCGGGTGGGCAGTGCGCCGAATGTCTGCCATCGGCGGCTTCCTCTGCCCCAATGGGCAGCTCTCTCCGCCCCTGGCTGCAGGGCACGCGCCCTGCCCCGTACACCTGAGTGGCTATCCCGTGTCTAGGAGGGCACCTTCTGTGCCCTGCCCCCCCCAGCAGTGCCCCCTCGCCCCTCAGGAGCGCATCCATCCTGGGCAGCAGAGGCATATGCTTAGGTTGTCACAGATTAGGTTGTCACAGGTGATTCTCTTTGGCAGCTTCATGTTTATTTCACACCATAGTCGTCCTTTTGTTTTATTTAAAGTACCTTAGTCTAAAGCAGGCATCCCCAAACTTCAGCCCTCCAGATGTTTTGGACTACAATTTCCATCATCCCTGACCACTGTTCCTGTTAGCTGGGGATCATGGGAGTTGTAGTCCCAAAACATCTGGAGGGCCGCAATTTGGGGATGCCTGGTCTAAAGGATGGCTAATTATTTAATTGCACGAATAGTAAACATTGTCATGAAAAAGTTGTTGGAAAAAGAGGGGAATCAATGCGATGGCTGAGGCTAATTAGAACTTCCAGAGCAACTGGGCTTTTCCAGTTTCACATATCAGCAGATTCAGGTCTCGTAATTATAGTGGGAGGGGAGGTCTTGCACACCAACCCTGCTTCCCCTTGAGATTTGACTTTTCGTGATAAGGAAAGTGATGGAAAAATGCACCAGAATGTGGGGGGAAATTATTCATTTAATGCAACATCATTTAGCCTCTGCTTAAAGGGGATTCCCGAAGTGGATGGTACTATCCCCAGGGGGTGGGATTACCTGGGATCGGTGCTAAGAGGCAAGTGGGTGGCAGGCGGGTGCTGGAGGTATAAATGACTATCATTGAAAAGCTGATATCATTGGATCAAGTACATCAATTTTATTGAATTAATTAAACTAATTGGTTTTAATTGGATTTCAAATGAATGTGCAATGAATTATGCATCTTATTGTGTTATTATCTTCCTTAGTGGGTTGTGCAAACCACTATTCTGTACTTTGGTGTTTTGGGATGCTGAGCGACAGGCCAAGTTTTTCGTAAGCTTCTGCAAAGATATTTAGGATGGTTTGGAGATCATCCCCTCAGCGTGCACACACTACGCGCCACAAATCCAACTCCATGGTGCAACGTTGGAAAATGTTGATCACTTCTCCTGCCTAAGCCGTTATGTTTCCACAAGGGTCAACACTGATGCCGAAATCCAGCATCGCCTGAGCTTGGCGAGTGCGGCTTTCTCCCAATTGAAGTGCAGAGTGTTTGAGGACTGGGACATTCACAGGGAAACCGAAATGCTTGTTTACAAAGCTATTGTACTACCAACCTTACTGTATGCTTGTGAAACATGGACCACTTACAAACGCCACCTCCAACTTCTTGAAAGATTCCATCAACGGTGTCTCCGAAAAATCTTACACATCACTTGGGAAGACAGGCGAACTAACATCAGTGTACTGGATGAAGCAAAGATCACCAGTGTTGAAGCAATGATTCTTCAACATCAACTTCGTTGGACTGGTCATGTTGTGCGAATGCCTGATGATCGTCTTCCAAAGCGACTACTCTATTCCGAACTTAAAAATGGAAAGCGTAATGCTGGTGGTCAACGAAAGAGGTTTAAAGACTGTCTCAAGGCAAATCTAAAAAAATGTAGTATAAACACTGACAACTGGGAAACACTGGCCTGCGAGTGCTCCAGTTGGAGAACAGCCTTTAGCAAAGGTGTCATGGATTTTGAAGACACTCAAACTCAGGACGCAAGGGAGAAATGTGCTAAGAGGAAGGCACGCTTGGCAAACCCTCACCGGGATCAACTCTCGCCCGGGAACCAATGTCCTCACTGTGGAAGGACGTGTGGATTCAGAATCGGCCTCCACAGTCACTTAAGGATTCATTGTTAAAACCATGTTTATGGAAGACAATCTTATTCGGCTACTAGTGATTGCCAAAGAAGAAAGAAGAATAATTCTGAATAATGCTTTTTATAGGGTAAAATGCTTTTATAGGATATAAGCTTCCTGAAACTAAGGAGGCAGTGACCCGGAAAAGTTTGGGAATCACTGCCTTAAACAAACTGGATGAATGCTCACTAAAACATGTTGCCTTGAAGCACCCACCACCCACATGTATTTAACTTGCCCAGATGCTAGTTCTTGGAAGAAGGCTTTTATAAATTGTAAGATGCAATGCAGCTCTGTGCTCAGATCCAGCATTGGCTATAGGGTATGTTGCAATGGGATCTTAGGGCAAGAAGATGCAAATGTGCAGTATGTGCAAGAATCCTTATGAAAAATAAACGCAAGCCAAGCCTGCTTTGTTCCTTGAATAGGTCCCTTGGTGTTTAGCAATGTTCCCTTCTGAACTAAAACCATGAACCCCCATTTGTGATAAATTAGCAATTGCCCGTTGTCTGCTTTAGCAGGGGAGGGGAATCTCATGCTGCAAATCACCCGTTTTATTGCACTGGTGGAGTCGAGAGCTGTCAACATCATTTAAAAGGGGCAGGGCGGAAATCCATAGCAATACAATATCACTTTAATGATTTAAGGCAGTAAATGTGGCGTCGGAAACAGTTTCCCAACAGAGCTTCTGCCATGTGCCTTTGATAGGGAAGGGAGTGCCGTGGGGGGGGGGGGTTGAAATACCTTGCCTTGCACATATCGGCATCTCTAAATATCATTTTTAAAAAGGGGAAGCAGTGATAATCATGGGGCCCCTCTAGACTGGTGGATGTGTTCTGCAGCAATAGAAGCAGGCACATCCTTCTTCTCCAAGAACGGTAAAAGCTGTTCAACAGTGGAACAGGTTTCCATGAGAGGTGGTGGTCTCTCCTTCCCAGGAAGTTTCTAAACCAGAGACTGGATGGCCATCTGCCTGGGGTTTTTTTGTAGCAATGATTCCTGCATTGCAGGGGGTTGGACTGGATGACCCTTCGGGTTCCTTTCAGTCCTACAGTTGTTCATCATCATCATCATCATATATTATTTATACCCTGCCCATCTGGCTGGGCTTCCCCAGCCACTCTGGGCGGCTCCCAACAGAATATTAAAAACACGCTAAAACATCAAACATTAAAAACTTCCCTAAACAGGGCTGCCTTCAGGTGTCTTCTAAAAGTCAGATAGTTGTTTATCTCCTTGACATCTGGTGGGAGGGCGTTTCACAGGGCGGGTGCCACTACCCAGAAGGCCCTCTGCCTGGATCCCTGTGTTCTGCGATGCTTCCTCAGTGTTGCAGCATTGTTGCCATCCAGAGGGGCACTCCTGTGCTACAGCACAACGAAGGCAGCACACACAAAAATTAACCCAAACATTTGTGATATACAGTGGTACCTCGGGTTACAAACATCTTGGGTTACAAACACTTCGGGTTACAGACTCGGCTAACCCGGAAGTAGAACATTGGGTTAAGAACTTTACCTCAGGATGAGAACAGAAATCGCGTGGCGGCAGCGGGAGGCCCCATTGGCTAAAGTGGTACCTTAGGTTAAGAATGGTTTCAGGTTAAGAACAGATCTTCGGAACGAATTAATTTCATAACCAGAGGGTACCACTGTAAAAGGTTGCAGAATCTCTGCAGGACCTTGCGGGGGCATGCTCTGATGGGATGCAGCATGCCTACCGCAAAACTTTAACTGAAATAATGGGCTAATGCTGCCAATTTCTTCAAAAGTCCAATACAATACAAGCAGCACGCAAGGGCACAAGATTCAATCAAGTTTCAATCAAGTATTATTAGTACAAAAAGAAAACAATAAGAGAACCATGTACAAGTGCTGACACAGAAGCCAAAACCAAACGTCAAGCAGATAGCATATACAAATAAATACTGAAAGGCAAACCAGTCTTTATGGTATTTGAGGCCATAATTATAATTATAATTATAATATAATATAATTATAATAATATAAATATAAATATAAATATAAATATAATAATAATAATAATAATAATAATAATATATTATTTATACCCTGCCCATCTGGCTGGGCTTCCCCAGCCACTCTGGGTGGCTCCCAACAGAATATTAAAAACACAATAAAACATCAAACATTAACAACTTCCCTAAACAGGGCTGCCTTCAGATGTCTTCTAAAAGTCAGATTGTTGTTTATCTCCTTGACATCTGTACCGGAGAACTGCCTAGAAAGTGGATAGCGTATAACTGATATCTGGAGGGGCCTGTGATTTTTATGCAATAGGCATCTTAATATACTGTCGAGTGAGTGCTCAGCAGCTGATGCCCCCCCTCCCCTGCCCTCCACCCATAAACTCATCCCAACAGCATTGGAATGGGCGTGGGGTGGGTGGGTGTGGAACTGACCGAGACCGGGTGTAGTGATTTTGCGTCAATTGATGTTGCCATCCATCCATCTCAAAGAGACAATTGAGTGTGCCTCTGGGGGTGAAGTCAAACCACTGGAGAATCACAGCACCAACTGTGGCTGCAGAGACCGGTAACTCAGTATATTTATTTGTATTTTTATGCTTTAAACCCACCCTGTGATACTCGGATGAATTGGTGGTGTAAAAATTTAATAAATAAACAAACATTATAAACAACCAGAGCACTGTAGGTGCTTCAGTGGGGTGAGCCAATCGAAGTTCTATTCCCCCCTCCCCTCTCTCCTTGAATGGTGTCCCTGATGTGCGTACAGTCCAGCCATCTTGTCCTTTCGAGGGTCTGAGGCCCAAACTAAGGCCCGGGGGCCGGATGCGGCCCAATCGCCTTCTCAATTTGGCCCACGGATGGTCCGGGAATCAGTGTGTTTCTACATGAATAGAATGTGTCCTTTTATTTAAAATGCATCTCTGGGGCCTGCCTGGTGTTTTTACATGAGTAGAATGTGTCCTTTTATTTAAAATTCATCTCTGGGTTATTTGTGGGGCAAAGGAATTCATTCATATATTTTTTTTTCAAAATATAGTCCGGCCCCCCACAAGGTCTGAGGGACAGTGGACTGGCCCCCTGCTGAAAAAGTTTGCTGACCCCTGGTCTGAGCGCTTCCAGGCTACTGTTGTTTTAGAGCAGGATTCAACCACAAATGCAGGTTGGGCTATTCAACCTGCAAGGATGGGAAAAATGCACTGGAAAATTTGGGAAGACAATTGCTTGATGCGACATTGTATAACCGTCCTGCAAAATAATAATAATAATAATAATAATAATAATAATAATAATAATAGCAGTACAATGACCAGACTTTGTGCAAACATATCAAGATTTGTGCTGAATAAGCAGGTCATTTGGCAGCGACTTCAGTCTCACTCTTTCAAAGGGCTCCTTTTGTAACTAGCGCCTTCTCTTCAATAGCATGTGGCAGCTATGTAAATCTGAAAGGCATTAGGTACACCTCCCTGCTCTTGGTTTATCATTAGCATCCCCTCCCCCTGCTGCAGAAAAGCAACAACGATGTGGGCTGGCTCATGATTAGAACAAGCCAGCTTGCTTATGCATTCACAGTGCATTTCAGATATAATACGTGCTATTGAATCTGGTTACAGAGACTTTGTCTACAAGCTTTGGAATCTATTTAACACTATTTCTCTATTCCCTTCAGACCAAACAATAAATCTGCTGCATCCCTTTTCTAATGAATATTCCTAGGAGGCGAAGGGGCTTGTTTTCTATCCTGCTGAATCTATTCAGTCCTTTCTCCTCCCCCTCCCCCTCCCTGACCAAAATAGATAAGTTTTGCTCTTAGGACAGTAATAAATAGTCACAGCGAGGCTAAGGGGCAGGATTGGAAATATCACATCTAACATATATGGCACAGAATCTGGAGAAACAGAAATGTTGGGTTAAATAGAAAGACGCTTCTAGTCCTCATGTTAGTTTGCAAAAATGTGCTGCTTTTTGCTGAGATGCAAGTTGAGATTACTAGAGCGGTTTCTAGTAATAAGAGAAGTGGGATTGCCATCTGTCAGTGATTCTTTAAGCTGTGATGCCTTCATTGCAGAGGGTTGGACTAAATGGCCCTTGAGGGTCACTTTCAACTCTACAATTATTTGTTTTCAACCTGACCCAGCCTGCTGGTGATTAATTTGGAAAGCCCATTATGCTCACAGAGTGTAGTGGGGGTTGTGGACGAGCTCAAAAGAAATCTGGGAGGGGGTGGGCTGTAGTTAGGCTGAGTCATGGGGCGTGCCATTGATTTTGATTGACAGCACTCTTCTATTTAAAGCCCATGTTACTTTCGTTTCCCCTTAATCTTGGAAAAGCCTGCAAATCTCACGCCCGCCCGCTGCTGCTTTTAGGCTTAGTTGACACTGCTTGCCCGTTCGCGGGGGGTCGCCTGTATTCAGGGGCCCAGTAGGAATTTTGCCACTTGGCTGATTGGCTGTTGCCATTTGGTTTTTGCCTGCTGACAAGCAAATTGTCACAACTTGTTAGGTTGGCCATTAGGCTTTGGTTAAAAATTGGTATAGGAGGGGCACGGCATAAAAATGCCTACCCCCCTTACTTGCTCCTTATAGAAGTATTCCGTTAAAGGAATCCTGGGGCTCAGGGACTCTAGTCCATTCATCCTGCCATAGGCAAGTGTTATGTACTGAGCTGAATCATACAACAATAGGATCCAGAATCAGCAGTCTGATTGGTCTGCAGGAACCACCCAATCCAACTCCAGGTGGAAGTGAATCCGCAACCTGATTGGCCTGCAGGAGCAGCCAATCAAGCGGCTGGCAGAAGTGAATCCGCAACCTGATTGGCCTGCAGGAGCAGCCAATCAGGCTGCTGGCAGAAGTCAATCCACAAACTGATTGGCCCACAGGTGTAGCCCTGAAGTAGCCAATCAGGCAAAGCCCATTGTGTAAATAATGTATATAAGCAGATGGTTTTGGGAAAAGGGCACTCCTCTCTTCTTCTCCTTGATGACTACGAGCTGAATAAAGAGCATGAAATTCACTCTCGACTCCGAGTATATTTCAGCAAGGATGGTGTGGCCATTACAGAGCCGAGCCTTGGGGAACACTCCTTGGGGGAAGAGAGTGCCTGCGAACAGTGCCTCCAATCCCTTGGGGTGTTTACTTGACTTACCTACCATTAGGTAAGTCGGAGCTGGTCCTGACCCAAAGGGGTCAGATGGAATTGGTCCTGCCCAACCAGGGCAGATGGAATGGTCCTGACCCAACGGGGGTCAGATGGAAATGGTCCTGTCCCTTAGAGTGGACAGATGGATTAAAGCCTAAGCCAACACTCAGAATTAATATGTATTTTAAATAAAGTTGTGGCCAAAATAATGCCAAAAACCCAAACCTAAAATATCCTGTCAGTTGTGAGTTATTTTGGGATTTCTGGGAGCTTCGTCGCGCAACATGCTTAAGTAGCTTCAGGGAAGAGTAGCCCAACTGCTCATTGGTGCCCACTTACTCCCATTCATGATTGGTTGACTCCAAAGCCAGAATGGGGCCCGCCAGTTTGCCTAGTGCGACTCAGGACATTTCTGATGGATTTGACTGTGGGCGCTCACAGCAAGCAGAATGTAATATCATAAGATGCAAGCAAGAGAAAGTTGCCGTAAAGGCAACCACTCTTTGAGCAATAAGCATTCTTTAGAAATGCATTTCAAGGCCTGCGTTTTCCTTATGTGATCACAGCAGTTGCTCTCTCCTCTCTCTCTCTCTCTCTCTCTCTCTGTGTGTGTGTGTGTGTGTGTGTGTTGTTGTTTTTTATGAGGAAGAGAATAACTTACATCAACACCAGTTGCCTTAGTACACACTGGGGAAATACTTAATGTCTCTTGCCATTGTTTCCCTCCGATCAGTCCTTGATCATCTGAATGCTCCTGTTAGACATCAGCAACATGTTCCTATTTTGCTCCATTCTAGTGCAGCAAGGTGGAACTGATTGTTTCTGCAAAAGGGAAAAGAGATGAAAATGCAGATTTATTTAAATAATTTAAAGTCCCACACGGCGGTATGTGTTTGACATGAAAATGAGCGGCATGGAGCTATCAAAGTAATGTCCCCTTCCAGGTTAGTGGTCATGATTCCATTAATTATCAATGTGCTGCAGTTTAAATAGGATAATTCAAAATACAGAGCTGGGGCTAAAGGAAAAATCTTGACACTAGATGGGAATCGCTTTAATGGAGCTGTCATAGTACTTCGTTGTAAGCACTGAGGGTTGTATTCGGCGAACTTTTACTCTGAGCAGACTCCCTGAAAGTAATGGATTTTACTAACTTTGAGTTGTTATTTTCAATAGGCCTACTCTGAGTATAATTTCCTCCTCCTCCTCCTCCTCCTCCTCCTCCTCCTCCTCCTCCTCCTCCTCCTCCTCCTCTTCATTATTACCCACCCTTGACTTTGATGTCTCATGGCAGTTTACAACTCTTAAAACATAATATTAAAAACAGCAACATCTGGAGAGCCACAGGTTCCTCAGTTCTGTTTTAAAGCCACTTCCTCGATTTTGACTTCTCCATTCAGCCCATCTATCAGAGGGCCTGCCTAGAATCCATATCTTCCCCACTTGTCACTAAAGGAATGAGAAAAGGTCAAGTTTTGTGTTCTAAAATTCTGGCACCTTGAGTTGACTGTCTCTGAGCAAGTACTGTAGAGCGTGCCTTTCCTTCGTCTTACGAAGCACTTCATCTTCTTGTTTTTAAAACATGGATTGAAGGACACAATACCTAAGCTTGCACAAAGTTATTTTCTCCCTCTGAGGGGAAGTATTTTTGTTTTTTTAAAAAATAACCTACTGCCTCTGAGATTGTGCAGAGCGTTTTTTCAGGGCACTCCACGATCTTCTTTGCAGACAGACAAAAATGCCAAACATACCCCCAACCTTTGGGTTACATCAAATATATAAAAGGATGTCATATAGAGGAGGGAGAAAGGTTGTTTTCTGCTGCTCCAGAGAAGCGGACACGGAGCAATGGATTCAAACTACAAGAAAGAAGATTCCACCTAAACATTAGGAAGAACTTCCTGAGAGTAAGAGCTGTTCGGCAGTGGAATTTGCTACCAAGGAGTGTGGTGGAGTCTCCTCCTTTGGAGGTCTTTAAGCAGAGGCTTGACAGGCATATGTCAAGAATGCTTTGATGGTGTTTCCTGCTCGGCAGGGGGTTGGACTGGATGGCCCTTGTGGTCTCTTCCAACTCTATGATTCTATGATTCTATGATCTCCTAGTATCTGGCTAGGACTGTGAAATTCTGATCAGATCAGTCAAATTCTGGCTGGTTAGCAACTGTATGTCTATGCCCAGAGGCACAGTTCCCTTTATTAATATTGCGTGTGCTCCGTGACTGAGCTCTGACATGGGAAAATAAAAAGTTCCAAGGTTGAGGCTCGGTCTCGAACTGAGCCATTCCCACATCCATACCAACACGAACCTCAGTCTGAGTCTAGTCATGCTGCAGTCTGTTCTGAAATCCACCCGTATTAAACAGAGAGTGAGAGTGGCATTTTCAATAATGTTGCTGGTTGGTGGTGGTGAATGAATGACTTGGCATTTGGCAAAAGCACCTTGCCGCTTGCTGAGTCATTGACCTTGGGAGACAGCACAGGAGGCAAAAAACAGACAATCTGAAAGGCGAGCTGCTGGGGATGGGGGGTTTATTAGCGCATGAACTTCCCAGGCAGCAGGAGGAAACTCTTCAGAGGGTCGCCATGCTTTAGGAACAGATCATTAGCCGCAAACAAACCAGCCAGAAAGCTGTTGGCTGCCTGCCAGGGAAAACTGGCCATGCGAATTCTCAGCTGAAGTTGTCAGGTTGATGCACCGGCATCTGTTAGCAGGCTCTGTCTTTTGGCAGAGCCAGGGAAATATTATCCCATTTTTTGATGATGAGCCAGGGGTGATTCTTCGCTACAAAAGTGTAGACCTGTGATAGGAGGCAAACCAGCTCATCTTTGCGGCTGGAGCAGGAGGAGAGGGCGGAGAGCGAAGAAATATCTGCGAGTGGAGCTGGGTGTGCAGGTGAATGGGATACAGCTGTGGGCAGCCTGAGGAACTAGCATCCACCTGGGCCCTGCCTATGAAAAGCCAGTCTACAGTGAGAGACTAGGGCAATGTCTTCTGTTTCCAGCAACGCTTCTTGTGAGACTTTTGTGGGTGAGCTGAGACCCTGGGTGAGAACCCAGAGACTGAGGGTGTGTCAAAAGGAAAATGAATTGATATTGATACCTATCATCCATCTATCTATCTATCTATCTATCTATCTATCTATCTATCTATCTATCTATCATCTATCTATCTATCATCTATCATCTATCTATCTTAACATATATTTCCATTGGAGACTGTGGTGTCTTTATGATATACGGTTTATTTACACATATATACAACCTGAGTCTAGGACCCAACACTCCAAGTGTGTTTATTGGCCACAGTCCTGGATTCAAACTGTCCATCCACATTGTGCTCCAACTCCCCTCGTCTCCAACTTGCCACTGCTTACAGACTGAAACCTCTTTTCCCTGGCTCACATCAGGCCTTTGAAGCTTGAGAGATATGTTTTTCAGGGCTTGCCATATTCTTGTGACTAATTTGTTTTAAGCATTTTTAAATAATGTAACACTCCCTGGGAGCTTATAGTGAAGGGTGGGTAAGAAATCAAAATAACAAAGCAGCATTATTATTTCAGTAAATCTAAACTAGCCTAACAGGTTCTCCTTCGCGTGATGGGCTGGGCTGAGGGAGATGTATCATCTGATAAGCTCAAGTGGATTCACAAAAAAAAGCCACCCTGAAAAGCCACCTTCTCATTAACAGCCCCATATGAATCCATTCCGTCCAGAGCCATCGTTCCTCCTTCCTGCCGGGCTGGGGACATGGGAGTTAAACGTCCATGTCACAGACCTGAACAGAGATGTAACTCCTGAGGGTCACAGGAGAGGTCCATATTGGCGGCGTCATGCTGAAATTGGTGGGAAACTTGGTAAATTGTAACTAGGGCACAAGGAGAAGGGGACGACAGAGGATGAGATGGTTGAACATGTTCTTGAAGCTACAAACATGAGTTTGACCAAACTGCGGGAGGCAGTGGAAGACAGGAGTGCCTGGCGTGCTATGGTCCATGGGGTCACGAAGAGTTGGATACGACTAAATGACTAAACAACAACAACAACAATAAATCCGTACAGTTCACTATACGTACAGTATTTATATATCACCACCCAAACAAATTCAGACGCAATATTCCGTCTAGCACAGAACCTCTAGGTCACCCTTCATTATTAGATGCCCCCAACTCTTCCTCAACACGGTTTCAAGGGACCTGCTTGAAAATGACACTACACATGGGGATCTTGAAGGATTATAGTATAAACATGAGTGGACTGTGTTCTTACTCCCTCCACCCAATTCAAGGGGGCGGGGGGGACGGACGCAGAAACATGAGCAAACAAACAATGATCCCTTCATTGCTTGCTTAATAATTTCCCCTGCGGTTTCCACTGGGGTGCTGACGGATGGCCATTCCAGCCTGCCTGATGCCACACACAGATTGATGGGTTGTCTTGGGGGAGGGGTGGGGGTGGGAGGGAGGCTGCTTGGCATGCCACAGTCTCATTATTTATCTTTCTCCTTGTGGGACAAGAGGAGATGGCAAATAGGCTTCCCGTGCAAACAAAAAGATCCGATGACAGAATCTCTGAGGCTGCTCAAATCCTTCTAGCAGAAGGAAGGGCAAAGACTCAGATTCTCCTCGGAGGTGAGGTGGGGGGAAAGTGCCAGGATTTAAGGCTAGTTCAGATATTATAAGTAATAACAGATCCATCCACACATCACACTCTTCAAATTTAAGCCTGCATTCTCACCACAGTTTATTCCATTTCCCTGACATTTCCCTATCGGCTAATTTCCTCATTAGAGTTGAGCGTTCACATGATGTAAAAGCCACTCTTAGTCAACTAATGAAATATAGTGCATGTTTAGTGCCCGTTTCTGTGTTATTTGATTTCGGAAAATGCCCGTTTGCAGCCCCCTTAACCTGGAAAATCACAGGAGTAAAGTGATGAAATTTGGGGTGGTGGTGTACCAGCAAATAGTGGGACGCAGGTGGCGCTGTGGTCTAAACCACTGAGCCTAGGGCTTGCCGATCACAGGGTTGGCGGTTTGAATCCCCGCGACACGGGGTGAGCTCCCATTGCTCGGTCCCAGCTCCTGCTAACCTAGCAGTTGGAAAGCACCTCAAAGTGCAAGTAGATAAATAGGTACCACTCTGGTGGGAAGGTAAACGGCGTTTCCATGCGCTGCTCTGGTTTGGTCAGAAGTGGCTTAGTCATGCTGGCTACATGACCCAGAAAAACTGTTTGCAGACAAATGCCGGCTCCCTTGGCTAGTAAAGTGAGATGAGCGCCGCAACCCCAGAGTCATTTGTGACTGGACTTAACTGTGAAGGGTCCTTTACATAGCTGCCAAGTTATCCCTTTTTTTAAGGGATTTCCCCTTATGCTGAATAGGCTTCCTCGCGAGAAAAGGGAAAACTTGGCAGCTATGCCTTTACCTTTACCAGCAAATAGCTCTTTCCCGCTGGTATCATGGGGGGTTCAACAGAAGCCTCCAGGTGCAGAAAGGGTGAAGGAAAAGCGGCATCGTCCAGTGATGTTCCCTGTTGTGTTGTGCCACACCCACTGGTGTAAATGGAATGTAGCACAACCTTTTGGCATATCATTCAAACAGCTACAGTCCCATAACAGGACAGGTACTGCAGTGTGAAAGGACAGAAATGCTAGTTAAAGCAATGTAATAACCTGCACACCTGAAAACACCCTGGAAGTAACATGCAGCAAAGGGACTCTATTATTACGGTATTCAGCTCTCTAAGGAGGGGAAAAGAGGAGAAAGCAGCAGGGTGTGTGAGAGGAAGAGGCTCATGGAGTCCCACTTGAAGGCTGCATTTAAAGTTCTCCAATACCACTTTTCACAGTCGCGGCTCCCCCCCCCCCCCCGAGAATCCTGGGAAACGTGGTTTGTTGAGGGTGCTGGGAATTGTAGCTCTGTGGGTGTATGGGAAACAACACAGAAGACATTGTGACGAGGTGATAGGATGACATGTCTTAGAGTTCTCCCCATAGCTGCACCGCGCCCCAAACTTAGCTTCTGTGTGAATGTTTCTTTAAGGGAAGAGAGCTTGTTGACCGTAGGTGTTGCCAATTAAGAGAAGGCTCTCTATAAAAGGCAGGCATTTGGGATGGGAAGAGAGCCTGCCTGCCAACTGAGAGAGGTTGCATGCCCTCGCTACCCAGGGAGCAGATTGGGGACATTGGGTATGTATGTTTTGTTTTCTGTAATAAAGGTTCTTTAGTTCACCTTCCTCCACCCCATTCCTTTTGTCCTGATATCTTTAAAAAGAACCGCTGCATTTGGCAGAACAGTGGGAGGTGTCTCCAAATAATGTTCAGCCCCCTTAAGAAACTAAACTTTTATCTGTCCACATGGCGGATGAACCAGCTGGAGGAAGGCTTGAGTCCATCAAATGACAGCTCTCCTGGTCAGTGGATCTACTCATGAGTGGTCACTGCAGGCCTAGTGACTACTTGGGAGTAAATGTGCTGCTGCTTATTGCTGGTGCGGGAGCATAAAAGGAGAAGCAGAACTTTCCAGCAGAAGAAAGGGTCGAGGAAGCATTGTCACGATGAGTCTCCTGACCTCTTGGGGAAGAAATGGTTGGTGTGAACATTGAATCATGAGCTTGATGTACAGGGCAAGTCATGTTCTGGTTCCTTCTGAACATAGATCATATATACAGTGGTACCTTGGTTTAAGTACACGATTGGTTCCGGAAGTCTGTACTTAACCTGAAGCGAACTTTCCCATTGAAAGTAATGGAAAGTGGATTAATCTGTTCCAGACGGGTCCGCAGAGTACTTAAACTGAAAGTGCTCAAACCGAAGTGTTCTTTAACCGAGGTATGACTGTAATTGGATTATAGAGGATCATTTTGTCCAACCTTTTGCAATGCAGGAATATGCACCTGCAACCTTGATGTTACCATGCTCAAGCAACTGAGCTTAGACAGTTTTGTAGCACCCAATAGTTTCTGTTTGGCTTGAAGGTAGAAGCATGAAAGCAACTCTCCTTCTAGACTTCTAACACTCCATAATTAAATGGGCGATCCACCTTTCCTCGACCACAAATGTTAGAGGGGTGTGTGTATGACTTTGAGACCATTGTGTGTTTGCGTATAAAGGGAATGGGATGGATTGCTGGGATAGCTCAATTGGTAGAGCATGAGACCTTTAATCTCAGGGTCATGGGTTCGAGCCCCACGTTGAGCAAAAGATTCCTGCATTGCAGGGAGTTGGACTAGATGACCCCTGTAGTCCCTTCCATCTCTACAATTCTATGATTCTTTGAAAAGCAATGCTGTTTGAAAATGGGTGGATTAAAGTGATAGAACTGATTCCAGGAGAGAAGGGAGAGAGAGAGCTGCTTGAGAGGTCATCTATACTAGGGGGAAATTGCTTAGTTATTCCACTGAGTTAAATAACGTTGGATCTTTTGAATTCTGGAGAAAAAAGAAAGCCGAACAAGGAAAACATGGGGGGGGGAGGCTTGTTCACAATGTTTTGCAGATGCCCCATAAAAAGTGAGTGGGCATAGCATAGTCGTTCCACTATAAATGCCCAGTGTGGAAGCAGAGTAACATATTCATTTGCAACCAGAGGCATTTTATTGAAGCTTCTAAGCGCCATAACAGATGCATGCGTGCAAAGCTTATCAAGGCTTTTGCTAGGGCTTCCTCCTCCTCCTCCTCCTGATTTCTTTCTCTTCTTTCATTTCATAATTAAACAACCATTAAACATTAATTAAGAATAAATTGGATTAAACGATGGTTGGCACACCAGCAGTAAACATCGCTTCCCTTTTCAAACAGCTGCCAAATAAATTGACGCTTTTTTTGCATTTGAAGAACAAAAAAGAAACTCAAAATAGGTTTGTTATCTCAGCTGTCCTGATTTTTGATTGTGGGCATTTCAGAAGCTTCAGCTAGTTTGTGAGCAACGAAAAGGAGAAAAAAGGCTACATATCTATTGGGGAAGGGAGGGTTGGAAGTGCATCTCAGTTATAGTACCAGTTTTCTGAAAGTACTTGTAGCAAACCACTCCTTTTAGTGACACCTCTAAGTTGCTGTGGCCTGTGTGTTCGATGAAATGCTTTTAGGAAGATAAATGGTAGATTTCCCACGGAACCCCATGTTGGAGGAGACAGAGAGACTTTCATTTATGTCTCCCATTTGATATCGCAGGGGGGCTCCGCAGAAACTCTATTTTTTATAGATCCGCCGAGGACTCCAAAGAAACCTAATGCATATTTTACTTGCGTTGTGTAGGTCTTGCATCACATTCATAGCATATGAGGTAGAATGATTTAGTATACTGAGAGCTTGCTGCTGGAGCTGCCTTGATCTCTGCTGCCTTGCAAACAATCACAGGATGGCCAGGGAACGTTCTCTGTGTAAAAGGCTGCTGCTAGATTCGGGGTGGGTCACTAATAAGTCCTAGGGCTGCATGTGACCCTTAGAATAATAGAATCATAGAATTGCAGAGTTGAAAGGGACCACTAGGGTCATCTAGTCCAACCCCTGGCATCTGTGGCGTGGAGAGGAGTGACAGAATGGGCTCCCGAAACATAGAATCATAGAATCATAGAGTTGGAAGAGACCACAAGGGCCATCCAGTCCAACCCCCTGCCAAGCAGGAAACACCATCAAAACATACTTGACATATGCCTGTCAAGCCTCTGCTTAAAGACCTCTAAAGAAGGAGACTCCACCACACTCCTTGGTAGCAAATTCCACTGCCGAACAGCTCTTACTGTCAGGAAGTTCTTCCTAATGTTTAGGTGGAATCTTCTTTGTGTGGCAATGACCCTCCCAACCAGAAATAAGAGACAAGACACAGGAAGTTAAGTTTAAAGTGGGTGAAAAGGCCACAACTTTATTGGTTAAGGATGTTGAGCGGTATTGGCTTAGGCATTGGACCCTAACCGACTATATCCGACTGCAACCCGTGTGTTACAGTCCGGGAGAAATTAACCACCAGAAAGGAGCCCAGTGATATATATCTACTGGAGCACCTCCTGTGGCCACCGTTGGGGGGTGCTCTAAGGCCCTGACCTCCGTAGGCCCAGGACAAAGCAACCGCCCCCGGAACCCCTTTAACGGGATTAAATCTCCAATTTCGGGCAGAGGATGACGTGATCTGCCCCCCATACATTATCTATGCAAAATTTCCAATGCCTAACCGCCAAACCAAGTTGTGACGAAATGCTATGAGGTAGGCGAAAAAACCAGTTTGGCTAATCCAAGTGGAAAAAATCCTACCCGGCCCCACGGCCAACCGAGGCGACCGACTAATTCCATAGCAGCGTCGGCCTAGCCTGCCTGACTGCCTAACCTAAACGGGGCGGGTGGGTGGGTGATCCGATTGCTCTGGCTACCGGGGAGAAGAGAGGCAGGGTTCCCGCCTCCGCCCTGATTTAAACGCGGGCAAGGCCCCGCCTCCCGGTCAGCCCTATTGGCCGTCCGGGTATGACGGAGGCGGGAGCCCTATCTCGCGAGAGGGCTGAGCACACAGCCTCTTGCGAAGGTTGCGTCGGTTCCTGCCCACAACGCCACCTCCGTGAGTCACGGAAGTGGTTTTGTGTGGCAATGACCCTCCCAACCAGAAATAAGAGACAAGACACAGGAAGTTAAGTTTAAAGTGGGTGAAAAGGCCACAACTTTATTGGTTAAGGATGTTGAGCGGTATTGGCTTAGGCATTGGACCCTAACCGACTATATCCGACTGCAACCCGTGTGTTACAGTCCGGGAGAAATTAACCACCAGAAAGGAGCCCAGTGATATATATCTACTGGAGCACCTCCTGTGGCCACCGTTGGGGGGTGCTCTAAGGCCCTGACCTCCGTAGGCCCAGGACAAAGCAACCGCCCCCGGAACCCCTTTAACGGGATTAAATCTCCAATTTCGGGCAGAGGATGACGTGATCTGCCCCCCATACATTATCTATGCAAAATTTCCAATGCCTAACCGCCACTCGAGCCCCAAAGGCTCGCCGCCAATACGCTCACACCCGCAACCAATGTTCCAACCCCCTAATTATGTCGCCTAACCAAATGTCGTTCCCCCGGGGCGAAAGGTGTATTCCGTCGTTACGATAAAGGGCTGCTTCAGTGCGTACCAGCTCTGGGTGGGAAATTATCTGCCCATTCAAATCAAGGACCCCGCGCAATACAAATGAGTTCAATAACCTCCTGGTTCTGTTCAAAGCCTTCGGGCAAAGCCCGTCACGCCAAACACGCCTCTGCAACAGGGCGGACCACAGCAACGTCATCCCCGGGAAGGAGGCCAGCAGCTTGTCAAAGTCCTCCCAGATATTCCATTTCAATTCTACTGCGTTTCGACACGCCAAATCATTCTCCCCCAACTGTATGACCAGCGCATGGGGGGGCCCAACTGAAGCAGCCCTCGCCAAGACCGCGGGGAGAAGTTCTTTCCACCGCATTCCACGCCTGGCGATCCACGATACTTTGACATCTTCTGGGAGGCCGAGGTTACTCCCGAGACCGGTTTCAATTGCCCTTTCTCTGCCCCAATGCACAATGCTGTGACCCGCAATCCAAACATTGATGCGGTGCCCACCTGAAAAGGAAACAGTGAGAGACGGGGGATCAGACGACCGTGGGTAAATGAGGGCTTGAGGCTAAGAGGGGGGGCGCTAGTACGTTTTATAAGCGTTGGACTTTCCTTTCCCATGGCTGGAGGCTAAGAGGTGGGGCGCAGGTATCCTTTATAGGCATTGGACTTCCACCTTCCTAGCTCTTGAATCCTTTCAACTGAAAGGCCCAAGTGCATCGCGGCGGTTGCTGCCCCGATACGGAAAGAATGGGCTGAGAACTGGCTTGGGTCAACGCCACACAATGAGAGGGCTTTGCGAAGAACACGTGTGAACTGAGTGCGCGTGAGCTTAGAACTGTCCTGGTGGATCAACAGTGGCTCTGTGCCAGCCGGTCTCAGATATAGAAAGTGCCTGAGGTCCCTCACTGGACAAGGGCCTTGGACGCCTGATGCAGGGAGGCGAATAGTGGCACCTAACCCTCGCTGATCCGTTTTTGAACGACGGATGTGAACTACTGCTAACGAACTAGATAAGGATACGTCCTGTATCCTGATCCCTCGGGAGGATCCATTAGGGTGGTCCTCGAATACTACTTCTCCCACTCTGAGGGCCCCAAAGAATGCGAGGGAGAAGGCTGCGGAAAACAGGCTCGCCTCGTAAGGGGACCAGCAAATGGAAGCCAATTGGCTGTGGATGCTGCACATCAGGTCAAATGTAATGGGTCTCCTGTTGTCGCCGGCCGGCGGCTGCAGCCTGCGCCAGCCCTCCATGGCCCTGCGTAGGTGAAAGTTATTGCAAGGGTCCTTGGAGAACAGCAACTTGCAGAAGAAGGAGATCGCCGCTGTGTGTATGTTAAGTGTTCTGGCCGCCCGGCCCAACTCCCTTAGGTGAACCACATATTGCATGACCTCATGCTCCGTGGGGGGGCCTACAGGTGCCGGAAAAATCCGCCCACGCGCGTTCATAAGAGGTCAGCGTTGAGGGGGCAACAGATGCAAGTACTCCCTTCAAAATTTCTCGCTCCCAAGGCTCCATAGGGATTCCGGGAACGGTTCTGGACACTGCTGCGCCTCCGGTGCCAGCAAGCGGAAGCGGTCCATCTGAGAACGAGACAATGCATCGGCAATATCATTATTAACACCCGGAACGAACTTGGCAGTAAAGTGCATGTTTAGCTCCAGACTGCGCAGTACGAAAGCCCGCAAAAGGGCCGACACTCTGTCAGAACGGGATGATTGCCTAGACATCACACTGACCACCGCCTGGTTATCGGTACGAAAGCAGACCCTGCGGTTCCTGAATTCCTCGGCCCATAAATGTACCGCCACCACTATTGGGAAGAATTCCAGAAAGGTCAGATCCCGCGTGACTGCCGAATTCCGCCAACTGGCTGGCCAAGGTTGAGCGCACCATCTGCCCCTGAAGTAAACACCGAAACCTACGGACCCAGCTGCATCCGATTGAATCTGGAAATCTGAACCTAGGCTCAGGTTGCCCTGCCAAAGCGACACTCCATTGTATTGATCCAAGAAGGTAAGCCAAGCCTCTAAATCAGCTTTCACTCCTCGCGGTAAACGGACCCTGTGATATGGCTGTTTCAGACCTACGGTAAGTCTAGCTAGGCGGCGGCAGAACGGGCGCCCCGGAAGTACCACCCTACATGCAAAATTGAGGTGCCCAAGTAGGGATTGAATTTGCTTAAGCGTAACCTTTTTCAGGGGGATTAACTGCGAAATTAATTCCTTAAGAGCCGTCAATTTTTCGATGGGTAGGCGGGATGATTGGGCCTCCGTGTCCAATTCGATGCCTAAGTAAGTTAGTCTGGCTATTGGGCCTTCAGTTTTTTCGTGTGCCAGTGGCACCCCCAGCTCCCGTGTAAGGGAGGCAAAGGCCTTCATGAGGCCGGCGCACTCCCCCGTATTAGCCCCGCCCACGAAGAGGAAGTCATCAAGATAGTGTGTAACACCTGCTAACCCTGTCTTAAAGCGGAGGGCCCAGTCCAAGAATGTGCTGAAGGCTTCAAAAGCCGAGCATGCCACAGAGCAACCCATCGGCATGGCTTTGTCAATGAAATACGCACCCTCAAACCGAAACCCCAGCCACTTGAAATCCTGAGGGTGGACAGGCAAGAGTCGAAACGCCGACTCAATATCGCATTTGGCCAACAATGCTCCTTTACCGTATTGCCTAACAAGCTTAACAGCCTGGTGAAAAGATGCGTATTTCACTGTGCAAAGCTCCTCTGGGATACCGTCATTTACTGATTTACCGACTGGGAAGGAGAGATTATGAATAAGTCTGAATTCGCCCGGGGTCTTTTTGGGCACCATGCCAAGAGGGGAAATGTGGAGCCCTGGGATGGGGGGGGGGTTTAGAAAAGGACCCGCTACCCGCCCCGCCGCGATTTCTTTACTAATTTTTTTGATTGCTATATCTGGCCTCTCGCGAATAGATTTTTGGTTATTCGGGGTGCCCGTTAGAGGCGGGGTAAGCACTGGGATTCTAAAACCTTGAGAAAAACCTTCCCAGATATACGAGGAGGCGCTGGAATTAGGATAGACGTTTAACAAGGCACGCAGCGGAGGGAGTTTTATGGGGGAAGAAGCCAGAGATAGGGACAGGTTAGTACCTGTTCTGGCTGTTGGCCGAACCCTGAGCGGCTCCCTGGGAGTTCCTGGTACCTGTGTTTGAACCGCCACCCCTTCCGCCCCGAAAGGGCTGCCTCCCCTTGTAACAGGATGTACCTGGGTGCTGGCCGAGGCATTTCTCGCACTCATGCGCATACTTACAGTTGGGCCTCTGACAGAGGCCCTTGTTATACTCCCAGCAGACCCTGCGACGCGGGTCCCTCCTGGGCTCAAACCTGGCTGATTTTTGCGGCTCCACCTGCTTCTTTTCGACAAAGGGCACCACGTGGTTACTCCAGTAGTGCTGATTCCTCTGGTCCCAGCGCGTCCTTGAGTTCTGAGAGGCGTTTCTACGGAAATCCTCATCGTAGTTAAGAGCCGCCGCTTCCCCCGCCATTGAATAGGCCAGCCTGACATCTATTATGTAGGCCCACAAATGCATTGCCCTCTTGGGGTATGCTGCTGCGATTACTGCAGCCCAAATGTGAATACCCGTCTGCCAATTCTCAAAAGTACGGTCTGCACGCGGGGTTCTATATCTACGCTTACCGAATTGCTTCCTTTTTTCTCCTTTTCCTAACATTTGTGACAGGGGCAACAGCGTAAAAACATCGATATAATCGCCATTCAAGATCTTTTCGCGTTTCCGATTAGACAGGTGGGAACCCACAATTATGTCAATGTCTGAATTGGTGGAGGATTTAACCTCAGGCACCAACCCACCATCCCGCCATTCAAGAGTGCCGTTAAAGCCCTTGCGATGGGAGCTCGCCCTCCTCCTATGCACCCAAACAGGAAGGCCCATCTGTTCTTCTGCCTCCCCCCAGTAATCCTCCATGGGAACCTCCGCGTCAGAGTCGGAAGACGTACCTGAGTCCTCATCTGAGTCGTCCTTCCTGGTGCGCTTCCGCTTCTCCGTCTTCTTCTTTGCTTTACCTCCGGCCTGAGCTGCCGCGCCCCCCGCCGGCTCTCCGAGGGGCTCGGCCACCGACCGAGTGCCAGCATCCTCCCGCGATGCCACCGATCCCGCGACCATCAAAGGAGGCCCAGAATGGGCTTGCGAGGATTGAGATCTAAAGAGGTCTGACACGGACTGAGCAGACATGAGAGGCGAAACTGGTGTGCGAACCTGATTATGAGTGGCCTGGGGCACGGTAGCCGAGGCGGTCTGGAGGCCCTGAGCCATGGTCTGGGCCTGTTGAGCGGGCTGCAGGAAAGAAGCCGACGTGCCCGGCTGGGCCCCCAAATCCTGTTGGGAGGTTTGAAGCAAGGCAACCTGGGGGGGGGGTTAGTGTGCAGCAGGGCGGACTGTATGCCCTGAGCCATGGTCTGGGCCTGTTGAGCGGGCTGTGAGAGAGAGGCAGACGTGCCCTGTAGGACCCTCAACTCCTGCTGTGAGTTATGAAGCAAGGCAACCTGGGGGGGGGTTACGGTGCAGCGGGACGGCCTGGAGGGGGATACTGGGGTTCTGAGAGGCCAGCTGAGAAGCTTGCGCCACGGCCTGACTCTGCTGAAGGCTCTGCTGAAGGATCTGTAGGGAAGTAGCCGATGTCCCTGGCTGAGTATCTATGTCCCGCTGCGAGTTAGAGGGCGGGGCAATAGATGTGCCAAGAACCCCTCCCCCACTGGACTGGGAGCTAAGAAAAGAGAGGGAAGAGCTAGATAACTGACTATTGCCCGGGGGGGGGGGTTCAGGAACGCAGGCTTGGGTATTGCTAATACCGTTCTGGGCCCCTCTGTTCGCAGAGGCGAGAGATACACACAGGGGGGCAAGAGTGGAGCACAATGGTCCTAGCTGATTGCAAATATTTTGCAAATTGGAAGCCACTTGGGCCAAAGCCTCAGGGTTAAAAGCGGGAGCCGGGCCTGATGAGGCATCGCCGGCCTCCCCTGCTGCAGCAGCACCCTTAGAAGATTTGCTGTGCAGACTGCGTCCGGAAGACATCTTCTTGCAGTGCAATCTGCAAATCTGCAAGCACTTAAGGGGGCCGCTGGAAGCAAGACGCTTGAATTAAATAATAAGAGTTGCGATGCTAATTACACCCCGCTGCCAGATCCGCCTAATTAAACGTGATGGAATTTATTACTAAAACTCAGCCCAGGCAGCTATCCTTGGGTATATTAATTCCCAGCAGATTGATCCCAGGCGCCAGGTGGTGACAAAACTTGAAAAGAGAGGCTAAATGAATAAATAGGCCGATTAGCACCCTGAGGAACCACTAAAGAAAGCTAAGTTAAATTTAGAGAAACCACTAAAGAAAGCTAAATTAAATTTCCCCAAGCAGATCAACACAGGGGGGGAAGGAAACCCCTTTCGAAGTTGGGGGAAATGAATCAAATAATACTAATCACTACAAGGAAGAAACAACACCAGGAAGAAACAAGGCAATTAGACACGACTAATGGTAATTAAGGAGGAAATAACGACAAAGGCAATTGGACATGAAAATGCTGGTCAACAGAGGGAGCAGAGGTGCCTATTCCAATTCCGCAAGTGGGAAAGTGGATCAAATCAAGGCTACTTATTCCCACACCCCCCCCAATAACCTAATATGCTAGTAGGCAAGTATAAATTATGCGAAATATACATTATGCTGTGCAGAACTCAGAAGGAGGGGCACCCAAAATGGCCGCTGTGGCCTGCACGCGATGACCTCCCCAAGATGGCCGCCGAGGCCGAGATCCGATTGCTCTGGCTACCGGGGAGAAGAGAGGCAGGGTTCCCGCCTCCGCCCTGATTTAAACGCGGGCAAGGCCCCGCCTCCCGGTCAGCCCTATTGGCCGTCCGGGTATGACGGAGGCGGGAGCCCTATCTCGCGAGAGGGCTGAGCACACAGCCTCTCGCGAAGGTTGCGTCGGTTCCTGCCCACAACGCCACCTCCGTGAGTCACGGAAGTGGTTTTCTTGAAGTTTGAATCCATGGTCCCCACGCTTCAGTGTTTACATGAGAAGGGTCCATTTTGAACCCCCGTTTTAAATGTTTGCACTTTGAAATCAACACACAATTGCTTAGTAAGCCTGGAGGTTCTGCAACATCACGGCTGGTGGCATTTTTACCAATTCCTTGCTATTGTAGTTTTCTGACTCGCTGCAGATGTTAGGGGATCTATTTTCTCCTGTAATGTCAAAGTCTTCTACTCCGATCCCAAATGACCTGAACCAGCTGGGAGAGAGTGATTTGATTAATATGAGCCAGCTTGGGTTTATCAAGAACAAGTTATGCCTAGGAATGGAGGATAAATTTGTTTCAGTTCACAGTTAAAGCTGAAGTCATAAAATTTGCATGTTCCGGAAGAAATATGAGAACCAAACCATAGGCGTCCTTTGAAATCTGTACTTACCAGAATTCTATGAGGCAGTTTTCTAACCAAACCACGTTTACCAAAAGTCATGCAATAGGGCAACTGTGCTTTAAAATGAATATATTTGTGAAAACAACATACAAAAATTAGGAGAAATTGCTTGGGAAAGTGTGTAAAACCAGATACAAAAACATGCATTAAATGTTGGGGGGAAAAATATGATGATTTATTTATAAATATCCAGAAAATGCTACAGAAATGTGGAGCACTGAATGTAAGGTCTGAAAAATGAGAACCTGAGAGATCTGAAAGTGACAGATCCTTCCATCTCTAGACCTGCTGGACCACCTTCTCTTTTTCTTTTTTCCCAATAGTTACTAATAGATGATGGGAATGCTGCAGACACAGTATATCTTGATTTCAGCAAAGCATTTGAAAAGGTCTCCTATGACTTTAATGACTGCATCAAACTGGATAAAGGTCTTGAGTTGCAAGGTTCTGTCTCAGGACCTGTGCCGTTCAGCATTTGTATGAATGACTTAGATAAGGGCATAAAATGAATGCTTACCAAATTTGCAAGTGGTGCTGGTGCTGGGAATAGCTGACACCATAGAACAGGGGTTGGTAGGGCAGATCCTTGAGACCAAATTAGACAGGTGGGCAGAGGACCTCCCTGTCAGTCATCTGACATCACTATGACCATCCTGACTATGGGTTATCATCTGCATAATTCACAGCATTATGATTGAGTCCAGAGGGCACAGTCATTATGATTTAAAACAGGCAATTTAATAAAGAAATAAACTTGGGGGGGAAGAAAAGAAAAACATTCACTTAAGTGCAAATTGGAACGGAATGAATTTTTGTTTCTTTGAAAAAAATGATGGCGTTGTGTTTTAATGCCATGCTTTAATTATTCAAGCATTTCATCGTGTGCAACAATGGGGAGAATTTATGACACCTGCCTGCTGATGATAATGATTTTTCTTTCCTCCCATCAGCATTGCCTAATGAGATTTTATCAGCCCTTGAAGGTCAGCCAGTAAAACTGTGCTATCTTGTAAGATTTAAGGGGGATTTCTCAGCCCTCCGCACAAACACCCTGGCAAGGCAATGTCAGGCTCTTGTCCTCCTTGCACTTAGCAAAGACTTCGGACGCTGCTCCAAAAGCTTGTAGGGAGAGATTCTGCCACTGATGGACTGCCAATTGGTGCATTTGGAAAGGATACCAACCACTGAGCAGTACCTTGTTCCACGTTTTGATTCCTAGTGAAAGACGCTGCGTTGTACGCCAAGCTGCTGATGACAGAGAACCACCGCTAATGAGGACGTGTTGTCAACTCTAATGCCAGTTAGGATCCTTGACTGGTTGGACACATTGCCTCTGTTTACATTATTAGAATGCAATGGCAACGACTTCTTGGCTAATCCTGGATCCTCAGCCACATTTCTTTTTCTTTAATGCTTAGGAAATAAATTTAACATTTGCTGTTTATGGACTAATAGACGCAGTCAGTTCCCAAAGTGGCTTAACCACCACTCCCTCTTCACAGGGAACGCTGGGTTTTGTTGCTCTGGGAGGGGAAAAGGGGTCTCCAAAGAACTTTCAGCACTCTTAGCGAACTACAGGTCCCAGAAGTCTTTGGGGGAAGCTACGACTGTTTAAATTGGTATCATAGTGCTTGAGATGCATGATGTGAATGTGGTAAGGCTGGGCGATACCTGGCTCTCAATAATCATAATATATCACCAGCTAAACATCGTGATATGTCGATACTTCAGACATATCGTCTGAAATAAGGATGGAGCTATGTAGAGGCGAGCAGTAGGTAGGGCTGGCCAATATCTGATGTTCAACATCATGATCTATCACCAGCCATGTTCAAATATATAAAAGGATGTCATATAGAGGAGGGAGAAAGGTTGTTTTCTGCTGCTCCAGAGAAGCGGGCACGGAACAATGGATTCAAACTACAAGAAAGAAGATTCCACCTAAACATTAGGAAGAACTTCCTGACAGTAAGAGCTGTTTGACAGTGGAATTTGCTGCCAAGGAGTGTGGTGGAGTTTCCTTCCTTGGAGGTCTTTAAGCAGAGGCTTGACAGCCATATGTCAAGAATGCTTTGATGGTTTCCCCTCAGATCGTATAACTAAAGAACGCTTTGATGGTGTTTCCTGCTTGGCAGGGGGTTGGACTGGATGGCCCTCGTGGTCTCTTCCAACTCTATGATTCTATGATTCTAAGTGTGGATCATAGAATCATAGAACTGGAAGGGACCCCGAGAGTCATCTAGCCCAACACCCTGCAATGCAGGAATCCTGCCCACAGCTGTCTTTGGGTGGCCTTGAACCACCAGACGCACCGTCCTATTGTGCTACTGTATCATCTACATATGATGCTCTTTGAACATTCCAAAATACTAAATAAACGGCAAGTATTGTTTTTAGCATTCACAGGAGTGGAGTGGAAAGAGAGACTCAGATCCAGAAATTCTATCCCCCGCCACAACTTCCTGCCCTGCCAAAAATAAAATAGAAAGTAAATTTCAGTTTGTAATCCTGGTGGAGGGAGAGTGCCTTTGGCCAGCAGGCATTCATTTATCCTACAACTCACTTGTTCTCTCAGCCCTGACAAGACAGACGCAGCTCGATGCTGTTGTTCCATTTGGTAGCCGCCCGTCTGACAGTATATCTTAGGCATCCATCACATTGCGATCCATGCTCTCTCAATAATTTAACTTCGGGTCTGCGGAATGAATTTAGGAGATTGGCAGATGCTGGCTACTCTTCTGATTCTTAAGACAGATCCGGGGCTTATCGTAAGTTGTTGGGACATGAATTAGGCACCTTGAAAAAAAAGAAAAATCACATATATTGAATGAATGCACACTCCCTGGCCTTCACTATTAATCTTTTTCCTCAGATGCAATGGCAATTAATGCCGTGTCAGATGGCCGTTTGGGGCCAAGCTAAAGTTAACAACTTTTGGTTCTCCAGTGGATTTTGCTGTGTTGTAAAGGGAAGAACACTTTCTGGAATTTATGCTGGGGAACAGCTTAATTAGGTTCAGATAGGGATGTCTGTCCACCTACCTCAGTGTCGACACATGACAGGGCCTTTTCAGTGGTGGTTCCCCAGTTTTGGAAAGCACTCCCTGACGAAGTGTGCCTCTATCCACCATTATTAATTGTCAGGAGGAATTTGAAAACATTCCTGCTCAACTCAGGCAATTTATGGCTGAAGAATACTGGTCCTTGTAACCTCAAGATAATTGGATGGAAGCATGTTTAGATGTGTTTATGAGTATTTTTGCTTTCTTTTTTGTTTGTATATCCCATTTGCTGGCCTGGGCTTTTTGGGGAGGAAGGGTGGGATATAAATTCAAAAATAATTAAAAAATAATTATATAATTATTATTACGGATAAAAATAATTTTTTATTTTTATAAATAAAATAAAACTATAGGGTGGAGTCAAACGTAGTGCTAAGTGAATGTTCCATCACTTCTGCTTGCATAGTGAAATATTCTGCTCCTTCTCCTCCCCCCATGCATGCCCTAAATCTATTTTTGGGGTTCCCCATACCATCTGAAGCAACTTTGGGGAAGGTGAACATGGGGGGAGGAGGGGGGGAAGTCCCACCAAGAAGCCTTCTTGTTAGGAATTACAGGTACTGACGTCCCAAAGGAGCAGAAAAGACTTTTCATGTATGGAACAACAGCCGCCCAGATGTTACTAGCCCAGAGACGGAAAGAAGGCAAAGCTGACTGGAAAACTCAGGAACCAAGAGGACAAAAACTTTATAAAAGAATGGGGAAAATGTACAAGTTATTTAGGAGACCACTGTAAGCAGATGGAAACATTGGCAGGATTTAAATTTCACCTGTAGTGTAATCATTACCATGGGTAATATGGATTGATATAATAGAATATGGAAGAATATGTAGTTTTAAATGTTTAATATGGGACCCCATGGAAGGGGGGGAGGGGAGGTCCCAAGATTTGGAGTAATCTCTCTTTATGGATATATATTTGGTTTTTTTAAAAAATATATAACTTTGTGTTTCTAAAATCAAATAAAAATGATTTCGAAAAAATGGAATGCATTTATAAAAAGCACAATGATTTATTGATAATTTTATATTTGCTAGAATAATCATACTACATATATACACATGTATTGCATCTCCGTTTCAAACACTTTTTCTTTCTTTTCTTTCGTTTTGATTTTTCTTCACCTTTTAACATTTATTATTTCTCTACTGAAAAATTTCAATAAAATCTGAGCGTGAATATTAACAAAAAGTTGTCCTTCTCGATGGCTGGAGTTTCTTTCTTGGTAGGAGACAATCATCAAAGATTGAATATCTTCCTTTATTATGTTCACTGCCTCCCATTGCCCTGCGTGTTTCCATACGAGCTTTAAATGTTGAATTGGACTGTTCCCTTGGAGGAATCATCACAGTTGTTTGATCTTGTCTTCAAGCAGTACTGGACTCGGTGTAATAAAACATCTTTCAGAGATCCCTTCCATTAGTGTTTTTCTGGGGAAATCTCATTACTGTGTTTGTTAAACCTTGCCAAATAGAGCTTTTTAATATGACAAGAAATAGAGGAAAGGGGGGGGGGAGCCAGCTATAACCCCCCCACCAATGCTAAATTCTGCCAATAATTTGTCTCGCAAGCCCAGTGGCGTCGATCAGAAGAAAGGATGCAAGATGAAAAACGGAAGGAGAGCTTCAAAAGAGGGAAGTTCACGGTGCCACGGCGATGGCAGGTGGCTGGAATGAGAACAGAAGGATGAGTGTATCTGCCGAGAAAGTCCTTCCTTCCTTGAATTATTTAATGTTGCTGAATTATTCATCCAAAAATGCTGTGAAAAATCAGAGCTGTCTCATTCATGCTTTGGTTACCGAACCATAGCTGACCCAGATGAGAAAACCAGAGAGGAGAGGCGTTGGCCAGATTGCTTTAATTTAACGGTCCACCTTTTCTAGAGGTTTGAGAACAGTTGATGAGTCACTCATCAGTATTTCGGCTCAACTTTTACCTGCTCTCCATCCACTGCCACTATTTGAGTTCTAGGAATTCTCCAAAATGGGAAGAGGGCAGAAACCATCCCGTCTCCTCCAATATTTGGAGAACAATAAGAATGGAGTAGCCAATGTGGCAGTCTCAATATGTTGTTTGACTACAAATCCCATCATCCCTGGCCATTGGCCATGGCAGCTGGAACTGATGGGAACTGCAGGCCAAGAACCTTTGGTTACGCCTGAACCAAAATAACAATGGCTTATATGCAAAGAACCACAAGCAGAAATAAAATAGATGCAAGCATCACCTACCAATCTTTACCCAAGAATTCACACAGCGCCATAATAGTTAGGTTCCTGTTGTTTCACTTGGGCAGAGCTTGGGCAAGTGGAAATATGTTCATGAGAAGGATGTGGCTCAGTGGCAGAGCTTTTGTTTTGAGGCAGAAGGTCCCTGGTTCAATCCCTGGCATCTCCAAGTGGTCCCAGGAAAGACTCCCAAAGCTTGGAGAGTCAGGGCAGACGATAATACAGAGCTGGCTGGACCAATGGTCTGAGACGGTACAAGGCAGTTCTGCATTCTCCCCAGAGGATATTGTCTGCTTTTACACCGAGTTGCATTTAAATCTGATCACACTGTTGTTGGCATCTGTCGGTCTTGGGAGACAATGGTGGAGTTCGCCTTCAGGCGTGAAGTTGGGCATCGGGAAATTACAGCATCAGAAAGAAGGCACATTTTGCCACATGTGGTGGACATGCAAAAAAAAAAGTTGGAAAATGACTTATAATGAACTGAAAAAATGTTTAAAATTACCTTTGTAAAAAAAAAATCTGACGCTTTCTTACTAGATATTTTAGATCCAGAAATATTTAAGGATCAGAAGAGACTATGTATGCTACAACAGCTACGCAGATGCTACTTGCCCAAAGATGGAAGGAGGACAATTTACCCACAAAAGAAGAATGGCAGATGATGGACTATGCCAAATTGGCGAAAATGACCTGGAAAATAAGAGATCAAGAGGACAATAAATTTGACAATGAATGGGGAAATTTTCTAAGTTCCTTGAAAGAACACTGCAAACAATTGAGAACACTGGCAGGATTTTGAAAACACTTGCAATGAACCAAGAACTGTGATAAAAATTGAGTTTGAAGAAAATATGGAGAATATGATACGATGCTGTTTGAAAAGAATATCTGGGGAAACTACGGAAGGGTGGAGCGAAGTTCCGGGATTCTGAGAATCCTATTTGTACAATGATTATGGTTTATGTATGGTGATAAATGTTAAAAGTGAAAATGAATTTTTAAAAATGTAATAAAAAGAGAGGAAGATTATAGCCACTACTGTAGAGACCAAAGTGAGAGAGACATGGTTTGCTGCAGCTGGGGCAAATGAAGGTATCCAGTTGCGCTGATACTATGGGGTTTTTTCTTTCGGTGCTCCTCCCAGCATGTTGTATTGATATGTCAATGTTCCTTGCTCTGGGATTGTGCGGACAATGGTTTGGGCTTTAATGGATGGCCTTAAAAGATAGTTTGAGAAATTCACGATGAACAAGAAGACTATCAATGGCTACCATCCATGATGGTGATGATTTGCCTCCTCAATTGGAGGCAGCATGCTTCTGAATAGCTGGAGGAGGGCTCTTGTGCTCAAATCCTAATTGCAGGCCCCCCATAGGCCAAGAATTCAGTGTGGCCACCTTGCACAGCATCCTATTCTATAACCAACTGTGAAAAACCCCCAGGTGGGGCTCCTTGACAGAGCCTCCTAATGAGATTCCAACGGCACTTAACGTGGGGCTTGTCTGATTGTCGGCAGAGGACACAATGTCCAGACCTGTGACAGATCGAGTATCTTGATGAAGCGCTACTGTCATCATTTGGGTAGGAAATGACTCCGATTATGATGATGATTAATAGTAATGATAAGTGTCTGCCTGTCGAGGCCTCATTAGCCAACTCTTGCCTTTGTTGCAAAGCGAGGTCCTGTCTCCTGCTGCATTATTAAAAACAGACTCCACGAGAGCCAAGCGGCGCTGCTTCCTTTGGACAGGAGTCATCTCAGACCATCTGTGGATCTTTGGTGTGTGGGGTTTTTTTTGGTAGCAGTAATAATGCAGGCATAACGCCGGCTCTCTGTGGTTAGCAAAATTGGGGGGGGGAGTGGAAAGGAGCAGAACGCATCAAAGAGAAAGAAGGAAAAGGGGAAGAAGTCAGTCTGAGAGTTGTTGGTTTTGTCAGGCCGAAAAAGGTCTCTGAGGTCACATCCGCACCATAAATGTAAAGCGCATTGAAAGCAAACTGTAGTTTGAAGATACTGGGAACTGTAGTCCTGGGAAGTGGTAAACTACAGTTCCCAGGATTCTTTGGGGAAAGCCACATGGGTTAAATGAGCATCAGATTTGCTTAAATTGTGGATGTGACCTGAGGTTGGTTCATCAGGTTGCTTGGGGCAAAAAATGCCACACCTCTCCTATGACATCAGGCACAGGGAGGTTAAAGATGAGAATGTTCGAAGAGGAATTCAAGCCAAGGAAACAAAGGAAGATTCAGGAATATCCTTCTTTTGCCAGTGCTGTTTGCTTTCAGCACTATCTGGGCTGGGTGGCTTTTTCAGCACAGTGACAGAGAACAGCTCCGCATTTAAAAATGGCTGAATTCAAGCTGGGAAGGAAGAATTAGAATACAGTGGAACCTCGGTTCTCGAATGCCTCCACTGTTGTACCTTTCAGTTCTCAAACGCTGAAAACCTGGAAGTAAATGCTCCCATTTTTTTGGAACCCGAGTGTGTCACGCAGCTTCTGCTGAGTGCAAGAAACTATTGCAACCAATGCGAAGCCGCACCTCGGTTTTTGGACGTTTCGGAAGCTGAACAGGCTTTCGGAATGGATTTCGTTTGAGAACTGAGCACTGTAAAACAATGGTGCTATTCTGCCCAGTGAGCCATCAAGCTGCTGTACCGTATTTTTCCATCTATAAGACGTTGGTTTTTGAAAAAAAAAGGGCAAGAATTGGGTGTTGTCTCATAAACGGATAGTGAATGCAGAGAGGGGACGTCTGATTAATGGCAGCAGCGATTGGGTGAGTGATTGGTGGCTGCACCAAGGCCTGCTGGCGATTGGCTGTGGCTGTGGCAATTGGGCAGACGATTGACGGCTGCGACAAGTGGGCAGGTGGGCTGTTGGTGGCGGGGAGCGGGCAGACAATTGGCAGGTGCAGCAAAGTGTGCGATCAGCAGTGGCTGTGGCAAGCGATAGGCAGTGGCAGGCAGGCGGGCGAGTGATTGGCTGAGGTGACCTCCCCCCCCCAAAAGCTAAACTACTTAATTTCTTAATTTTGGGTTAAAAAAAATAGGGGTCGTCGTATACATGGGTGTGTCTTCTACATGGAAAAATGATGTATTTTGCACCAACTGCAGCTTCTGGACAGGGGTAGCCCCATGTTCCATCAATCTTCCCTCACCCTTTTAATAAATTTCGAGTGCAAAAAAGCTCAGCAACTCTGGGCAACCCCCCCCCCAAAAAAAGCTCAATCGGTGTGTGTGTGTGTGTTATACATGGAAAAATACAGCATATATCTTCCAGCTCAAGCAGGAATAAGCAGTGGTGTCTGTCTGTCTGTCTATGGCATAACACTATTCTTTACAATAACTGTTCAGATGAGCAGTTGAAGTGTTATTCTTTGACTCCTGTATTTCTAGGTCAAGATTGCTGGGTGGTCTGAATCCCTCCTTTTGCCCTCAACGGCATAAGGGCCAGGTGGGTCTGCCAGCCACAGAGTTTATGTCCTGCTGTGCCACTGGCATGGTTTGTAGGTCAGAGCAAAAACCGTACCACCGCCTGCGTCTTTCCTCTTACTACCTGCTGGGGTGGTGAAGGGGAAGGCAAGGTGTTGCCTGGCAGGGGGTGGAGCTGCCTAGTTCTGTTGTGCCTGTCAAGAATAAGGCACTCGTTTAGTTGCTTGTGGTGCGTGCATCTGTTAGCTGACCATCATTTAAAGCAGATCTTCAGAATTAGCTGCATAATCATGCTATCTTCTCTTATGGCAGATATTTCATATACCTGTTCTTTGTTGAGAAGCCCAGAGGCAATTCTGCAGGATTCCTCCCACCCCACCCCACCCCCGTATGAGAGAGAGAGAGAGAGAAAGAGAGAGAGAGAGAGAGAGAGAGAGAGAATACCCCAAACATGTGGTTACTTTGCAATATGTGTTTATTCAGGGAAGGGTCTGGAATATCCTTAAGGGGACCAGTCTTGTTGCAGTTTATATTTCCCCCCTCCGTAATATAATCTAAATTATATAATCTAATATAATCTAAATTAAAGATTTTTTTTCCTGCATTTATATTCTTCCTTTTCTTCAAGCAGCTGAAGGTGCCATACATGTTTATTTCCCTGCTTCCCTACTTTATCCTCACAACAGCCCTGTGGGGTAGGTCAGGTGAAACATGGTGGTTGGTCCAAGGTCCCCCACTGAGCTTTATGGCCGAGTAGAGATTTGAAGCTGTTCAATCCTTGGTCCAATTCAAATTCTCAGACCATTAGAGTAGCGTTTATTTCACAAACGGGAAGTTATGTCATATTCCCTTCGGTACTTTCAAAGGCACCCACCTAATTTGAGATTCTGGTGATATGCAAATTTGTTCAAATTAACCTGATGAAAGGCAGGTGATTAATCAAGTATTTTTTTTAATTAACTGAGATCCCGCACTCATAAAAGAAAGCAATTAGTCCAAAGAGGATTTTTCCTTGTGTTATAGACCAAAAATTTCAAGTTGCAGAATGCCAGTGGCCCTCTCTGTACCATTCATTAATGTTAGGTTTCTCCAGCAAGTTGTAATATCTTCAAGCAGCAGTAATATCTTCAGTAGGTTAATCTTTCTCTTTTTTAAAAATAAATCTCCCCTTCTAGGGAAGTTATTGTAGGGCTCATATCTTTTTTTTTAAATGCCCATGTTTTCTGTCCTGCCCTTTGCTTTTGGATGGAGAGATGTGTGGGTAAGGGTTTACCAGAGCCTTATAAAATTTATGTTAAATTTCTCTCTCTCCCACCCCCCATCACTCATTATCAGTTGTGCCACTATCAGCCCCAATACTTCACGGGGCTGCCTCTAATGCTGCCTACATCCCTTCCCTGAGTAGTTAATTTAGAAACTATCAACGTGTCAGAATAGTTCAAATTATTCCTTTCAACACACATTACCTACCGCAGAGGGGTGGTGAGAGGTTTAATTAGTTAATACCCGCAAAGTGCTTTGAAGCTGCAAAGTACTATCTAAATCAGCATTATAACGCTGGAGGAAATTAGAGAAGGGATGTTATTTTCTTTTTAAACTTTGGAGGCTTATTAACATCATCGGTATTTGCAGAGGTAAAGGAAGATTTCCCCCACTCAGAGGCAAGAGATCAGGGCTCCGGTTTGCTTTCCCTTCATTGGCACAGCTGTGGGTGTATGGATGGGGCCAGCTCTATCATTAGGCAAGGTGAGGCAGCCTCCTCGGGTGGCCAGTGCGGCAAGGCAGACTGGGCTTTCATAGAATCATAGAGTCGGAAGGGTCACCTAGTCCAACTCCTCTTGCCTGTCCCAATCTTCCTGAGCTGGTGCTCCAGTAGGGTTGCCAGACTCAATAGAGGACAGGACTTCTGTGCCTTTAATTGCCCTGCTCTCTTTTGAGTCTGGAAACCTTAAAGAGAAACCAGCAGACCCTTTGCTTGGAAATTAAACAAAGGGTCTGCTGGTTTCTCTTTAAGTTTTCCAGACTCAAAAGAGAGCAGGGCAATTAAAGGCACAGAAGTCCTGTCCTCTATTGAGTCTGGCAACCCTATGCTCCAGCAACAGCGATTCGTGCTTGTTTTGAGCCTGAGCTGTCTGCCTCTGTAGAATAACAAACTGACAGAAGGCACCCCAAGGCCCATCTAGTCTAACTCCTGGCAATGCAGGAATTGCAGCGAAGGAATTTCCGACAGATGGCCAACTAACCTCTGCTTAAAACCCCCCAGCAAAGGAGAGTCCACCCCCTGCCGAGGCCAAACACCTCTTGCTGTCAGAAAGTTCTTCCTAATGTTTAGCATCATGCCTAGTCTCTTCCTCCCCGTGTGTTGGGGACCACACTCCTCTGAAATGCCTTGGGCTGAAGATGCAGGAGAAGAGGCAGCCAGCCCCAATCAGGCGCTCCATTGTTCTGCTCAAGGGATGCATCCTGGTGCCACCACATTGCAGCATTTGCTTGAGTCAGCAGCAATCCCACCCCAACGAGCAGGTGGTGCAGAGGTGTTGGAGGGAAGAGTTGCCTTGTGCCCCTTAAAGCAGCTGCCCTCAGGTACAATGAAGGATGCTGTCCCACCTGAAGGAGCATCTCCCCCTTCCCCCCCTCATTCAACCCGGACACTGAGGTCCAGCTCTGAGGGCCTTCTGGCGGTTCCCTCACTGCAAGAAGTGAGATTACAAAGAACCAGGCAGAGGGCCTTCTCGGTAGTGGCACCCACCCTGTGGAACGCCCTCCCATCAGATGTCAAGGAGATGAGTAACTATACAACTTTTAGGAGGCATCCGAAGGCTTCTGTATAGGGAAGTTTTTAACGTTTAAAGTTTTATTACGTTTTTGTATATGCTTGAAGCCGCCCAGAGTGGCTGGGGCAACTTCCTCAGATGAGCAGGGACGTGGGTACAAATAATAAAATTGCAGCTTGCAGATTTAACATATAGAACAAGAGGACAAGAGGGAGACGCATTTAGAGAAGATTGGAAAACGTTTATTGAATATATGGGAAATAACTGTGTACAGTTGAAAACGCTGGCAGCATTAAGATAAATTCAACAGTGTAAATAAGTTTTGATGGATGTAATAATGGAATACTGAATGGTATAGTTTCTGTGAAATATGCAGGGGTTTATAATACATAAAATGAACCATGGAAAGAGAAGAATATCTTAAGGATGTAAAAATGAGTACTTTAAATTATGAAACAGAATCAGCTGCCAATCCCATCATCTTCTGATATCGAATGGGGAAGGCAGCACTTTACCCTTCACACTCAGCAGAAAAAAAAGTCTTGGGCTGGCCTTGTCTACCAGGAGTGGGGAACCTAGAATAATAGAACCATAGAATTGCAGAGTTGGAAGGGACTTCAAGGGTCATCTATTCCAACCCTCTGCAATGCCCTCTAGACTGAAATTGGCATCATCCCTGCCCATTGGCCATGCTGGTTGGGGCTGGTGGGAAATGCAGGGTCACAAGTTTCCCCATTTCTGCTGTGTTGTGTGTGTACAGAAATCAAGGCTGAGCAAGGGGAAGGGATCAACAGACAACAGGGCGATTTGTGCCGGACTTCTGAATGCTTCTGGATTGCTAGAATTATTGCAAAGCAAAAAAGGCAAGATTCTCCTCCCTCTCGGAAGCCACCACGACTGACTGCACACCTGGCTCTGGCTGCTTTTGCTTTCCTTTGGTCTCTGTTGTTGCTGGTATAAACACTTAAAACAGGTCTACGTCAGGTCACAGGCTCAACTCCCTTTGGAGAGGGAAAAGTGGTGGTTTGGCCTGTGCTGATTGCATTGCTGTACTTATTTTATGAGGAGTAAATAATAAATAACCACAACGCTTGTGTTTGGAACACACTGTTGTTTGCTGTTAAACAATTTAACCTTGACTTTGTCCAGGAGTGGGCCCCGGTTGCTGCAAATCCTATATCTCTTTTGACAACCCAGCCGTTGCCAGACCTGCAGTAACAGAACTGGCTCGCCATCTCTGTAACTTGAGTTCTTTTACATGGTTTAGCAACATCAGGGCTCTTAACAGCTGTGTGCCAGGTAGAAATCCAACTGATTAAGCCCTTTCCCAGGTGGCGCTGTGGGTTAAACCACAGTGTCTAGGGCTTGCTGATCAGAAGGTCGGCGGTTCACATCCCTGCAATGGGGTGAACTCCTGTTGCTCGGTCCCAGCTCCTGCCCACATAGCAGTTCGAAAGCACATCAAAGTGCAAGTAGATAAATAGGTACCGCTCCGACGGGAAGGTAAATGGTGTTTCCATGCGCTGCTCTGGTTTCGCCAGAAGCGGCTTAGTCATGCTGGCCACATGACCCGGAAGCTGTCTGTGGACAAACGCCGGCTCCCTCGGCCTATAGAGTGAGATGAGCGGTGCAACCCCAGAGTCGGACACGACTGGACCTGATGGTCAGGGGCCCCTTTACCTTTACCTTTAATATGGAAACAATGTTATGGGAGAAAGTTCTACTGACATTTTTTACTTGTGCTCGGCCCTTGACCTTTTTTCCTTTTTTTGAGAGGAGGGAACCTACCATCCCACTTGCAAAAGAGAACGCAAATTTGCACGTGACACAACTCTTTTCTTTTTGAGTGTGTGTGCAATTGCGGCGGAGGTGCCCAATCTACATACAGTACATTGCTCTGGGGCCAGAAACGATCTGGCTTGCACCCCTAGCCAGCCTGGAAATTGATGCGCAAAGATCCTACTTTAGATCTGAAACCGTTTCCTTTGTTAGCCTCCTGACCCCTTTTCAGCTCTTGTTGCAAACAGACAGTTTGGCGCAGCTCCGATCCTGCGCTCCCCCTTTCCTTCCCCCTCCCACCCGTTTCATGCGCTCCAACCGTTGTCCCTCTTGCCTCCCCCTTGCGGGGCCCTTCCCCTTTTCACTGTAGTAATAGTGACATTTGCTGGGAAAGGCTGGAAGCAAGCATCGCAGAGCCCCGGTCCCCTCTTTTGCTGCGGATCTGTCCAATTCCTGCCTTACCTCTCACAAATTAAGGCCTCTTCAGACCTGGGCAAGTCAGGAGGGGATCCTCCGCACCGTAGCACCATCTCCTTGGCACAATGGTGGGGCAGAAAGAGCTTGGATAAACAAGACTCTCTCCTGGAAGGAATGGCCAGGGCTTGGCTCTAAGGAAGCACCTCTCTTTCTCTGCCGCCGCCGCTGCTGCTGCTACGCCTTCAAAGGATATTCTACCTGGCACAGTGTCAACAAGATCTCTGGGCGAAAACCCTTCCTCTCTGCTTGTATATGGCAAAGTTTCTCGCGGTGCTTCTGGGCTGCACATTGCCAGGCAAGGGACACTCCCCCATGTTCGAGGTAAGTGCCAGAAGGTTTTGCAGGGTGCAGGTGTGCAAGCTAAGGGGATAAAAAAACCTGATGATATCCTTGTTGCGTTTGTGCTTGCTATAGCTTGCTTCTTTAAAATGCCTCAGTGGTCCTTTGGCCTGAGCTGGGCTCCTCGGTCATCAAAGCCACCCCCACCCCTCCAAGTGCTAGCCAGCCTGCCTTCTGGGTGGGGTAAAAAGAAGGGTGGTGGTGGAGGAGGAGATGGACCCACCTGTGGTTCTCCAGCACAAGAGCCGAACTGACTTCCACTTGACACACCAGTGCGTTACCTGTCAGTTGACGGGCGTTTAATTGCACCCTCTTGACATCCGCAGCACATGCTGGGCAATCTGTAGCTTTTCCCCAAGCAGGGATATTTCCTGCCTGCTTCTCTGGAGGGTTGAAATCATCCTGCTGTGGTGGAGGAGGTGGTGGTGGTGGTGGGGATGGGTGGGCGGAGAGAGGAGCCAGGGCACTTGTTAGTCTGGGAACAGGTTCTCAGTGTAAAGTCTGTATCCCCTGATGATTCCCCAAAGGAAATTGCGCTTGAACTAGAAAGTGACTTCCAGTAAACTGTCAAATGTGTGTATATGTGTGTGTGTGTGTGGAGGGGAACACAAGGTCCAGAATGTGAATGAAGAAGGTGTATTTTAACTGTGGCAGAGCTGGAAAATGACAGAGGGAAAAAAAGGTTGCAGACTTGTGTGTGCTTTCTAAGTATCAGCAATGCAAGACGATTCTCGCAAATAATAACTTTGGCTCAGCTCCTGGGCATTGTATTTAGGAGTTTTAAAAGCTGGTTTTGCATCTTTTGGGGAGGTTGCTTAGATGGCACGACTTCTAAAGTTGGAATGTGTAGATTTATATGCGTACACAGGAACACGGGAAGCTGTGTTGTCCTGAGTCAGACCACTGGTCTATCTTGCCTCGGTACTGCCTAAACTGACTGGCAGCGTCTCTCCGGGATTTGGGGCAAAACTCTCTCCAAGCCTTACCTGGAGATGCCAGGGAGATGCCAGGGCTGGTGTTCTGCCACTGAGTTACGGCCCTCCCTCCCAGTAATGTTGGATATGGGCAAGGAATCCCTGGGTTTTAAAGAATTGTAGAGCTAGAAGGGACCACAATGATCATCTAAGTCCAACCCCTGCAATGCAGGCATCTTTGGCCCAACGCCGGCCTCGAACCCGCGACCCTGAGATCAAGAGTCTCGTGTGCTACCAACTGAGCTATCCCTGTCTGTCACTGTCTCTCAGGCTAAGCTACCTCTCTGGATTGTGGTGAGGATCAAAAGAGGCCACTCCTACTTATATCTCCCCGAGGAAAGGAGCTACACAGATATCTAGTAAATCCACCCGGAGTTTTGGCCCCATGCTTGGGATCGTGCCACCTCCAGCCAGTCCAGCACAGGCAACTTGCAGCCAACAACGACAGGAAGGCAGCGAGCAATAAGCACGATTTATGGCAAAAGTAAAGATTAAGCCCAGTGTCTTTTCTGCTGTCCTCAGCTCTTTGTCAGCAGAAATTTGAATACAAAGTGGAGGCAGGGAGGAATATTATAGCAGCCCAGTCCTAAGGACGTTTTCTTGGAAGACACACTGGGCTGAGTTCCTGGGACAGAAGCGTTAAGCCACTGATTTTCTAGCTCTCTGCACCAGGGAACCTGGGGGTCCACTGCAAGGGATTCTGTGTTGAATTTTTAGGGCGTGCTCTCAGTTCATGCAGGCTTCACTGATGGCTCACCTGCGCTGCTCTAAAACACACCTGTGGTGCAGTTAGGCCTTGGTAGGCTTTACAGGAAGCACCCCTCTTTTGTTGGCCCTTTGTTTTCTTCCATACTGCTCCCCGGAACCCAAAATATAAGCCCAGCATGGACCTAATTAACATGTTTATTTTCCTTTTGGAGGAAGGGGTTCTGAAGAGTTGTGTGGCCTTTGTAATATTTGCTATTGGACAAATACGCATAAGAAGAAGCAAATTTACTCTTCTCAGCAGACAGCACAGAGCATGCATCAAATGGTCAGATGGCAACTTGTACAGTCCCTCTAAGACTCCACCTATTTAGCCCCCCCCCACTTTCTACCATGGAGGAAGCAACTTGTACTTTAAAAGAGAGAAAGAAAAATATACTTCTAGACTTCAGACTCTGATGGGATGGGAGAAATCTACTTGGGGGACTAGTTTAAAAAACCCAATAAAAACTTAAAAAAAATTGCAACAGGTGAAGGTTGTTTTTTTTTTTGCAGCTGACAAGGATATAATTGCCTCCCTTGCAAATCACTTTTATGGCTCAGCTGTGGGAGATAGCTGCAAGGGAGGTGATGGGAGCATGAAGCAGCTGTGGTGAATGAATTATACTAGCTCCCAATTAGTTTCTGAGCACAATTCAAAGCGATGGGCTTAGCTTATAAAGCCCCTTTGGTTCAGAAGACCTTTGGGAATGACTTCTCCCATCAGAACCCTCCTCTCCCCCACCACAATGTGATCATCAAATGACGCGCTGCTTTGAACTCAATAGTCTGCCATGGTCAGATCAATGTCTGCAAGGAGCAGGGCCTTATCTGTGATGGCCTCGCAAGCCATGGCAGGAGCTACTGAAGAACAGGACTTCAAGCACTGCAAGCTTTTGCTTCTTCATTAGACACATGTGTAGGAGGACATTTTAAAATTATTGTTGTTATTTCACTTCAAGATATATTCCGTGCAACATTTTGGCATCCTGTGCCATGCGCACTTCAGACCCATGAGAGCAATTTGCTTCTCCCGAAAAGTCCCATCAAAAGACACAGGCACAGCCAACCGGCTCTTGGGGTCGTCTAAAATTAGCTGGCTCCTCTGGCAGCGCCTACATCTGACAGCACAAAAGGCTTCAGCATCATCAAGTTGAGTGTCGGGAAGCATTTGGTACTCAGGGAAGAACAGAGGGTGAATTAGCAAGCGCTTCTAATTCCATTTGATACTTTCTTCGTCTGGAATTGCTTTTGTGTGTTGGATGAAAGAGGCCTTTAGTTTCTCTCCGTGCGTGTTTGATGTTTCAAATGTATCTTTGGATTCACCAGACCATGTAGCGTCTCCCCGCCCAGTGCTGCAAATTTTGAGATATGTACAGCCTTGTGACTCTGACATCAGAGAGGAAGACTGAGCTGGGGTGTGTGTGTGTGTGTGTGTGTGTGTGTGTGTGTGTTCATTTTCAAGCACAATGCAAAGTGCTGGCTTTAAAAGCTTAGGACCCAGGAATCCTGACAGTGCCGCCTCTGATACCTCACTTCACCCAACATGTAAAAAGTAAAGTGGGTGGTAGAAATTCAAGGCGCATTTCACCTCCCAAGAAATCTTGAGAGCTGTAGTTTGAGGGTGTTGGGAATTATAGCCCCGTGAAAAGTAAACTATAGCTCCCAGGATTTCAGGGGGTGGGTGGGATCACCTGTGCTTTAAATTTATGGTGTCTGCGTAGCCATCGTGAATTGAGATGGGGCATTTTCAGCCGTAGCACCCTTTCAGGGAAGTCTGTCCCCAGAAAAGTTTGCCTGACATCATCTGTTTTCACTTTGAAGAGAGAGAAAAGACGGTGGTTTTATTTTCATTTGCCTACCAGTGATGGCCAGACTTGTCCCTCCAGCTGTTTTGGGACTACAGCTCCCATCATCCCTAGCTAACAGGACCCAGTGGTCAGGGATGATGGGAATTGTAGTCCCCAAACAGCTGGAGGGCCAAGTTTGGCCATCACTGCCCTAGGCCATTTGATTTGTGTTCATTTATGCAGGACTTGTTAAGCGTCTGCCAAATTTGCCTGTTACGTCTTATTGTGTTTTTATCTTTCCCCCCCTTTTGAAGATGCTCTCCGAGTGGTGGCTGAAGAGCTGCCAATGCATATTTTAAATATATGCAAACAAACAAACAAACAAACAAGGGATGATGCCTCCAGTTTTGGAGAAAGGGGAAACTTTTGGCATGATGTCGCCTAGGAACTCAACCCGAAGCGTAACCCACCTAAAGCTTGAGTAACGGGTGTTTCATAGGATATTAGAATCATAGGATTGTAGATGGAGTCAGAGGTCGATTTAGGGCAGTGTGACCAGTTCTGCCGCACCACAGGACTATGCAACATAGTAAATTGAGCAGAATGGAAGGTGAGAGCCAGGGCGGTGTGCTGAATTTTGGCCTCGCACAGGGTGTTGCTGAAATTTGAAAGATCAAAGACAGCCCTGTTGGAGTCCAACAACCCCTGGAGAGTCATGGGGTTCCCCATGGCTGCTGTAGATGGAGAAAGTCTTTCAAGGGTCACCAGTATACTGGCAGATTCCCCTAATCTCCCATTGGGAAACCCAATAGGCACACAGAGGGGCTTATGGGAGCTTGGGAATGGGAGATATATTCTGTTTTTCAGGGGCCTGGAACCCCATCTTCATCTGTTGAATTTATGCCTTGAACGCAGCCCTCAAAGAAACAGGAATCCCACTGGGAAGCAGAAAAGCCTAAGATGCTGCAGAATAATGGACTCTTTGATGAATCACTTTGGGTTTCTAGGTGTCCTAAATATAGAGCTTTCAGCAGTGAATAAAGAGAAGGGACTATGCTGCGTTCATGTAATGGTTTAATTTATTGACAGCCACTCAGATTCTTTCCCCGAACCTCAAGCCGAAGGCCTCTGAGGGAAATGGACTAATTAAAACTATGCATAGCTTTACACGCCGCCCAGTTTGCCGTGAATAAAGTTCAATCTCAATAGCAGGGGCTTTAATGATGAAGGATTCATTAATCTTACTGTAAATATAGCCAGCCACTGGAAATAGCTGAACAGCAATAATCCCACTTGCAGGGAAATCCATTGCAAAACTATCGTGGATTTTCAGGAGGGAGAAGAAGGGCTGGGGAAACTCTTCATGGCATACAAAATAGTCCCTTGGATTGGGTGTAGGGGGAGGGGTTGTAGCTCAGCCGCAGAGGACATGCTCTGAGTGTAGAAGGGGCTAGCAAGAAGTTGCTACAGGAGAGCCTGACTTGGATACAACTGCGAGTGTGTGTCTGTGTGCTGCTGGTATAAATGGGGGAGCAGCATAAGGGTTGGGGGGCATTTAACTATTTGCCTCCCTGCTGCTTTCCCCAATCTAAATTGCCCCACTCAAGCTGCTACTTTGGTCCGCAGGGGAGAAAATATAGGTCCCCGTGTATCACACCTGTATTTTCCCACCACAGAGCAAAAAAGCCGGGATGTGGTGTGAATTTATATTGGGAAAGTAGAAACAGAGGAAGCAGGTTTATATATCCCTAGTCCACATCCACACTACTTGGAGGATCAAACTTGCAACAACCTCACCTCCACATTTAGGGAAATAAAAATGGGGAATTAAACACAGTTCTCTTGGTGTAAGTTGTAGTTTGGCCCGAACGCCCCAGGTCCGGTTCCTGGCACCTCCAATAAATAAGGCCATGTACATACTGGACATTTAAAACACATGGCTTCTCCCAAATAATTCTGGGAGCTGTCACTTACCCTGCACAGTGCTATTAATTCCCAGCACTCGTTGCAAACCACAGCTCCAAGGGTCATTTAGTGGTGGGAAGGTGCCTTAAAGGTACATGCCACACCTAGGATCTCAAGCAGGTCCCCATTCCTGAGCCTCACATCTTTTGCATCACACCCCAGTTCTCCTGCCCCTTCTCCACTTTTTATTTTAAAGAAATGCTTTGCTTAAGGCAAATCATCTAAGTTTTCTTTGAGCCAATAGCTCAAAGATCTGGATATCATCACATCTAGCTTGATACTGGGTGACCTTGGCAATAGTAGGTTTGCAGTGAAAGAGTGGTTCAAAATGCCCTGCAAAAGCCCCCGACCAATTTCTCATTTGGCAGAGGCTTTTGGGTTGAAATCCTGCGCCTTTTTATTCCAACTCACTCCTGAGCAAGCCTCCCTCGTTTAACGTTGCCTTTGAAAGAAGGCTTGGTGGGGAGGGGTGGGGAGAGAGAAAAAAGAGTGAAATGATCGTTGTTTGCTGGTGTTCTTAAGATGAAGCATTGCACTGTGAAACCCTTGCGGAGACGAAATACTTCTTTCCTCGGGGGGGGGGGGGATTAGATGACAATATTAATAACAAGCCCTGAGGCTAGATAGATCAGCCTCGAAATATCCCTGAAGTGACAGGCAGGAACAGAGACGGCATGCATCTATAGCAGAGCATATGGCTTGCATGTCAAAGTGCAAGTTCAGTCTTTTGCATCCTGCTTCAATAAATCCCAGGTCCCAAGGCAGGGGAGTGGGGATTCCCATGGTGCTATAGCTTCTATTGACTCCAATGTCATATTTACCTTGTGAAGTCCACACGTTGCTATTTGAGAGAGAAAGGTGATGTTTCTTTCCTCATTATACTTCTACCCCCCCTTGTTCTCCAAGGGGCTTGGAGCAGATTGCATACTTCTCCAAACTAGCAGACTTCTCAGAGTCATCTTTGCTTAGCGTCAGTGGTACCTTGGTTCTCAAATGCCTTGGTACTCAAACAACTTGGAACCCAAACACTGCAAACCCGGAAGTAAGTGTTCCGGTTTGCGAATGTTTTTCAGAAGCCTAATGTGCTCCATTTTGAGTGTTATGCTGAGGTTTGTCTGTTTTTGCTATTTATTTTGCATTCTTGTGGCTCTTTTGGGTGTGTGTGTGACTGTGTGCAACCCAGTTCAGCTATTGATTGATTGATTCATTGTCTGACTGCAAGACATTGTTTATTGCTTTCATTTTATGGATCAATGGCCTCGTTAGATAGTAAAATTCATGTTCAATTGTTTTTTTAAAAAGTCTGGAATGGATTAATCCATTCTGCATTACTTTCTATGGGAAAAAGTGCCTTGGTTTTGGAACGCTTTGGTTTTGGTACGGACTGTGTCCAGTTCTGGGCACGACATTTCAAGAAGGATATTGACAAGCTGGAACGTGTCCAGAGGAGGGCAACCAAAATGGTTAAAGGCTTGGAAACAATGCCTTATGAGGAACGGCTTAGGGAGCTGGGTATGTTTAGCCTGGAGAAGTGAAGGTTAAGGGGTGATATGATAGCCATGTTCAAATATATGAAAGGATGTCATATGGAGGAGGGAGAAAGATTGTTTTCTGCTGCTCCAGAGAAGTGGACACGGAGCAATGGATTCAAGTTACAAGAAAGAAGATTCCACCTAAACATTAGGAAGAACTTCCTGACAGTAAGAGCTGTTCGGCAGTGGAATTTGCTGCCAAGGAGTGTGGTGGAGTCTCCTTCTTTGGAGGTCTTTAAGCGGAGGCTTGACAGCCATCTGTCAGGAATGCTTTGATGGTGTTTCCTGCTTGGCAGGGGGTTGGGCTGGATGGCCCTGGTGGTCTCTTCCAACTCTATGATTCTATGACTTCTGGAATGGATTAAGTTTGAGAACCAATGTGCACTGTATTCCTTTAGTACAGGGGTGGGGGATTTTGTTGGATTACAATTCCCAACAGCCTTGGCCATTGGCCATGATGGCTGGGGCTGGTGGGAGAGTCCAGCAACACTGGGAGGGCCAAAGTTCCCCAGCCCCACTCTAGTATCATTAATAAGTGGGATCTGCAACAGAACCTCACCGCTGGAAGTGCTTGTGTGCAGGGGGTCAGTCATCCACCCATAACGTCTTCCAGGTCCTGCTCTGAGTTTGCATCCAGCCATGGGATGGGGAATGCATGGCCCTCGACAAGCTGTTGAACGTCAACTCTCATCAGCCTCGTCCAGCATGGCCTTCATAGGATCCAACTCCTAGGGGCCAAGGTCTCTTTGCCCCCTCCCCAATAAAATATTTGAGTTGCCATTCAAATGGCATGCATGTACCATGTTTCCTGCCCTACTCCCATATTTTGTTCGAGTTTTCACCCGTTGGTCTCTGTAGTCCAGCAACAGGCTCCTCATCCCTGATCTAGGCTTTCCTGCTTGGAGAAGGTGTCTCTCCCACATTTGAAAACTGCAGAAGCAGTACAGAGATGAGGATGGAACCATTAAACAGTGGGACATCACAAAGATGCAAAAGCTCAGTTTAAGGCTCTGGTTCGATGTACACTTTCCAGAGAGTAAGCTGGGACTTACTTCTGAGTAAAGATGCATATGCTGCTAGTCCCTCTCTCACATTTTGACTGGAGGCAAGTCTCTAATGCAGGCATCCCCAACCTTCGGCCCTCCAGATGTTTTGGACTACAATTCCCATCCTCCCTGACCACTGGTCCTGTTAGCTAGGGATCATGGGAGTTGTAGGCCAAAACATCTGGAGGGCTGCAGGTTGGAGATGCCTGCTCTAATGTGCATGCATACTCAAACCCACATTCACTCCACCCCTTGAAAGCTGAAGAAAATTTCTATTTGGGGTTTGTTGTTTCTGCATCTTAGCATGTGTGCATTCCGCTCCTTGAAAAGGAGAGGGGAAGTATGGTTCAGGCCCATTTCTGGGTTGCTGGAGAATTCTCTATCTTCATTAACATCCTCTTCTTGACATTTGTGCTGAGCCAGCTTTCAACATCCAGGAGAAAACAAACAAACAAACTACAAGCCCACCACTCACCAATTCACTCTGCCCCTCTGCCCGTTAGATTTTTTATGATGTCAATTTTTCACTTGAATCAGCTGTAAGGGCCTTGCAGAACATAATCTCTTAATCTGAATTGTTTAATCATTTATAGGTTACTTTTTCGAATAACTGTTTTTTGTTGGGTTTTTTTTAAATGACTTACAGCAAGCACAAACAGCCCTACTAGAATATCGGTAGCAGTCCCCCCCCACCCCGGCTCCCCTCTTCAGACTATTTTCTTTCATAGGGGTGCCCCAGAGGAAGAATAGATTTGCCTTTTCTTAGGATATGACATTCAACAGGAAGCAATGGACACATGAACCGGAAAATGAAAAATCTCATTTATCTTGCCATCTATCTTATCTCCTTGTATTTACTGTAGCACAAGTTGCTGTCCATGGTACTGCAATTGTTTGATTTGGGATCAGTATTCAGTCTGGTGATACAGTACCTGTATTTGTAAGTTTCAGGGCAGGCAGAGTGAAAATGACTGCTGATGTTTGGTTTAATCTTCAGAGGGTGGGTGAGTTTGAGCTGTTACCCATTAGGACAAAATCAGCTATACCTCCGCTGCGCTATTTCCTTAACCAAGACAGTACTTATCAATATACATCCCTTAGTTCAGTTTCTTGGTCTCTTCCTTGCCCTTTCCTGGTTACTTCCTGTGCACTCTAGCACTTTCCAGTGTTTTGGATCTCTTAAAGTGCCCCATCTCTTTTTATTTCTTGCAATTATTCACCTCCAACTTTTCAAGCTTCTGACCCCACAACCTTTTGGCTTACCCAGTTTTCTATATTGACGTATGTACAATATTTTGACTTCTCCGCTTTCAGTGAATCAGGAGGAGAGGAGAGTCTTTGATAAATTTCTATTTCCCCTTAATTGCAAAAAACCCCCACCCAACAACAACTATGAAAAAAATTCTGAGCAAAACCTCTGTGCCTAAACTTTTGACCCTCCTGTGACCATCATCCTGAACAAAACTTCCCCATGTACTTTTAATCTTACTGTGAATTTTTGGCTCTCCTGTGCACAACAGCCTTAAAACCAAACCCATGAATTCTGTTCCTTTGCAACATGAAATTTGACAAATTGTTTGTTTGTGTGTGTGTGCAGGGGGACACAGCAAAGATGTATAAAATTACAAATAAGGTGGGGGAAAAAGTGAATGAGTTCATCCAGTTAAATCCAATGGCAGTAGATTCAGGAGAAAGAAATGGAAGTATTTTCCCTCTAATACAGATGTAACATAAGGAGTTCATGGCCACAAAATCTGATACTGGCCACTTGGTTAGATGGCTTTATCTTTAAAAGTAGCAAATGATCTGTCACAGGCTATTGACCATAATAGTGCAAAATGGAAACTCTGCAGTCAAAGATAGTTTATCTCTGAATATCCAATGCTGGGGAAGTGCTGGCTATCTACACCAGGCACCCCCAAACTGCGGCCCTCCAGATGTTTTGGCCTACAACTCCCATGATCCCTAGCTAACAAGACCAGTGGTCAGGGATGATGGGAATTATAGTCCAAAACATCTGGAGGGCCGAAGTTTGGGGATGACTGATCTACACTGTGGCATTTCTGGGACATTCAGGCTGTATATACACCATACACTTAAATAGCACCCTCTCAAATTCCGGGAACTGTAGTTTACCCCTCTCAGAGCTACAGTTCCCAGAATGCTTGATAAATTGCCATTCCCTGGGTTCTTTGGGTGAAGGAAGAGGAAAGTGTTTTAAATTTCCCCACAGACCACTTGAAAACTGCCGAAGGTGGACCACTTAATATCTTTTCAGCCTATTGTAGCAATTGTAGTTTGCACTGCTAGATGCTGCATGGTTTTCAATTGTATTTTTATTGCTTCTTTTATTTCTTATATACTGTATTTCATTGTATCGTGGTATGAATTCCATGGAGCTCAAATTTGCAACACAATAAAACACAGTACATAGGAAATGAAAGAAGCCATAAAAATACAATTAATAATCAATATCAATATTTGATGCAATGGATGTGTTGTCTCCCATCTTCAGCAGCAAATTCGCAGGACACCTGATTGAATCTTGCAGACCAATTGTGGTCCATGGACCACAGCTTGGGAACCCCTGCATTAAATGTTTGTGGTGTATGCAGCCTTGGTTGGACGTAGAGGGAAGTAATTTTCATGTCCTTAAATCAGGCATCCCCAAACTTGGCCCTCCAGATGTTTTGGACTACAATTCCCATCTTCCCCGACTACTGGTCCTGCTAGCTAGGGATCATGGGAGTTGTAGGCCAAAACATCTGGAGGGCCGCAGTTTGGGGATGCCTGCCTTAAATGGTGAAGTGGGACTTGTAGATTTTGCCCATGGTCATACTTACAGAGCCACTCATGTATCTTTCTCCCAATTGCCCCCCTTCTGGGCCATCTAGAGGGGCTGGGAGCTGGGGGCACTGTTATACAGTGGTTCCGCTCCTTCCTCCTGGGCCGTGTTCAGAAAGTGGTGGTGGGGGATGAGTGTTCAGACCCCTGGGCTCTCACTTGTGGGGTGCCTCAGGGTTCTGTCCTCTTCCCCATGCTTTTTAACATCTACATGCAGCCGCTGGGAGAGATCATCAGGGGGTTTGAGCCATAGCTGCCAAGTCTTCCGCTGAAAAATGTGGGATCTGCAGCGGCGCGGCACCGGAATTCGCTTCTATGCATGTCTGGACATGTGTAGAAGCAACTTCCGGTGCTGGCGCTGCCGGATTTCCGGTGCCCAGACATGAGCATAGCGGCACCGGAAGTCGCTTCTACACATGTCCATGCGTAGAAGTGACTTCCGGTGCCACTCTGCCCGATTTCCGGTGCCCAGATATGGGTAGAGCGGCACCCGAAATGGAGCCTCCCTGGCAGGTAGGAAATCCAGGGGATTTCCGGGATTTTTTTCTATTCGGGATAACAGCGGGAAACGGATTAAAATCCGGGGGTTTCCCACGAAAAACGGGAGACTTGGCAGCTATGGTTTGGGCTGGGTGTTCATCAGTATGCAGATGATACCCAGCTCTACCTCTCTTTCAAATCAGAACCAGTGAAAGTGGTGAAGGTCCTGTGTGAGTGTCTGGGGGTGGTTGGAGGATGGATGGCGGCTAACAGATTGAGGTTGAATCCTGACAAGACAGAAGTACTGTTTGTGGGGGACAGGAGGCGGGCAGGTGTGGAGGACCCCCTGGTCCTGAATGGGGTAACTGTGCCACCGAAGGACCAGGTGCACAGCCTGGGAGTCATTTTGGACTCCCAGCTGTCCATGGAGGTGCAGGTTAATTCTGTGTCCAGGGCAGCTGTTTACCAGCTCCATCTGTTATGCAGGCTGAGACCCTACCTGCCCGCGGACTGTCTCGCCAGAGTGGTGCATGCTCTAGTTATCTCTCGCTTGGACTACTGCAATGCGCTCTATGTGGAGCCCCACCTTTGAAGGTGAACCGGAAACTACAACAAATCCAGAATGCGGCAGCTAGACTGGTGACTGGGAGCGGCCGCCGAGACCACATAACACCGGTCCTGAAAGACCTACATTGGCTCCCAGTACGTTTCCGAGCACAATTCAAAGTGTTGGTGCTGACCTTTAAAGCCCTAAATGGCCTCGGTCCAGTATACATGAAGGAGCTTCTCCACCTCCATTGTTCTGCCCGGACACTGAGGTCCAGCGCCGAGGGCCTTCTGGTGGTTCCCTCACTCCAAGAAGCCAAGTTACAGGGAACCAGGCAGAGGGCCTTCTTGGTAGTGGCACCTGCCCTGTGGAACACCCTCCCACCAAATGTCAAAGAGAACAACAACTACCAGACTTTTAGAAGACACCTGTTTAGGGAAGCTTTTAATGTTTGATGGACTACTGTATTTTAATATTTTGTTGGAAGCTGTGCAGAGTGGCAGGAGAAACCCAGCCAGATGGGCAGGGTACTATATTATTATTATTATTATTATTATTATTATTATTATTATTATTATCCTGTTCTCAGTATGACACAACTGAGCAGTTGCAGCAAGTTCTTAGCCTTGAGACCTACATGTTTATTTGTGTAGGAATTTGTTTGAGGGTGGAGTTCCTTTAGGGGCTGGAATTTTTTTAATGAGCTCTCTAATTAGACTTTTGATGGAATCCCTTAATTGATGTTTGCTCACTTTGTGAGCTCTTTGGCTATTTAATTAATGCCTGTTTATTCCAGCAACGTTTGATAAGTACAGACACACAAATGTTATGAATAAAACACGGAGTCTCATGAGCTCCGGGCTTCCTAATTTTGCCAAACCCCTCCCCTTGAAATGAAATCTGATGGAAGCAACAGAGCTCAGACAGTGTGAGTGGTGAGCTGGGAAGTCATGATCTTGAATGACGGGCTTAGCAAGTGACTACCCCTCAGCCTCCGATCCTCAAAAGGGGGACAACACTGGCCTTCTTTAGACATTGCTTTTGTGAGAATACTTTGGTAATGCCTGTGAAGAAAGCTCAGGCATGTTTTCTGTATAAATGCTACCACTGCTCTTAAATTTAAGGAGCAGAATGAAGCCAGGCAGGTCATAAGCAGAGAGCAGGGACGTTGTAGGGAGATTCTTAAGATTTCATAGAATCATAGAATCATAGAGTTGGAAGAGACCACAAGGGCCATCCAGTCCATCCCCCTGCCAAGCAGGAAACACCACCAAAGCATTCCTGAAAGATGGCTGTCAAGCCTCCACTTAAAGACCTCCAAAGAAGGAGACTCCACCACACTCCTTGGCAGCAAATTCCATGTTGAACAACTCTTACTGTCAGGAAGTTCTTCCTAATGTATAGGTGGAATCTTCTTTCTTGTAGCTTGAATCCATTGCTCCGTGTCCGCTTCTCTGGAGCAGCAGAAAACAACCTTTCACCCTCCTCTATATGACATCCTTTTATATATTTGAACATGGCTATCATATCACCCCTTAATCTTCTCTTCTCCAGGTTAAACATACCCAGCTCTCTAAGCCGTTCCTCATAAGGCATCGTTTCCAGGCCTTTGACCATTTTGGTTGCCCTCCTCTGGACACGTTCCAGCTTGTCAGTATCCTTCTTGAACTGTGGTGCCCAGAACTGGACACAGTACTCCAGGTGAGGTCTGACCAGAGCGGAATACAGTGGTACTATTACTTCCCTTGATCTAGATGCTATACTCCTATTGATGCAGCTCAGAATTGCACTGGCTTTTTTAGCTGCTGCATCACACTGTTGACTCATGTCAAGTTTGTGGCCTACCAAGACTCCTAGATCCTTTTCACATGTACTGCTCTCAAGCCAGGTGTCACCTATCCTGTATTTGTGCCTTTCATTTTTTTTGCTCAAGTGTAGTACTTTACATTTCTCCCTGTTAAAATTCATCTTGTTTGCTTTGGCCCAGTTGTCTAATCTGTTAAGGTCATTTTGAAGTGTGATCCTGTCCTCTGAGGTATTAGCCACCCCTCCCAATTCGGTGTCATCTGCAAACTTGCTCAGGATGCCCTCAAGCCCATCATCCAAGTCATTGATAAAGATGTTGGATAAGACTGGGCCCAAGACAGAACCCTGTCTTATGCAAGCCAGCAGAAGATCATGCTGAAAGGGGTTAAAGCCCTTAATGCAGGGCTGAGTAGCATCTGTTCCAGTCTAGAAGTTGTGAACAACTTTCCAAGATCCACATGCCAGTTGTGGCTGTGTACAGAGGCAAGAGGGGTGGAAAGGTGTGACTCCTACCTCTGTACAGCAGGCTACGTTCCAGGGCATATGAAGTCAGGAATTTCTATAAACATACCCCACAAAACACGCCTCTTCTTCCATCCATCCCAGCTAAGCAATATCATTAAAGGGTGCAGTGCTCAGCAACGTGTTTAGTTCAGGCACGTCCAGCCATTGCAGATGGACAAGCTTTTGGGTGTCTCTCGGTGTACTGAGATGTTCTACATGGTGTTTGCAAGTTCTTCAGCTCACTGTCCCCCCCCTCACCTTTGTGCTAACAGCATGCCAGACTCTGAGACAAGACTGGATGTCAAGTTGATTCAGTGACAGCAGGGGGGGGGGGAGTGAGGGAAAGAAAATATCTCCTATAAATCTGCTCCTGATAAATTTTGATAACATAACCTGGAGGTTCTTGGAAAGGAGATAGAGACATAATTGGCGCAACGTCGGCTGGCAGACTTTTCTTTTTCTTTTTGCTTTTCACCCATGGTTGGAAATGAAATACTGTCACAATCTTGGATAAATGAGATGGGAGGGAAGCACATTGCAGGTCAAGGGAAAAGGGCAGGAGGAATTGGTCGGGACATCCGTGCAGGAAATAAATTGCACCCAGTCTTTGAAATGCTGCCCGTTATTGAACCTGAATTGTTTTTTAAGTCTCTCTTTCCTATCTGACTGGACAAGTTGATAGCTCGGTATATTAAAGGACAAGACCTGACAAAGGACTGAAATGTTAATAAACGGCTCCGCAATCAGCACTAGAAGAGAAATCTTGATAGAATTCAGAAGTTGGCTGCGTTTTGATGGCTCAGTGCAAGGCTGCCATGTATTATTTAAAAATGGAATCATAGTTGACCAAAACAAAGAAGATTCTCTCTGCCAGTTTTAATAAGAGCAACTGCCTTTCAGGCTGCTTTTTACTCTTATACTCTTTTCAAAGTTAGCATCATTAGATAGGTTTCTTTTTATAAAAAATAAATGCTTCTCTAAAGTTTTTAAGGGCTCATCCACATGTCCGCTTGCCTTGCTGCTCCCCCCCCGAAAAACCCCCCTCTATGCTGCTGGATTGCTCTGATTCATTGGTGAAGAGCAGTTTTTCCTGGGAAAAATGGTGGTGCAAAGGCAAAACCACTTGGATCCATGCCTGGAAAGCACGGGACAAATGCAAAACCTCTTGGGCCATTGCTTTCCAGGTGTTGTTAAGTATAATTGGTTTAATTCATACTGAAAATGGGAATGCCTGTGTAGTGTATACCCTCCAACATTCTCCGATGAAAATAGGTACATCCCATTAAACAACAACAAAAGTAATAATTTTACTGTATATGTTGTTGTTGTTGTTTAGTCGTTTAGTCGTGTCCGACTCTTCGTGACCCCATGGACCATAGCACGCCAGGCACTCCTGTCTTCCACTGCCTCCCGCAGTTTGGTCAAACTCATGTTGGTAGCTTCGAGAACACTGTCCAACCATCTTGTCCTCTGACGTCCCCTTCTCCTAGTGCCCTCAATCTTTCCCAACATCAGGGTCTTTTCCAAGGATTCTTCTCTTCTCATGAGGTGGCCAAAGTATTGGAGCCTCAGCTTCACGATCTGTCCTTCCAGGGAGCACTCAGGGCTGATTTCCCTAAGAATGGATAGGTTTGATCTTCTTGCAGTCCATGGGACTCTCAAGAGTCTCCTCCAGCACCATAATTCAAAAGCATCAATTCTTCGGCGATCAGCCTTCTTTATGGTCCAGCTCTCACTTCCATACATCACTACTGGGAAAACCATAGCTTTAACTATACGGACCTTTGTCGGCAAGGTGATGTCTCTGCTTTTTAAGATGCTGTCTAGGTTTGTCATTGCTTTTCTCCCAAGAAGCAGGCGTCTTTTAATTTCGTGACTGCTGTCACCATCTGCAGTGATCAAGGAGCCCAAGAAGGTAAAATCTCTCACTGCCTCCATTTCTTCCCCTTCTATTTGCCAGGAGGTGATGGGACCAGTGGCCATGATCTTGGTTTTTTTGATGTTGAGCTTCAGACCATAATTTGCGCTCTCCTTTTTCACCCTCATTAAAAGGTTCTTTAATTCCTCCTCGCTTTCTGCCATCAAGGTTGTGTCATCTGCATATCTGAGGTTGTTGATATTTCTTCCGGCAATCTTAATTCCAGCTTGGGATTCATCTAGTCCAGCCTTTCGCATGATGAATTCTGCATATAAGTTAAATAAGCAGGGAGACAATATACAACCTTGTCGTACTCCTTTCCCAATTTTGAACCACTCAGTTGTTCCATATCCAGTTCTAACTGTAGCTTCTTGTCCCACATAGAGATTTCTCAGGAGACAGATGAGGTGATCAGGCACTCCCATTTCTTTAAGAACTTGCCATAGTTTGCTGTGGTCGACACAGTCAAAGGCTTTTGCATAGTCAATGAAGCAGAAGTAGACGTTTTTCTGGAACTCTCTAGCTTTCTCCATAATCCAGCGCATGTTTGCTATTTGGTCTCTGGTTCCTCTGCCCTTTCGAAATCCAGCTTGCACTTCTGGGAGTTCTCGGTCCACATACTGCCTAAGCCTGCCTTGTAGAATTTTAAGCATAACCTTGCTAGCGTGTGAAATGAGCGCAATTGTGCGGTAGTTGGAGCATTCTTTGGCACTGCCCTTCTTTGGAATTGGGATGTAGACTGATCTTCTCCAATCCTCTGGCCATTGCTGAGTTTTCCAAACTTGTTGGCATATTGGGTGTAGCACCTTAACGGCATCATCTTTTAAAATTTTAAATAGTTCAGCTGGAATATCATCACTTCCACTGGCCTTGTTATTAGCAGTGCTTTCTAAGGCCCATTTGACTTCACTCTCCAAGATGTCTGGCTCAAGGTCAGCAACCACACTACCTGGGGTGTACGAAACCTCCATGTCTTTCTGGTATAATTCCTCTGTGTATTCTTGCCACCTCTTCTTGATGTCTTCTGCTTCTGTTAGGTCCTTACCACTTTTGTCCTTGATTATGGTATATACCTTGCCCATTTACTGTATATACCTTGCCCATTTGACTGGCTTGCCCCAGCCACTCCGGGCAGCTTCCAACATATATAAAAATGGATAACTCAATACCTGGCGGCATTTCTCCAATGAAAATAGGGACATCCTAAGGAAAAGTGGGACTTGTCAGAGGATTATCCCATTTTAGCCTAACATTTGCACCCCATTGTGAGCAGCTTGGGTGAAGGGCATTGTGGGAAATGAAGGCATGCTTACAGGAGTCAAGCAAGGGCCTTTTAAAGGGTGATTTTATCTTGGTGTTTTGTAACCATAAATGATTCAGATGCATCAATCTGCCGGGCTTTTTCAAACACTAGAATTTGTGCGTCTGAAGGTTTTATTGAAATGAAGTGCTACACTGCTGGTGAAATAGATTTGGCTGCTCAAGCCATTGTGGCAGGTTGTGTGGTTTCCCCTCTAAGATGTGCTACGCAGATTCCTCTGCAATCTTCGCGGCAACTCTCCCTGGGCACCTGGCATTCAGAGCAAGATGTTTTATTAAAAAAGAGAGAGATGCTGAATTAATAAGCTTCTGGCCACAGGAAACCTGGAGTCAAACAATCCATTATTCCTGACTCCCCTTGGGAAGCTGGCAGCCTGATCTTAACTGTGGGCACAATTCCATCAAAGTTAAGCACTGTTAAACCTTATTTAGTTCAAGGCGAGGAACTGAAGAACTGTGCAACTATTCCATGAAATCAGTTGCCTTCAAAATGCTTCACTGTGCCCTATTTATTTTCCCCCCAGAACTGCCATTCAAGGCGTCCCCCCCCCAGCCAAAACTCACCCAAACTCAGTTCAGGTAGACACCATGGCAAGTGTAAGTGTGGATGTAAGTGTGGATAATCTCTCAGGCCAGTGGTCCATCTAGCTGAGAATTATTCTACACTGACTTATCTCCTGTATCATTCTCTACAGCCACGTCAGGTGCTGTAAATCATAGAATTGTAGAGTTGGAAGAGACCACAGGGGCCATCCAGTCCAACCCCCTGCCGAGCAGGAAACACCATCAAAGCATTCTTGACATATGCCTGTCAAGCCTCTGCTTAAAGACCTCCAAAGAAGGAGACTCCACCACACTCCTTGGTAGCAAATTCCACTGCCGAACAGCTCTTACTGTCAGGAAGTTCTTTCTAATGTTTAGGTGGAATCTTCTTTCTTGTAGATTGAATCCATTGCTCTGTGTCCGCTTCTCTGGAGCAGCAGAAAACAACCTTTCTCCCTCCTCTATATGACATCCTTTTATAGATTTGAACATGGCTATCATATCACCCCTTAACCTTCTCTTCTCTTCTCTTCTCTTCTCTTCTCTTCTCTTCTCTTCTCTTCATGAACGGTTTGACTTCACCCCTACTGTACTTTTCCATTGTCTCCAGAGACAGACAGGTGCCACCACCACCAAATATCCAAACTGGTTGCAAACAGGGCTCCCCCCCCCCGCCTGAACTCACTGGAGCTGAGTTCTGGCACCTCTCAGGTGTGTGCCATTGCCTTTCTAAGAGAACAAGGGAGATGTTCATGGTGAGTTTGGGCACCTCTTTTTCTAGAAAAGTAGCACCGACTGCAAGTGACTCTCCAGGATTATAGGCCAACTTGGAGAAGCCAGGGGGGTTTCTGCATGCAAAGCAGATGCTCTACCACTGAGCTATGGGCTTTCCTCCACTGCCATAAGGAAGCTGGGGCCGTTGTCCCTGCAAACATGCTTAGATTGCCTACCAAAGTAGGCTCCAGAACTCTCCTGTATGATACGATACAATAATCTTTATTGCCATTGTCCCATGCAGAAGAACGAAATTGAAAATCTACATCAAGCTTACAACAACCATCAGCCTACTATCCAAAAAAATACATATTGACTCACTACCCATCCCGTTTATACACAATTAACCCCCTAAAAACTCTAATACCCCTCCTGATTCCCTCCCTAAATTCTGATGCCCCAACGACTGAATACAGACCCTCCCTCACAGGCTTCCTTTCACTGCGTTCAAAACCGAGATCGCTCCTGGATAGAAGCTATTTCTCAGGCGGCTAGTCCTGGTCTTTATGACCCTACACCTCCTTCTAGAAGGCAGAAGCTGAAAGAGATCATTTCTGGGGTGCACACTATCCTGTACAATATCTGCAGCTTTCTTATAGCACCTGGAGGCATAGATTTGATCCAAAGTGGGAAGAGTGTGCCCAATTATCCTCTCCGCAGTCTTTACGACCCTGGACAGCGCTGTTCTTTCCCCAACCATGCAACTCCCCAACCACACACACAGACCATAGGTTAATACACTTTCTACAGTACAAGGTAGTACAGTACTGTACATTTTCTACACTTTCTGTAGACAAGGATGCCGGGAATTCTATCCTAAGGAGTGCAGATTCAGCAACTGGAATATCCAAGCATCCTCCTTTCTCTTCCCATCAAGTCAATTTGCCTCTTCTCTGTGGGGGCCGGCGATTTCTTCACAGCATCATCAACCTATCCCAGAGCTGTAGGTGCGACGTGCCAATTTTCCTTTTCTGGAAGGAATTATCTGACTTCTTCCCCTTCTGCCTGCCACCATCTGCACCGGTTCTCCCGCTCTGTTGCATGAACCTAAAAAACTTCATGGCTCTCTTGGCATCAAACCCTCTCTGCATATATTCGAGGCATTTCAATATTTTTGTTGCTGCTCCGTCTTGACAGCCTGTGTTATCCTGACCTTACAGTGAACTTCCCAGTAGCTCTAATCCTCTGCTTTGATTCTTAATGTTTAATACATTTTTAAAAACATGCACACACATTTAGCCTGCTTTATCCAGAAGGAGAGTGGAAGTCCCTGGCTTTTGATTTGTAATGTGCACTGAAGTGGCAGACAGAGCAATTTGGTTCCCTGCGGTGAGCTGGAGCAACGACCCAGATACTGTTCTTGGAGAGCTTGCTCTTCCTCAAATGTGAAGAGTTGAAGAAATACACCCAGCCCTCCTTTCTGCTCTCTTTTGGCAGCATCTTGTCATGGACTGGCTGGAGGCACCAGCTGGGGAACCCCAAAGGTAACCAAGGGAAGAAGGCTCAGAGGCAGGGGAATGGTGGTGGGATGAGATGAGTGATCAGAGGGAGAACAGGGAGCAGACTGGGAGGAGGAGGTATTGGAAGCTGAAGAGGAAACAGGGTTTAGTGAGCAGCAAGAGTATGTGGCAGAGAGCAGTCCAGAACCAGAACCAGAAGCGGATGCTGAAGAGGAGGGTAGACAAGAGCCAGAGATGAAACAGGTTGGTGAGGAAGCTAGGATGTCTCTTCCTCCTGCGACAGGCCGCTCCCCTCCCCTCTGGTCTCCCAGAACCCGAAGAGGTATGAAAAGAGTGGAGCAAAGGCAGGCAAGATTGCTTGCCTCAGATTGCTTGGGAAGGAACCCGGGGAGGAGGAGACTTAGAGGGCTGTGGGAAGGCAGAGACCTTCAGTCCTCACAACTGCCTCATTGGGGCAAGATCTACTGGGAAGAGTTGCTGTGCTCACAAGGCCTGGCCTCCTGAGCCATTTTGTTTTTTGAATAAATGGAGTCAGTGCTTTTTTTCCTTAAAAAATGTTTAGGGGTACTCTCATTTTGACTCAAGAAAACCACCTTTTTATAGTTCAAATCGGGAAAAATAAATACTGCCCCTCAATGAGGCCAAACTTCCATCAGTAAAACGCCACACATCCATATTCCACACTGCTTCACACATTAAATGCTCGCTTCCGTCTGAGACCAGTTAGGAGAAGATCCAAGTATGTCCTGTGTGTTGAAAGAGACAATTGAAAGAGAATTAGCACTAAAGCTGTTTCCTTTCTTATTCTTTTCTGTTCTTTTTTTTAAAAGTGCTGCAGACTTGACAGAGAAGAATGAGGGGGTGAATAATTAGATCTTTAGCTGTGACATTATGCTCAATACACTTGGCTGCCTTCTCTACAAACATACAGAAAAGCCTTTAAAAAATGAAATGATAAAGCTTTGTTATTGTAATGACGGGTGGTGGGTTTTCAGCTTTAAAGCACATTGCAAATTCTGATAGGGCTGATATTTTGTTCCATCACACGGTTGCCTCCACACACAGCCTAACTGTGTGGAGAGTGGAGGCTATCTAGGTCAAGCATCCCATCAGCACAAGGATTTCTGCTTGTGCGATGGGACTTCCACCCCCTCTCCTCCCCCTGCACACATCCTGCACCCTCCCCAGATCTGCTCTGTAGGGTTGGGGCAAATCTGCCTAGAACAGATTTAGGGAATGCACAGGGAACCAATGGGGGTAGTCTAGGGTTGCCATACTCAGAAGAGCAAAAAAGGGAACATATTTGTAGGTGGGGAGGGAGGGGGGAGGAAGAAAAAATAGCAGTATTTGTGTGTGCGCAGTAAAATATAAAAGGTGTGTTGAAATATTTAATAATGGTAATAAAAAATGAAAATGGGGACAATAATTAAGAGATGTCAGCGAAAGGAGAGTAGAAAGAGAAGGGGAGATATAGTTAAAAGAAGAAGGGGATTCCCCCTCCTCCCCGAGAAAAGGAAGAAAAGAAAATGACCAAAAATTCAAAAACAAACTTCTTCTTCTTCTTCTTCTTCTTCTTCTTCTTCTTCTTCTTCTTCTTCTTCTTCTTCTTCTTCGCTGCCAAGTCTCCCGTTTTCCCCAGGAAATCCCCGTTTTTCCAGCTGTTTCTAGCTGAAAAAAAGGATTTTTTTGTTTTCCCCCGGGTTATTCTGGCGCGGAGGCCATTTTGGAACTGGGCGGAGCATGCTCAGAAGCGGCTTTTGATGCTGCTCTGCCCAGTTCCAAAATGGCTGCAGTGTGACTTCTGGTGCGGTGGCCATTTTGGAACTGGGCAAAGCAGCATCAAAAGTCACTTCTGAGCATGCTCCACCCAGTTCCAAAATGGCGGCAGCGCTACTGCCGGCCAGCTATTTCTGGCCCGGTCCCTTATTTCTCTGACAGCAACTTGGCAGGTATAATTATTATTACCCCACCCATCCGACTAGGTTGGCCCAGCCACTCTGGGCAGCTTGCAATATATATACCGCGTTTCTCTGAAAATAAACCATACCCCGAAAATAGGCCATAGTGATAGGCAGTTTAACCTTGTAGGTTAAACTGTACCATACTTATATATATATATAATAAGACATCCCCTGAAAATAAGCCACCGTGTTTTTTTTTAGGAAAAATAAATAATAATAATAATAATAATAATAATAATAATAATAATAATAATTTATTATTTATACCCCGTCCATCTGGCCGGGTTCCCCCAGCCACTCTGGGCGGCTTCCAACCAAACAGAAATTCTAAAATACAGAAATCCATCAAACATTAAAATACAGAAATCCATCAAACATTAAAAGCTTCCCTAAACAGGGCTGCCTTGAGATGCCTTCTAAAGGTCTGGTAATTGTTGTTCTCTTTGACCTCTAGTGGGAGGGCATTCCACAGGGTGGGTGCCACTACCGAGAAGGCCCTCTGCCTGGTTCCCTGTAGCTTTGCTTCTCGTAGTGAGGGAACCGCCCAAAGGCCCTTGGCACTGGACCTCAGTGTCTGGGCAGAACGATGGGGGTGGAGACGCTCCTTCAGGTATACTGGACCGAGGCCGTTTAGGGCTTTAAAGGTCAACACCAACACTTTGAATTGTGCTCGGAAACGTACTGGGAGCCAATGTAGGTCTTTCAGGACCTGGTGTCTTATTTTTGGAGAAACACGGTAAATTGCAAGAATAAAACACTGCACATTAAAAAGCTTCCCTATACAGAGTTGTCTTCAGCTGAGGGTTTAATAGTTACTTATCTCCTTGGCTTGAAACTCTCCAATATTTATCAGATGAAATAAATATAAAATATAAACTGCAGAAAGAGGAAGTTGAAATGACTGTAAAACTATTGAAATGCATATAACAGAAAATTACATTTTAAAAAAATTCTCCGATGAAAATAGGGACACCCTAAGGAAAAGTGGGACATTCCGAGATCAAACCGGAAACCGGGAGGGCTTCTGTAACTTCAGCACTGTCGCTGTAAAATAGGAACATTAGGAGGTTCTGCAACCATAATCTAGTTGCAAGGAATCCCAAAGTCTCCTGGAAAACAGTTTTAAAATCCCCACTGATCTAGAAGATCAGGCCTAACAAGCTGATTGCCGCACCAGAGATAGGTGACTGCTCTCCACCTGCTCCAACGTTGGGCTTGAGCGACAGGTAGCCACAAAGAGCTGTTGCCCTGAAGGGGATGCCTTGCATTTGCTGCCTGAGCAGTTTCTTTGCAAACCCATTTATTACCTCGCTTCCTCCTCATCCGCTGCAACTCGACAGCCGGAGCCTTTGACCCAGAAGTGCTCCATCAATCAGCTGCTTACCTGCTACCATCAGTGACCTTTTGCTTTGGAAAAAAAATAAATCAAATATGGATAGATGTGCATGCTAGAGCTAAGCGAAAATGTCAAAATTGTGTGTGTGTGTTTGTGCTTCTGTGGATTGTGTGTATGGAAGCGAAGGCTGGCAATAAAATAAAATGTTGTCTTGTCCCCTCCTACCAGTGGAAGTCTCTGCGGAATCTCAGTTCCCTCTGCAAATCATAGAATTATAAAGTTGGAAGGCACCCCAAGGGCTGTCTAGTCCAACCCCATGCAATGCAGGAATCTCAGATATTTAAAGGGAGGCTTTCCATTGCCAGAATTCAAGGCCCTCCTTGTCATGAGACAAAGGTTCTTGAGAGCAGAAGCAGTAAGGCCTACAAGGACTACACAATCATTCCCTGTTAACAGCAAACTGCTAAGTCCCTTTGACTCGTGACTCATCTTGAGTGAAGACTCATTCTCCCTATAAAAGTAGCCAGCCTCTCTGTGGGCCTCACTCTGTGTCAGTTGTCTCTGTGTGCCTCAGCCAGTGTGTGTGTTGTTGCAGACAGAGTGGCTCCAGGACTCTAGTAAATCACTAAGACTGTGCTTCTGTGAAGAGTCAGATAGCTGCTATGAGCACTCTGTATATGCTCTTTAACTATGCTGTTTCTGAACAAGTTTATTTTCTTCAGTAAAACTTTTATTCTGTTTATGAAGAAGACTCTTTTGATTAGTTTACCGCTGTGCGACACTCCTCAATCTACACCCCTTCCCACCAGCCCTGCTTTGCACCCTCCTCATGAGGTTGAATCCTGACAAGACAGAAGTACTGTTTGTGGGGGACAGGAGGCGGGCAGGTGTGGAGGACTCCCTGGTCCTGAATGGGGTAACTGTGCCCCTGAAGGACCAGGTGCACAGCCTGGGAGTCATTTTGGACTCACAGCTGTCCATGGCATAGCTGCCAAGTTATCCCTTTTTTTAAGGGATTTTCCCTTATGCTGAATAGGCTTCCTCGCGAGAAAAGGGAAAACTTGGCAGCTATGGTCCATGGAGGCGCAGGTTAATTCTGTATCCAGGGCAGCTGTTTATCAGCTCTATCTGGTACACAGGCTGAGACCCTACCTGCCCGCGGACTGTCTCGCCAGAGTGGTGCATGCTCTAGTTATCTCTCGCTTGGACTACTGCAATGCGCTCTATGTGGGGCTACCTTTGAAGGTGACCTGGAAACTACAATTAATCCAGAATGCGGCAGCTAGACTGGTGACTGGGAGCAGCCGTCGAGACCACATAGCACCGGTCTTGAAAGATCTACATTGGCTCCCAGTACTTTTCCGAGCACAATTCAAAGTGTTGGTGCTGACCTTTAAAGCCCTAAATGGCCTCGGTCCAGTATACCTGAAGGAGCGTCTCCACCTCCATCGCTCTGCTGATCCTGTGCCGAGGGCCTTCTGGCGGTTCCCTCGCTATGAGAAGCCAAGTTACAGGGAACCAGGCAGAGGGCCTTCTCAGTAGTGGCACCCGCCCTGTGGAATGCCATCCCACCAGATGTCAAAAAGAAAAATAACTACCAGACTTTTAGAGGACATCTGAAGGCAGCCCTGTTTAGGGAAGCTTTTAATCTTTAAGAAATTAGTGTATTCTAATATTTCTGTTGGAAGCTGCCCAGAGTACCTGTGGAAACCCAGGCAGATGGGCGGGGTATAAATAAATTATTATTATTATTATTATTATTATTATTATTATTATTATTATTGCTTTTGCATGGCTGGAAAGTGTTATTGAACTCTGATCATGCCTCTTGCTTGCTTGGAGGGAGGAGGGAGTGGTGTTGGCCCTGTGTGTGCAGCAAGAAACCTCTGGAATATATATAGCCTACTGAACAAAGGTTAAGATCCACGGTCTGTTGCCCCACCCACCACAGGCAAACAGCCCCAGTAAGGCTGCCCATGACGGAATGCTGAAAAACCTCCCTCCACCTCCACAACCATGTATCATCAGTGGCGTAGTAATGGGGGGCGGGAGGGGGTGCCGCCCTGGGCGGCAGCAGGCTTGACGGGGCTGACCACCTCTGACGGCCACCACCGCACGACGTGGCCGCCGCCATTGATGAGAAGCCCCAATGCAAGTGAGACTGCCTCACTCTGCGGCTTGCTCGCGGGGTTTGCTGCGTCGCTGCGTCGTATAGCTCCTGTGCGTGCATGCTTCGCGTGTCGTGACACGTGCGCCATGCGTCATGACGCATACATCGTGACACGTGCGTTGTGACGGGCACCCTGCCCCCTGGCTGGGTGCCTTTCAGTTTGCTGCCCCAGGCAGCCAGAAGGCTAGCTACGCCGCTGTGTATCATTGCAGTGCACTTGCAATATTGCGATGGGTCGCGGGTGGTGCTGTAGTCTAAACCACTGAGCCTCTGTGGCTTGCCGATCAGAAGGTTGGCGGTTTAAATTCCCGTGACGGGGTTAGCTCCCATTGCTCTGTCCCAGCTCCTGCCAACCTAGCAGTCCAAAAGCAGGCCAGTGCAAGTAAATAGGTACCGCTGTGGCAGGAAGGTAAACGGCGTTTCCGTGCGCTCTGGTTTCCGTCACAGTGTCCTGTTGCACCAGAAGCAGTTTAGTCATGCTGGCCACATGACCCAGAAAGCTGTCTGTGGACAAACGCCAGCTCCCTCGGCCTGAAAGCGAGATGAAAGCCGCAACCCCATAGTCACCTTTGACTGGACTTAACCATCCAGAGGTCCTTTACCTTTACTTTTGTACTTGCAATATTCTCCGGTTATACTCTCTATGTTCACATAACAGTGAAAACCCGTTTTTGCTGGGATATTTCTGAGCAGGTCATGATCACCATGAGGCAGCAGAGGCAATCTCTTTCCAGCATGGAATGGTTCCAACTGGTTTGTTCAGCTGCCAGACTGGGAAATAGGATCAGCTGGAGCAGCTAACTGGATGAGATTACAGCAGAATTTTAGCATTACATTAACCTAATTGTGAATGAATGGTCAAAGTGGCTTATTTTCAATTGGCAAGATGCACTTAAATCATTTTACCTAGCAGATGGAAAGCAGGGATGGGTGAATCTGTCCATTGTGATCTCTCTCTGTCACTCATTTCCCCCCCCCCATTCTTTATGCTCAGTTCTTAACATTTATGCAGCAGTTTGTGAATTTTCCTTTAGAGTCCTCATCAGTGAATTTCTTCTTTTAGCTGCCCCTGAAGTTTCCCAAACCCTACCCCTGATAAGGCCAAGGAAAGGTGGGTGTGGTTTGCCCAAAATGGCCTGGTGGGCTGGATTAGGCCACTGTCCACAGGTTCCTTTGTCCACAGTGATGGAAAGGCACCAGGGACTGGATCACTGAGCTACCAGAGCGGGCTCATCCAGATTAGTCCTTGGTCCCATGACTGATGCCCAACACAACTCAAATTCTCATCTCCCCCCAACCACTTCCATTTCGCTTGATATTTTCACCACCGACCCAGAGGTGACTGGAGCATATGGACTTCATTGGGAAACTAATTAAAGTGCCATCAATACCCATTAGGCACCCTTGCACTTTGGGATGTTAATTTGGAAGGACCTGCGGGCTTTCATAATGTGATAAATGCTCCGAGTGTTACAGGGGAACCAACAATCATTATTTTTCATTGACAAAACCTATGCCGCTGCCTGTTGAAACCTTTGGACCCTTTGGAAATGTCAGCTCCGAGGAACGCTTCATCAGTGAGCCACTTAATTTTTGTCACAGAATCCTATTAACGCACTGAGCCGGCATCGAGTAATGGCTAAGAAAGCAAGCTGTGGAGCAAGAAGTCCCCTGATTCAAATCTCACTTCTGCACTTCAGGCTAGTTGCTCTGGCTCAGTTGAGATGTCATGAGAAACCATGGTTTGCTGGCATGCAAATGAGCCCGCATGAGACTTGGGCTTGCACGCTCCCCTTCCCTTCAGTGGCGGAGGAAGGGGGGTGCTGTAGGTGTGGGCCACCCCAGGTGTCACCACTGAGGGGGGTGATAAAATGCCGGGTGGCACTCACCGCGGTGCCTGCAGTGTGCCCAAGCCACGTATCTCTCCTGGGAGAGACATGGTGGCCTGGGCATGCGCAGGTTCTGCCCTGCCCAAATGGTCCACCCGCTGCCTCCCCCTTAGCTGTAGGGCGGATGAGTGGGAGGAGGCAGGCAGACTCCGGAGGCCCCATGGTGCACCCTGCCCTTATGGGCAGCTTGCCTCTCCCTCGCCCTGCCCCTATGGGCACCGTGCCCCGCCCCTGGGTGCCTCGCCCCAGGCACCCTCGCAGCTTCCTCCTCCGCTGCTTCCCTTCTCCCCCGATTTCACACTTGAAAGGAGGAGATAAACTCTTAAACCAGGCTTCCTCAAACGTGGCCATCCAGATGTTTTGAGACTACAATTCACACCATCCCTGACCACTGGTCCTGGGAGTTCTGGGCCAAAAACATCTGGAGAGCCGAGTTCGAGGAAGCCTGTCTTAAACCTCCACTTTTAAACAAACCACAGTTTCCTGTGACATCCAGACTTGAGGAATCGTGGTCAATTTAAACAAGGGTTTGGAACCTTTTCACCCATTGAGGGCAACATTCCTCAGGTGTAGTCTGTTATGACAACATTACAGTGGGTGAGACTGGATCGAAAAGTGGGTGGAGGTAAAGCAAAGAGGCTCAACTTGTTACAAATCTTTCCTATCTGTCTGTGGCGGCTTTGCCAGGAAGTACTGCCAAGAGCACTCCTATCTCTCCTTTTCTTCCTTACCTAAAGTTTTAATGTGTTTTAAATAATTGACATGACAACTCATTAGTTCAGCCCCAGCCTTTCCCCCAGACGCGGCAGAGAAATTCATTAGGGTTTGCTGATGCTCGTCTTGTTAACTCTGCCAGATGTTTTCCAGTTCATGAAGTGGGATTGAGAGGAGACCACAGGGGAAAGAGTGGGGAGAGGTGAGATTAATGGATAGGCAGGCCCTTTTGCTGGATTGAATGGTAGCAGGTAGCAGCGGATAATTCTGTTTGATTATCTAGGACAAGGTTGAAGAACCTTGGAGCCTCCAGATGTTGAACTCCAAATCCCATCAGCCTCAGCTGGCATGGCCAGTCGCCAAGGATGATGGGAGTCGTAGCCCAGCACATCTGGAGAACCATGGGATCCCAATTCATGGACCAGGACACTGGTTTTAAACTGGTAGGCCAACACACACATGTGGTTTGCGCTCTGACCAAGGTTCCATCACATTAGCAGCATTATCACTGTTTCATGTTGGCTTCTTTTTAAATAGGAGAGAGGCAGGGATAGAGGGGGAAGGGGAACCCGCTGCCTGCCTGTGTTTGCAGTGTAGAAATGGATGGACCAGTTGTCTGACTCAGGAATAAAATACAGCTCTAAAATACTGGCGGTGAAATTTAGGTTGCTAGGTAGGAGAATGCAAAACAGGACCTTCGAGTTAGCTTTTTCGGAAATGATACCAGTTAAAAGGAAGGTTGAGATTTACAGGAAGGTGAACGCCCAGCGAAACACCCTGTACTCCCATGGAATCATTGTTTACGCATAGACCTTATTTAGTTTTCAAATCTAAGTTTATTGAGCATGTTGTTGTCTAATGAGGCTTGAGAACTGGTAAGCCGGCATATACTAGGTAAGCCCTAGTGATAAAGTGTGACTGAGCACCACTAAAGTTGTGGTGGTTAGAATGTTGGACTAGGACCTGGGACACCAAGTTTCAAATCCCAACTTCGCCATGAAGCTCCCTGGCTGACCTTGGAGCAGTCACTGCCTCTCAGCCTAACCCATACCCCCCTCAACATTTTGGGAGGGCAACTTGGGGCACCCCTCCATCCCACTGACCCCATCGTTCACCTGCCTGCCCATTCACCCCTCCCTCCTCCTATCTTTGCCTGCTGGCCTCCTCCTCAGCCTCAGAAGACACTGTGCTGCCCAACATAGGCTAGGGGAAGGTTGCACTGCTTTGCACAACCTTGAGAGATGCTACAAGGCCTAGCAGAAGACTGCACCAGCCCGTGTGGCATTGGGAGATGCTGTTTTGACCGGCGTGGCCTCCGCCTCCTCTGGCAGTGGCATTGCCCCAGATGTACTTCCAGAAGCCAGCTGGTGTGGCCAGAGCCCAGGAGCCAAAATTGGACATCTCGGATTGGGATCAGAAGCCAGGGTAGCTTCTGTCAATCAGGGATGTCCTGCTAAAAATCGGACAGTTGGAGGGTATGCTCACCTGCCACACAGGGTTGTTGGGAGGCTACAAATGCGGAGGAGGAGAACCATGTGCACCTTGAGCTCCTTGGAGGAATGGTGAGCTATAAATGTAATAAATAAGTAAATACCCTTCGGAACTTGTTCAAATGCTTTCCTTTCTGCTGGATGTCAGTTCAATTCTGCAGCAAATAAAAAGGCACCCAGTGTGGAGCAGGTCTCTTCATTTATTTATTGGTCTGATGTTGGTTTCCTTAACATTTGTTACATCTACAAACACTTTGCGGCAACCTTAAAATTTATCTTGGTTAATGGGATGCTATCTTAAAGCTCAGCAGACTGTCGAGCATCTCTAAGCAAAGTGAGGGCTGGTGTGTTTGTGCACATAAATTATTGCACAGAGAGCAAGAAGGCTGAGCAAGCAGAGGAAAGCAAATAACCCAGATGCCGAGAAACTGATCTTAAACTGGGGTCAGTGCCTTTAAGGGAACCTCTTAAGGTTGCACAAGGCCCACTTTGTACGTAATGCTAAGCTACGGTTTATGGTGTAATCGTAACAATGTCTGTTCAGAAGGCAATGAATTCAATGGGGCTTACTTCCAGGTAAGTGGGTTAGAATGGAAACGATAGGGTGGTATTCGACTATGTTTTACTCAGGGTAGATCCCCTGAAGTTAAAATGTATCCGAATACCACCCTTTATCGCTATAAGAAGGCACTTTATTTTGCCAGAACTCGAAAGGAATTAATGCTGCAAGAAAGCATTAATGTGATGTTTTTAAAAAATCACGATTTCCCCTCCTCAACAAAATCATGCTTCTCTTTCTCGCTTCTTTCACAGTCCAGAAGCCAGTCCCGAATTGGCCGGAAGCAAAGCGCCAAGCAGAAGGTATGTTTATTAACTCATCCATTAAATGATTGTGCTTTGACTTAATGTGTTTAAACTCCTCTTAGGTACCTGGACTTTTAGTTCTTCCACAGAGGTGGAGACAGATCTTCAGGAGAGAATTGATGGGCAAAGGAGGGATTCAGCACCCCAAACTTGTGTCAATCAGTTATCCAGAAAAAAGAGCCAGGGTGGTTGGATGGGGGGGGCACCAATTGCAAAACAACCAATGTCTCAAGAAGCTTCAGAAGGTGCAGGAAAAAAAATATTTTTACAATCGGATACAACTGGATGCCATTTTGAATCAAGATGATGGACTGAACCTTCAAAAACTGCACTGATCTTACCCGCTGGTTGATTTTGTTGGTTTCTTCGAATTCCCAAGCAATGCTGAGTTTGAGGCTGCTAGTATCGTGAAGCACAGGATTTCACAAGGCCAGTGACTGTATCTGTCACTACCATTATGACAATTGGCTGGTGATGGGCAGGGTATAAATAATAAATTATATTATAACATTATAAAATTGTATTCAAGGGATTTGGGGTCAGTTTGGCCGCAATGTATGCAAAAGAGGTGACCTTAATGGCTAATACTTCTGCACACCAATAAATACAGAATCATGTTTCAGGGAGTTCCCCTGTCCTTCAGTACAGGCCCAACCAAGATTGCTGTCGTAGTCCCAGGGAACCTTTGCTGGTTAATGTTTCAGGCCAGCCTCAGAGAATCAATTTTATGCTGAGCAGTGCTGTCATCTCTAGTGCAGTTACTCTAAACGTCACTTTTATTTTTATTTGTTTATGAAACTTCTCCATCGCTTGTCACCCAAAGGGTATCCAAGCAACTTAAATATATACTGTATGCACAAATCATTATACAGTGGTACCTCAGGTTACAGATGTTTCAGGTTACAGACTCCGCTAACTCAGAAATAGTACCTCGGGTTAAGAACTTTGCTTCAGGATGAGACCAGAAATCGCGCGACGGTGGCAGCGGGAGGCCCTATTAGCTAAAGTGGTACCTCAGGTTAAGAACAGTTTCAGGTTAAGAACGGACCTCCAGAACGAATTGAGTTCTTAACCCGAGGTACCACTGTACCGTAGAAAACCGGGTTAGGAATCATAGAACACATTAATATTCCATGCCATATATTGGGAATACAAAAACCAAGCAACCAGCCGCTCCCCTAACAGTAACAGAAAACTTTGCAGGGTGCAAGCAGCAAGCAAAACAATGCTCCCACCCACCAAATAGCTGATTAAAAAAACAACTAAACCCCCTCTCTAGCTCCCACCCAAAAAATAAAAAATAAACCAAGTGATTTTTTTTTAAAAAAATCTCCCCATCAAACCAAGAAGCCCAGTAACATGGGCAGCTGCTATAAATCAGTTTGTCCTCCATTGTGGTCCAGGGATGGTCCAGCATCTCTCTCCTCCTTTCAGGGAGAGCAGCAGCAAAAGCAGAGCAGGAAGATGGGTTTTACTTTTTTTGCCATTTCCCCAGTTATTGCTGCTTTCCCACCGTTGGTGTTTCTTTAAGCAGAAGCCAGGTCTTCCAAGTTTTAGCGCTCGCCTTTGGCGTTGATTTTAAGTGGATCAACTTATGGCTGCGTTAAGGATTTAAGCAGCAGAAGAAGGTTTGTAACTCCAGTGAGCGTGGGAGCGCTTTCAAAGTAATTTGCACAGGACTCAATCCCCAAAGTGGAAGGTAAATCTTTTGGGGGGACTGTGATTCGGGGGGGAGAGGGCCTCAGAATTTGTTCCTCGGCAATAAGTTTCTGCCGAAAGAGACCTTGTTTTTCAAAATCCTTTCTGTTTTGAAGAGATAGCAGGGGGGAGTTGCAGTGCGCAAGTGGAAATCCTCGCGCTGGTGAAATACATTAGTTGGATACTGCCCCAGGTATTTTGCCCAGGTTGTAAGTCATGTCAGGATTTGCCCATGCATTCCTGTGATATGCAATAAAGCTAGCGCTCGTCCTCCATGTATCTTGGAAAGGGGACATGCGCCATGTGTCAGAGAAGAGACAGCAGCTGGCCTTTAGCACTGCCTGGGCTTGGCAGTACATGCACACATATGCCTTTGCATCTTTATTATAGCAGTGTGTCAGGGCACCATGTAGCACAATGACACAACGTAGCATTGCTTACAATACACCATGCTGTATGGCATTACCGGTATATCACATTCTCATTACACATAGTATCACGTTTCCCATAGTAACAGGACTCCATTAAAATCCCTTAGAACTGAAAACGGAATTATAGTGTCTCATTCTACTTATCAGTTCAGCATAAGGTTGATACTTTGTCTGCTCTTTTTATTTTATTTTATTTTTATTGTTTACTATATAGGCTGTTGGTTGAGGTGATGTGATTATCATATTCTGTGGCACTCTGTTCTGGACTGACTCACAGTAATTATCTCCACATGGTCTGTGCTGGTCTGTATGTACTTGAAGGTACCATGGCTACTCAAAGCATCTAAAAAAGCGGTGTTCATACATGCCTCCTTCTAAGCAGCGGTGCATGAAATGTCTCTCTAAATCAGGGGTAGGCAAACGAAGGCCCGGGGGCCAGATGCGGCCCAATTGCCTTCTCAATCCGGCCCATGGACGGTCAGGAATCAGCGTGTTTTAACATCTCAGTGGTCACGGGTAGGAGGAGGAGTTACGCTAAGACCAGACCATGTCATTACCGAGGAGGCAGACTTAGTCGTTGTCTGAGGACTATCCCTGCCTCCAGGTCTGGTCCTGACCGGACGGATATTGAAATAGGCAAGGGATACCCACATGACCTGAAGGTGCTGCTGTGCAATGCCAGGTCGATGATGAATAAGACCACCGCCATTCACGGCCTGATTGTGGATGGATGATTTGACCTGGCATGTGTGACAGAGACCTGGTTGGAGGAAGCCGATGGGCCCGTTCTTGGCGCTGCTTGCCCACCAGGTTTCTCTTATGCACAGCAACCCAGGCCATCTGGGCGGGGAGGGGGGGTTGCAGTGATTTTTAGGAAGTCATTAGTTTGCACCAGGCGTCCTATTGGGAAGACCCAGTTCTCTGAGTGCATGTTCTGGAAGTTGGGCAATAGAGGCAGTACAGGATTCCTTTTGGTGTACCGACCTCCCCACTGCACCAAGGATTCCCTGCCCGAGCTGCTTCAGGTCGTGTCGGATGTGCTCCTGGAGACACCTAGCTTGGTTGTCTTAGGGGATTTTAACATCCATGCCGACACGACCTTACAAGGAGCCGCTCGGGACTTCGTGGAAAGCATGGCCACCATGGGGCTGTCCCTGAATAAGTCTGGCCCAACTCATAGCCGCGGACATGCCTTGGACTTGGTGTTTACCTCTATGGATGTTGGTGATCTGACATTAAGTAAAAGCGAAACAAAAGAAGTGCCATGGTCAGATCACTTTCTGGTGCAACTGGACTTCTCCGCAACCCTTCCCCTCTGCAGGGAGGTGGGACCGATTCGGATGGTCCGCCCCCGCTACTTAATGGATCCAATTGGCTTCCAAAGAGTGGTAGGGGATGTTTTATCCCATGTTGATGGCCTTTCAGCTGATTCCCTGGTGGCCCGCTGGAATGCGGAGTTAACCAGTGCTATTGACTGTCTGGCTCCGAAGCGCCCTCTCAGATTGCATGGAGCCCGGACAGCCCCGTGGTTTTCCCCGGCGCTGAGGGCAATGAAACAGTCGTTGAGACGGCTAGAGCGCCGGTGGCGGAAAACTCATTTTGAATCAGACCGGACACGGGCTAGAGCTCAACTTCGAGCCTACCAAGTGGCAATGGCGACGGCGAAGAGGACCTTCTTCACCATCTCCATCGCATCTGCAGAAAACAGCAGCAGGAGACTCTTCCAGGTGGTTCGCAATTTAGCGGAACCACCTGCTCCATCCGGGCCCAGTACGGGCCACATGATCTCCTGCAATGATTTTGCAAAGTTTTTTTTGCAGATAAAGTCGCTCAGATTCGGGAAGAGGTAGACTCCACCGTGGGAGCAGGGCCGGGGCGGGGGAGTGCTAGAGTCCTGTCTAGTCAAGTTTTGTGGGATCAATTTCAATCTGTTACCTCCGAGGATGTGGACAGGCTGCTTAGACGAATGAAACCAACCACCTGTCTCCTTGATCCTTGCCCATCCTGGCTTATAAAAGCTAGCCAGGAAGGGCTGGGCGATGGGCTTCGCGGGTTGGTAAATGCTTCTCTCCATGAGGGAGCCTTCCCAGACCCGCTGAAAGAGGCGGTTATTAAACCGCTTCTTAAAAAACCATCTTTAGATCCGGCCAATATGGCCAACTATCGCCCAGTCTCAAATCTTCCATTCTTGGGCAAGGTGATTGAGCGAGTGGTTGCGGAACAACTCCAGGCACGCCTGGAAGAAGCGGACCATTTGGATCCCTTCCAGTCAGGATTCAGGCCTCATCATGGGACTGAAACTGCCTTGGTCGCACTGGTCGATGATCTCCGGCGGGCTAGGGACAAATGTAAGAGCTGTTTCCTTGTTCTGCTGGATCTCTCAGCGGCTTTTGACACCATCGACCATAACATCCTTCTGGACCGTCTAGAGGGCTTGGGAGCTGGGGGCACTGTCATGCAGTGGTTCCGCTCCTTCCTCCTGGGCCGTGTTCAGAAAGTGGTGGTGGGGGATGAGTGTTCAGACCCCTGGGCTCTCACTTGTGGGGTGCCTCAGGGTTCTGTCCTCTCCCCCATGCTTTTTAACATCTATATGCAGCCGCTGGGAGAGAACATCAGGGGGTTTGGGCTGGGTGTCCATCAGTATGCTGATGATACCCAGCTCTACCTCTCTTTTAAATCAGAACCAGTGAAGGCGGTGAAGGTCCTGTGTGAGTGCTTGGAGGCGGTTGGAGGATGGATGGCGGCTAACAGATTGAGATTGAATCCTGACAAGACAGAAGTACTGTTTGTGGGGGACAGGAGGCGGGCGGGTGTGGAGGACTCTCTGGTCCTGAATGGGGTAACTATGCCCCTGAAAGACCAGGTGCGCAGCCTGGGAGTCATTTTAGACTCACAGCTGTCCATGGAGGCACAGGTCAACTCCGTGTCCAGGGCAGCTGTTTATCAGCTCCATCTGGTACGCAGGCTGAGTCCCTACCTGCCCACTGACTGTCTCTCCAGAGTGGTGCATGCTCTAGTTATCTCTCGCTTGGACTACTGCAATGCACTCTACGTGGGGCTACCTTTGAAGGTGACCCGGAAACTACAACTAATCCAGAATGCGGCAGCTAGACTGGTGACTGGGAGCGGCCGCCGAGATCACATAACACCGGTCCTAAAAGACCTGCATTGGCTCCCAGTACGTTTCCGAGCACAATTCAAAGTGTTGGTGTTGACCTTTAAAGCCCTAAACGGCCTCGGTCCGGTATACCTGAAGGAGCGTCTCCACCCCCATCGTTCTGCCCGGACACTGAGGTCCAGCTCCGAGGGCCTTCTGGTGGTTCCCTCATTACGAGAAGCCAAGTTACAGGGAACCAGGCAGAGGGCCTTCTCGGTAGTGGCACCCACCCTGTGGAATGCCCTCCCACTAGAGGTCAAAGAGAACAATTACCAGACCTTTAGAAGGCATCTCAAGGCAGCCCTGTTTAGGGAAGCTTTTAATGTTTGATGGATTTCTGTATTTTAGAATTTCTGTTTTTTTGGAAGCCGCCCAGAGTGGCTGGGGGAACCCGGCCAGATGGGCGGGGTATAAATAATAAATTATTATTATTATTATTACTATTATTATTATTAGTAGTAGTAGTAGTAGAATGTGTCCTTTTATTTAAAATGCATCTCTGGGTTATTTGTGGGGCCTGCCTGGTGTTTTTACATGAGTAGAATGTGTGCTTTTATTTAAAATGCAACTCTGGGTTATTTGTGGGGCATAGGAATTCATTCATTCCCCCCACAAAAAAATATAGTCTGGCCCCACACATGGTCTGAGGGACGGTGGCGCGTCCCCTGCTGAAAAGTTTTGCTGACTCCTGCTCTAAATAATACAAGTATATCACCACTACTCACAAATCAGAAGTTTGATGCATGCTTAGCCTAACACATCCTGACAACCAGAACATTCTGGAAACACTGGCGGAGGAAGAGGAGTGCGGGGGAAGCGTACCGCCCCCGGCAGCGTGATCCCGGTGGGGTGCCATTCACGGCTGCCTCCCGCCCGTGCTGGGTGCCACACCTCCGTAGGCGGCACGCCACGCTCCCAGGACGCATGCCACGCCACTGCGGGTGGTGCGCCAGGCCCGCCCCCATCTGCTCTCCGCCTCCCCCGGTGCCGCAGCATGAAGCTCCGCCACTGTCTGGAAATGTTTGTATACACAATACACTTTTATCTGCCCTTCAGCAGTGCCTGTGAAATTTTTGGTGAAGAAAACACACTCAGTGAGCAGGTCATTTTAGTTTTTTGAAAGTATGCATGCGTATACCATACTTCATTACATCCCCCTCTTTTAGCTTATAGAACCATAGAATTGTAGAACTGGAAGGAACTCTGAGGGCCATTTAATCTAACCAGCTGCAATGCAGGAATCCTAGCACATATTAGTACCCGTCCAACAGGAAACCATACTGGACCCTGCTTAGCTTTGCAAATGTGCTAACAGTTTCATTGCTGCACCACTAGGGGTGGTGTTTGATGAATTTCTGGGGGAACCTGGCCAGATGGGGTATAAATAATAAATTATCTATACGATGGGTGTGGGTGTGTGGAAATGCTCCTTCAGGGTCTAGAAACCAAGAGGAACATTGAGGGAGTTGGATATGATTAGCCGGGAAAAGAGGAGATTGAGAGGAGATCTTCAAATATCTCAAGGGCTGGAAGATGCAGCAAGCTTGTTTTCTCCTGCTCTGGAGGGTAGGACTTGAACCAACGGCTTCAAGTTATAAAAAAAGAGATTGCAACTCTACTTCAGGAAGAACTTTCTGACAGCGAGAGCTATTTGACAGTGGAAGGGACTCCCTCAGGAGGTGGTGGACTCTCCTTCCTTGGAGGTTTTTAAGCAGAGGTTGGATAGCCACCTGTCATGGATCCTTTAGCTGAGATCCCTGCATTGCAGGGGGTTGGACTAGATGACCCTTGAGGATTCCTTCCAACTCTGTGATTCAGAGCAAAGGAAATATAATGCGAAACAGATATACAAATGAGTTGGGTGGGGTAGTGGGTGGGGATAATGGTTTTCTGAGCACAAGCAATTATTCCATTGAAACATCTACAACTGCAGCTATTTTGAGGCATAAAGAAGAAACTCTAGGCAAGTAAACAGTTCAGATCTTTTTATTCCCTTGAGTGCAATCAGGAAAAAGGCCTCCGTGTTCTCTTGGGCATTTTACAGCTGTGTGAGCCTTATGTAATCCTTTTATTCTGATTCCTCAGGTCCTGGCAGAGTCTAGTTTAATCTGTGATGTAATAGGATTTGCCATTTTGAAGTTTCGTTGAAACGGGGCACTTTGTGTACCAGAGAATAATATTGGAAGGTGTGTGTGTGTGTGTGTGTGCGTGCTGAGCAGATAAATAGCACACCCAGGCATGACTGATAAAACGTTGTGCTGTTTTCAGTTTGGAAAGTCACTAATGTCTGAACTGCTATTGATTGGAGGGTGAATTTAGTTTGCTCCTGGCATGAGCACGCCTACCTTTGCCTTGAAAACTAAGCAGCAGTTCCTTGGGCAGAAATCGATATAGGAAGAGAATACCTCTGGATAAATCAATGGCAAAGCTCATATGCAACTCTTCCTTGCTACATTAAATAATGAGGAGCTGAGTAATTCTGTAAAATGGCTGCACATGGTGAGTAGGAGAGCCTGCTTAGTAGCAGAACTTGGTAGCAAATCCCCAAATGATAACTATGAAGCTGAAGTGAAAGGCACAAATACAGGATGGGAGACACCTGGTTTGAGAGCAGTACATGTGAAAAGGATCTAGGAGTCTTGGTAGACCACAAACTTGACATGAGTCAGCAGTGTGATGCAGCAGCTAAAAAAGCCAATGCAATTCTGGGCTGCATCAATAGGAGTAAAGCAACTAGATCAAGTGAAGTAATAGTACCGCTGTATTCTGCTCTGGTCAGACCTCACCTGGAGTACTGTGTCCAGTTCTGGGCACCACAGTTCAAGAAGGATACTGACAAGCTTGAACGTGTCCAGAAGAGGGCAACCGAAATGGTCAAAGGCCTGGAAACAATGCCTTATGAGGAACGACTTAGGGAGCTGGGTATGTTTAGCCTGGAGAAGAGAAGGTTAAGGGGTGATATGATAGCCATGTTCAAATATATGAAAGGATGTCATATGGAGGAGGGAGAAAGATTGTTTTCTGCTGCTCCAGAGAAGCGGACAGAGAGCAATGGATTCAAACTACAAGAAAGAAGATTCCACCTAAACATTAGGAAGAACTTCCTGACAGTAAGAGCTGTTCGGCAGTGGAATTTGCTGCCAAGGAGTGTGGTGGAGTCTCCTTCTTTGGAGGTCTTTAAGCAGAGGCTTGACAGGCATATGTCAAGAATGCTTTGATGGTGTTTCCTGCTTGGCAGGGGGTTGGACTGGATGGCCCTTGTGGTCTCTTCCAATTCTATGATTCTAAGTGGAAGAGAGTCTGCAACCGTCGGAGGATTCTGCAACTCACAGCGCAACTTTACCCATGTTTCATTATGGAGAAGTCAACACTGTGTGGACCAGGCTTCCTGAACCTCGCCCCCTCCAGATGTTTTTGGCCTACAATGCTCATGATCCCTAGCTAGCGGGACCAGTGGTCAGGGATGCTGGGAATTGTAGTCTCAAAACATCTGGAGGGCCGAGGTTGAGGAAGCCTGGTGTGGACGCAGTGGTGGGCGCAGGGGCAGCCCAACCCGCATTGCGGCCTAAGGTGAAAAGGAATGGTGCTGCTACCGGCACATCCACACAGTGGTGGCCTCCTGGCCCCCTTCTCACTGCTGGTAAGCCACTACGGTGCTGGTCCATGTACCACCGACCCTCTTTACATGCTTCTCTTGCATGCTCTAGTCAGTATTGTGTGGATAAGCCTCAGAAAAGCCAAGCTGAGCCATGGGGGTTGCAGGCTTCCCCCCTCCCTCCCCCTCATGGCCCCAAGGAGGTCTTCTACTTTCAGTTTCAAAGGATCTCGGCGTAGATGTGATCCAGGATACCCAGCTCACAGCCAACAATGGTTAGTGGTTACGAAGCCCACTGCAAAGCATGGATTATGAAGCTGACTTGTTTGTCAACTCACCACTGTTTTAAATCAGGACTCCAGGTTCGCATGTTAGTGGTACATCTGCTTTGGCTTGAGGGCCGCATTCACTTTCTGGGGGCTACATGTCTGTGGTGGGTGTGGCAAAAAATGGGCGTTGCCATAGAGATTGTTGAGGACCCTATAGAAAAGCCTAGATGGTCATATTCTGCCTCACATCCTGACATTTCTCACCTTGCCCCATGCTAAATGTATACAGTGGTACCTCGCAAGACGAATGCCATGCAAGACGAATTTTTCGCAAGGCGAATGTGTCTTGCGATCTGATGGTGACTCGCAAGACGAATTCGTTTTGTGAAAAATTGGTCTTGCGAATCGCGGTTTCCCATAGGAATGCATTGAAATTTAATTAATGTGTTCCTATGGGCAAAAAAAGAAATTTCAATGCATTCCTATGGGAAACCGCGATTCGCAAGACGAATTTTTCGCAAAATGAATTGACCCATGGAACGAATTAAATCCGTCTTGCGAGGCACCACTGTACCTGTAATTGGACATAGACCAGCTGTGGAGGAAGCCGAGGAGACAGCAGACCTTGAGTATCATTAAAGGCAGGAAAATGGGAGACAGATAATTGTTCCCCATTAGATGAATTCATCTATCAGGACAGTCTCATTGTTGGACTCCTAAGTTGGCATGAATAAGACTTACTCCAAAGCACAGGGTGGCTGCCATTTAGACGCCCCCACCCTAACACCAAAATATCTGTTTGGTCTTGAATATCATAGTGATGTTTTTGTTTCTTTGTTTTTAAAGGAATAGGAGACCTCAAAGTTCTGATTCCCATTCGGAAAGCCATACCGCCTCTCCTGCTGGCAAGGTCCTTTCTCCCTGCTGAGTAAATATTGTCCTGCAATTAAGTGGAGCAATTAGAGGCATTTAGCATTAAATGAAGAAGTAAGAGAATGCGATCCTTTTGATGGTTTGCATTATAATCCATCCACTTTCTCTATAATTATCGGAGAGTTCTCCAAACGTTCATTAACTAAATGGAAAGGCAGATGATGGCCGTTAGTCAGCAATATAAATCCCGCTGGAACGTTTCGTGAGCTCTCTGCACGATTAATATTCCTACTATTAGCGGGTCCTGAGAGAAATAGGAAGGGCGTGTAGCTTGGTGGGTTTCTGTGAAGTCTTGCTGATAAGAAGGCATTTTGCTTACAGAGTCATACCTGAACGTCAGCTATAGAGAAGATGACTGTATTTTATACCAGTATTTCCCAACCTTGGATAGCCTGCTGTTTTTGGACTACAACTCCCGTCATCCTTAGCCAGCAAGATCAGTGGTCAGGGATGATGGGAATTGTAGTCCAAAAACAGCTGGAGACCCAAGGTTGGGAAACACTGTTTTATACCCTACTTTTCTTCCAAGAAGGCCAACAACCCTTTGAGGTAGCAAAACCTGAGATAGAGTAACTTGCTCAAGGTCCCAAAGCAAGATTCAGGGCTGACTGAGGACTTAAACCCGCATCTTTCCAGTCTTATCCAACTGCTACACCAGATTCACTTAGGTCAGCTGTTGAATTGGGCCTGAGTTTCCATTTCACTCAAGGGCAATCATTCTGACCCAAAGTTTGCTGAAAAATCCAATGCCCACAGCTTCCTTGTTCATCTAAATACACTTTCACAAGAGGGGGTGATGGCCTGATTCGTGGGGGATCAGGCTACCAATGGCTGATATCCTCCATGCATTGTTGGAAGCAGTATATGTTTCTGGATATATCTGATATTCTGGAAATATCAGAAGGGGAGATTATTGCTGTGCTTCGGTTCTCATTGTATGCTTTCCATGGGAATCTGGTTGGCTACTGTGGGAACACGATGCTGGACTAGATGGGTCACTGCCCCATACCTGCCAAGTTGCTGTTAGAGAAATAAGGGACTGGGCCGGAAGTAGCGCTGCCGCCATTTTGGAACTGGGCGGAGCATGCTCAGAAGTGATTTTTGATGCTGCTTTGCCCAGTTCCAAAATGACCACCGCGCCAGAAGTCGCACTGCAGCCATTTTGGAACTGGGCAGAGCAGCATCAAAAGTCGCTTCTGAGCATGCTCTGCTCAGTTCCAAAATGGCGCCGCGCCAGAATAAACCGGGAAAAAACAAAAAAAAATCCGTTTTTTCCGCTAGGAACAGCTGGAAAAACGGGGATTTCCCGGGGAAAACGGGAGACTTGGCAGCTATGCACTGCCCTGGTCCAGCAGGCACTTCTTATGTTCTTAAATGTCAGAAGCAGATCTATGTGCGCATCAATGTGCACAGGGCTCTTTATGACATTGAAGCACCTCCAATCGCCTCTGCGTGCACAAAGCTCTATGCACACTTTGGAGCCTCTCTGTGCACCCAAGGACAGCTGGATTGCAGCGTATGAATTTTGTCTGTGCTTGAAGTTCTTGGTGCTGCATTTGACAGAGAGGTTCCTATTGTGAGAGGCTTGCCTGAAGACTTAAAAGCAGCACATTGATGTTTTTTCTGGGTCAAAACCAAACCACTTAAAGCTGATTTTACTGTGCATGCTCAGTTTTGTGGCTGGCCTCCTGCAGGCTGTTTCACAAGAAGGCCTTTGAAGTCATTTGTAAATGGGACATTGCAGGTAGCTGTGCTTACCCATGGATGAGCATGGAAGTGTTGGCATAGGTTTAATGCGAAAAAGCCCAGTGTCCCCAGAATGAAGAGATGGGAAGAGCTGAGCTCAGAGACATTTTCACACTCTTTGACTTAGCTGCACAACCATCTCCTTCACTGAAGATGTTCTGTCTGAATATGAAGTAAGACTGGAGTGTGAACCTGTAGTGAGAACTCATGGAGATCTTTTGCACAAGCTGATGGGGGTCATTCCTACTTACGTCTTCTTTATCTCTGTTTTTTTTTACTTGAGTTTCCCCACAGCTCTGCCCTTCATCATCACCAAAGTGCAACTTTTTCCTAATATACTCGTTTGTGTGTTCATTCCCCCCCCAACATGCACCTTTTTTTTTTAAAAAAAAAAAATCAATTTCCTCTAAATAGTGCATCTTTGTACTGTATGTCTTTTCACCAATATAGGCATTTATATGCACACTTTGGGGACCCAGGTGGCGCTGTGGTTAAACCACTGAGCCTAGGGCTTGCTGATCAGAAGGTTGGCGGTTCGAATCCCTGTGACGGGGTGAGCTCCCGTCGCTTGGTCCCAGCTCCTGCCAACCTAGCAGTTTGAAAGCACGTCAAAATGCAAGTAGATAAATAGGAACCGCTACAGCGGGAAGGTAAACGGCGTTTCTGTGTGCTGTTCTAGTTTGCCAGAAACGGCTTTGTCATGCTGGCCACATGACCTGGAAGCTATACGCCGGCTCCCTCGGCCAATAAGGCGAGATGAGCGCGCAACCCCAGAGTCGGTCACGACTGGACCTAATGGTCAGGGGTCCCTTTACCTTTATGCACACTTTACACTAATATATGCGTTTTGTGCACATGACTTGACTGAAGAACTGCATTGCAAAATTCAGAGGTGTGTGAATTTTAAAGGACAGCTGTTTTTCGGTTTGCATCTTGTTTCGGGGAGGGCAAATTGGCCAAGCTCGCCTTTAAACTCAAACTGAATCAAATTTCTCCCCTTTCACTCACTTCAAGCAGAGGACTGTTCCCTGTAAAGAGGATACAATTGCCATCCACCCCTAGAATGCTGGACAAGATGAGTGTGATCTATGAGGGCTTTTCATGTTTTATAAATAACAATATTGTTGTGATCCTTTTTTTAAAAAAGTCACTGAAATCATGACCTTTTCCTGTATTTGTTGGATATTACGTTCTCAAATGCCCTGTCTCTTTTACTGTGTTTTGTAATAACAAGAACGTATTTCTGAAAAAGAGTCAAGTTGTAAATGAATTTCCACATTTTCTGTTCCAGGCCTCCCCTTTCAACTCTTTGGCCAATGAAAAGTCCCTGTTTGACTGCAAAAGGGTAAGTGGAATTTCCCTCCCACCTGCACTTGAAAGTTTTCTTCTTCAAATGATAAAAATGATCTTGCTGAGCCTCTGGGAAGGGATCCTGCAGCTACACTCAAGCCTTTGTAGCTTCTGTAATTAAATAATAGATTAGAAAGAATTGGAAACTTGACAGGCTGCAGTTCATAGAAAGGTAAACTCTCTTTCCATTTGAAATTACGTGGCCCTGAGTGGCTGGTTCAGAATTTCTCCTTGCTGAGACTATTGGTGCTTCTGTTTCGAGACGATTGCGTGGGGAAGGGGAAATGCAATTACTGAGTTAATATTCATGCCACCTTCGCATTTTGATGACACCATTTCTGAGATTTTATTTCCATTTTACAGCACAATAATGGTGGCAGAGAGAGGATGCGAAATAGTTATATCTGAGTGGGAGTCTTACTGGACGTTTGTAAATAGGCACCTGGCTTAAAATAAGAAAGATAATGGATGCATTTATGATGACAGCAGGCTGGTAATAACATGCTCTGAAGCCTTGTGGTCTCCCCAGCTGCCTGGTTCTGACAAAGCCAATTCCCTTTTCCAGCCCATCTTTTTATCTGTCACTCCGAACCTTCCATTTGGCAATCCCATTGGAAAGAGCCAAGAAGGCAGGGTGGTGGCTTGGTTTGTGTGTCGGATTAAGACCAGAGTTCAAATCCTCACACAGCCCTGAAGCTCACTGGGCGACCTTGGGCTAGTCACCGTCTCCCAGCCTAAGAGGGTTGTTGCAAAGTTAAACCAGGGGGAGGGAGAACCATGGCCATATTCACACCAGGCATTCAAAGCACAATGTACAGTGGAACCTCGGTTTACAACTACCTCTGTTTATGAATGCCTCTGTTTACGAACGCTGCGGACCTGGAAGTGTTTACACCCGGGTTCCGCGGCGTCGGATGCGCAGATCGCTTCTGTGCAGCTCGTGCATGTGCAGAAGCGATCTGCGCAGTGCGTGTGTGAGCAGAAGCGCTCTATTGGCGCTTTGCGCACACGCAAAAGCGTGCCTTTGGGGAGCGAATGCTTCCGTTTACTAATGCCTCCGTGGAACGGATTGCGTTCATAAACCGAGGCTCCACTGTACACTTTAAACAGTCATGGCTTCCCCTCCAAAGAATTATGGGAGCTGCAGCTGCTTAAGGGCACTGGGAGTTGTTAGAAGAGCCCCTATTCCCCTCCCAGAGTTATAATTCCCAGAACGATTTAACAACCAATCACAGGGAACTCTGCGAGGGGAATAGGGGTCCCCTAAGAAATCTCAGCACCCCTAAAGTTCCCAGAATTCCTTGGGGAAGTCATGACTGGTGGTGCCACAGTGCCTTAAATGTATGGTGTGGCTGTGACCCATGTATGTTAACATGAGCACCTTGCAGGCTTACCATGCAGAAGGTCTTAGGTTCATTTCTTGGCATTTCCAGATAGGGCAGAGAATGTACTCTGCCTGCAATATTGGAGAGCCAGTCTGTGTTGATGATATTGAACTGATTAGCGGTAGCTGATGTGGTGCTCCTTAGATGCTATTGGACACTAACTCCCATCAGTCCCAGCAGCATGGCCAATAGGATGATGGCAGCATACCCTAGGGACGCAAAGAAATCCGGACACAACACTTGTTGAGGTTTTATTTTTGGGTGGGGTGGGGGAATTCTCCCAAAGAGCAGAAAGAGTGATACTCAAATACACGCTTCCTGATTCTTTTGGCAAAAACAGAGACATTTCCCCCAAACGTTTGAAATCCCCTCAGACACTAATTTTGCCAGGAAATTCCAGACGTATGGCAACCCTAGCATACCCTCCAAGTGCCCTTATTTTCCAGCGCTTGTCCGGTGTGACGGCGGTGGCCGTGGCGATGTGAGGGAGCATTCCATTGCCTCTCCGTAGCTTCTCTGTGGCGGCCACTGCCATCCTCCTCCCTTGGGCAGCTCGCAGCAGCTGCTGGAGAGTGGGCGAGGAGGAGGAGAGCCTGCGGCCACTGAGGCCCCGTGGGACACACCGGCTCTGAGGGACAGGCAGAGGGCAGGGCCAAGTCTTGAGGTTTTTAAAAAACACTTTGTGCATCGGCATCTAATCTTGCCCCTTTCTAAAATTTATTCATTGGTGTGTTGTTTTACTTTTTGTAAATGTATCGAAGGATAAAATTAAATCGGGATTGAGGCAGGGGCGTAGCAAGGGGGTGTGGAGGGGACGGCCCACTCCCAGCTCCATTTTTTGGGGGGTGGGCAGCGTGAGGGGCGCCGCCAGCACCCCGCTACGTAGTGTGCATGTGTAGCGACGCATATGTCGTATGTAGCGACGCCCGCCCCTGGGTGTGCATCATGTGTGCCACTCCAGGTGCCCAAGCAGCTTCCTACGCCACTGGATTGAGGAGTTATCTCATGACGGCAGTGGGCCTGTGTGTTGTGTCCTGTTGGTTGTGGCACTTACCTTGTTTCTGATAGGAAATGCCCTCTGGGGGAATGACAAAAAGTGTGTGTGTGTGTGTGTGTGTGTGTGTGTGTGTGTGTGTGTGTCAAGGAGGGTCTGTTGACGGGGGAGTGAGAAATGTCCCTCTTTTCATCCGAGGAATGTTGGAGTGTATGTGGGAGCTGTATGTAGTGTGCCTTGTGCCCTGCCCTAACCAGTTTGAATCCAGTTTGGAAACTCTGGCCAGCTCCCCTCTTCTTCCCCTGCTCATCTTGCACCTGCTCTGTACTGCCTGGCGCCTGATATTACATTTGACAGAATGCTGTTAACGGTACCAAGTATCCATGGGAGAGCACGAGACAAATAATATATGCTGAGCCGGGATACGCAGCGAGCCGGCATGGCAACCCTTGCGAAAATATTTCCCCAGAATCTCCATGAAATATTCATGACTCTTTTGTGTATTTGAACAAATCCTGGCGCTCCATCTCTCTCTCTCTCTCCCGTCTAGCAGGTAATATCAGGGACACAGGTGTTTACACACAGGAGCGCCCAGTGTGGAGCCTGCTACCCTGCAGAACCAGGGGTTTGTTTTTAATTTTGCACGGATGATATTTCACTCACCCAGACAGAGTAATCTTCATTCGGGAAAAGAGATTATTAGAAGCGAACGGTTGTATAATGGGGCACACAGAAAGCTCTGGATGTCTCATCAATTCCCTCCAGGCGCTTCTTTTCTAGTTAAACATATCCCCCAAACAATAATGGTAATGGCTGGGTGTTTGCTTAATATTCTACATAAGCGCTTGATATTTGGCTGGATGAAGCAGGCGAGATTTAATTCTGAATTCTGAGAGCGTGCAGGAGAGGAGAGTCCTCTGGCAAGATGAATCCAGCAGCAGAAAAAAAGCATGGTGCTTGTTTAACTTGGGGATCTGGCTCTGGGCAGTTACACCCATTGTACCTGGGAGATGGAAGTGGGCGAGACTAGCATTTCTTTGGCAAATCCTCTCCTTGCTTGATTCCTCTTCAACTTTGTTGCCACACCAACGTGACAATGGCCCAATCTGCACTATGCCTTTACAATACTATTATGTCACTTTAACAGTCGACTTCCCTGAAATAATAGTTTGTTCAGGGTGCTGAGAGCGTTTAGGAGACCCCCGTTCTTCTCACAGGGCTACAATTCCCAGAGTTTCCTGGGGAAAGGTGTTAAAGCGCTATAAGAATTAGACAGGAAAAGCAAATAGCCCATTGTGCATTGTAGATGTTTGAAGGGATATTTATTGAGATCTTTCATGGGCACCACTGATGGCACTAGTGGGCACATTGGTGCTCACGGGCACCACATTGGTGACCTCTTATCAGAGAACCTTTGTACGTTGAAATATACTCGGAGTCGAGAGTGAATTTCATGCTCTTTATTCAGCTCGTAGTCATCAAGGAGAAGAAGAGAAGAATACCCTTTTCCCCAAACCATCTGCTTATATACATTATTTACACAATGGGCTTTGCGTGATTGGCTACTTCAGGGCTACACCTGTGGGCCAATCAGTTTGTGGATTGACTTCTGCCAGCAGCCTGATTGGCTGCTCCTGCAGGCCAATCAGGTTGCGGATTCACTTCTGCCAGCCGCCTGATTGGCTGCTCCTGCAGGCCAATCAGGTTGCGGATTCACTTCCACCTGGAGTTGAATTGGGTGGCTCCTGCGGACCAATCAGACTGTTGATTCTGGATCCTATTGTTCTATGATTCAGCTCAATACATAACATACGTAATGTCAGTTCAGTTTCTTGGTCAACCAAAAAGACTTTAACCACTGATATTTCCATGTGTTTGGGAAAGACAACGCACAGTAACACTTGCACAGATTTTTATTTTTTTTATTTTCAATTTTTTTTTTGGCCCTCCATGTTATTTCCTGTGACGTTACTGCCACAATGTCTGACGGAATAAATTCAAACAAATAATTAGTCCAGACCTCTACTGTTCATTTTTCTCTATCTTTCCAACCTAAAGCTATTGTTGCCTTTCCCGCTAGTATCGTTGCTTTGAAGGTGTGCTGGTCACCTTTCTCTATGGCCGTGTTTCCTAGTATACCCATTGTCATAAGATTGAAGTCTATAGGTAACGTCACTTTAAAAACTTCATTAATAACCTTAAGGATTTTATTCCAAAATCCCCTTACCTCTGGGCATTCGCAATACATATGGGAGAACCATCCCTTGGCTTGTTCACAGTGCCAGCAAGTTAGGGTTCAATCCTGGTATCATATTAGCTAGCTGGGCCGGAGTTCTATACCATTTTAGAAAGAATTTTAGTTCGAGCTCCCTAAATTTGCTTACTTTAATCTCGTCTATTCCTTTCATTATCCTTTCGACCTTTGATTCGCTAATTTGTTCTTCCTTACTCCACATCTTTTGAATAAGTTGGGTTGTCAGTTCTTTATTTGTAATCATCCTCTTATAGATTTTACCTATCATTCCTTGTTTAGTTTTTTTCCATTTGTTTATATAGTTCCTCTACTGGCTCTTCTAATCTCATATTTCCTGTCTCTTGGGCTTTAAGAATTTTATTATATAACCCTCCAATTTTTAACCAGTATTGGTTACCTATGTTCTCTGTTACTTCCTGAAATGATTTTAAGGACTCTCCTCTATACATATCTTGGACTATGTGATATCCCTTAGCATTAAGAATTTTCCACCATTTGGGGTCGTCTATTGCCTCATATATGCTTTCTAAGGGTGCCCACAGAGAGATCCTTTTTAACCATATAGGTTGCCATCTCCTCTTACTTACTTGGATGGTGGGCTTGAGGGCACCCTGAGCAAGTTTGCAGATGACACCAAACTGGGAGGGGTGGCTAATACCCCAGAGGACAGGATCACACTTCAAAATGACCACAACAGATTAGACAACTGGGCCAAAGCAAACAAGAAGAATTTTAACAAGGAGAAATGTAAAGTACTACACTTGGGGGGGGGGGGATGAAAGGCACAAATACAGGATGGGAGACAGCTGGCTTGAGAGCAGTACATGTGAAAAGGATCTAGGAGTCTTGGTAGACCACAAACTTGACATGAGTCAGCAGTGTGATGCAGCAGCTAAAAAAGCCAATGCAATTCTGGGCTGCATCAATAGGAGTATAGAATCTAGATCTAGGGAAGTAATAGTACCACTGTATTCTGCTCTGGGCAGACCTCACCTGGAGTACTGTGTCCAGTTCTGGGCACCACAGTTCAAGAAGGATACTGACAAGCTGGAACGTGTCCAGAAGAGGGCCTTATGAGGAACGGCTTAGGGAGCTGGGTATGTTTAGCCTGGAGAAGAGAAGGTTAAGGGGTGATATGATAGTCATGTTCAAATATATGAAAGGATGTCATATGGAGGAGGGAGAAAGATTGTTTTCTGCTGCTCCAGAGAAGCGGACACGGAGCAATGGATTCAAACTACAAGAAAAAAGATTCCACCTAAACATTATGAAGAACTTTCTGACAGTAAGAGCTGTTCGGCAGTGGAATTTGCTACCAAGGAGTGTGGTGGAGTCTCCTTCTTTGGAGGTCTTTAAGCAGAGGCTTGACAGGCATATGTCAAGAATGCTTTGATGGTGTTTCCTGCTTGGCAGGGGGTTGGACTGGATGGCCCTTGTGGTCTCTTCCAACTCTACGATTCTATGATTCCTCCATATACCTAATGCCAATTTCCTGGGTCCTACCACAGATATAAAACCCTTGTTAGAGTCCAAGAGCGGGTCTTCAGTAAAAGTAATTAAAGGAAGATGAACAGTCTTGGCTTATTATCTGTTCGGTTTCACAGCTGAAGACATGGAAGCAGAGGGACAATCGGGAGAGTTGAGTGGGCTGGGCAGCGAGAGGAGCGCTCTGTTTGGTCTCAGAACAATAATGTACGGAGCAGGAAGAGGTCAAAGAGACTGTGATGCAAAGGAAACAAAGGCTGACCTAGAATAGGAAAGCCTGAATTTCCAGCACTGAAGGGGATGGGTCAAAATGTCTGCACAGAACCTGGAGCAAGTCTAGTGAGCGTCTGTGGAAGGGAAGTTAATGTTTCATGTCTTCGCAAGAAAACAAAATAAAAGCCTCCAAGGCAGAAAGGTGACATGGGCTTGGAACGTAGACCTGCTTGCTACCACTGAACTCTTAGAATCATACAATTGTAGAGTTGGAAGGGACTCCCAAGGGTCATCTAGTCCAACCCCTGCAATGCAGGAACCTCAGCTAAAGCATCCATGACAGATGGCCATCCAACCTCTTAATGAACTGAATTAAATTTACTGCGTTTATATTCCACCTTTCTGTCCAAGGATCTCAAGGTGTTCTTCCCCTCATCATTTAGTCCCCCCACAACAACCCTGTGAGGTAGTTACAGGTAGGTAGCCGTGTTGGTCTGAGTCGAAGCAAAATAAAAAAATTCCTTCAGTAGCACCTTAAAGACCAACTAAGTTTATATTTTGGTATGAGCTTTCGTGTGCATGCACACTTCTTCAGATACATCTATCTGAAGATATATACTATCTGATAGTATATATCTGATAGATATATACTATCAGATATATACTATCTGAAGAAGTGTGCATGCACACGAAAGCTCATACCAAAATATAAACTTAGTTGGTCTTTAAGGTGCTACTGAAGGAATTTTTTTATTTTCCTGTGAGGTAGGTTAGGCTGAGAGGCAAGGAGTGGCCCAAGGCCACCCAGTGAGCTTCATGGCTAAGTGGGGAGCCAAAAGGGGACAGCCAGGATTGGGATCAGAAGGCGGGGCGGCTTCTGCCAATCTGGGATGTCCTGGTTAAATTGGTTAAATTGGCTGTATACTCTTGAATGCCTCAACAACATAGTGATGGTCTGGAGACATGCTTTGCTTGCTCTCCTGAACCATTCTTTGGCAGCTGGTTCTAAGTGGGAGGCTTCAGGGTTCTAGTAAAAAAAAAAACCCACATGGTTGACACCTGTCCCTCAAGGCCCCTGCTCACTGCACTAGGCTATCATCCTGCAATCTGCCTAACAAAGGAATGTCATGATAGTATCCCTCAGAAGTCATAACAATATCCTTCCCTAATTTGCTCCTTACATAACCAGTGAATTAGCGGTGAGATACAAGCTGTAGAGACATCCTTACCAAGCGTGGTATCATTTTACGTTCTCCTGATTTTTGCTTTTCTATGTTTGTACCCCTGATTTTATTATGCTATGCTGATTTTTTTAAAATGAGAGGCAGTATACAAATACTTTATGAGAATACATTTTATTATGTACCCCACTTTGAGAAGATTTTTCTTGATTTGGCGGTGCAGAAATACAGACACACACACAAATAATCAAACATTGTGTACATGAGGGAACTCTAATATTTCTTTCAAGGAACAGATGTTTCCACTGAACGAACAGAAGACGTATATTGCCTGACTTAATTGCAGCTTAATTCTGTGCCTCTTCCTCTCTGTTCCTCAACGTGCAGAGGGAGCAGCCTTGTTTTCCGTCGCAGTTTCTTGATTTCCTCCGCATCTCTTTTTCTTGACAACACAGCTTGCCCCTCCACCCCCTGCTCCGTGACTGTTTGAAATTCCTGCCTGACTTTTGTCTTCACGCTGTCAACTTGTCGCTCGGTGAACTCTGTTGTTGTTATGACAGACTTTTAAAGAAGCTGGATTTGATGCCTCATTGTGCTGTATGAACGCAAGCAGAGATGAGAACAGGACGGCGCCGTTGGATTAGCAGGCTTGGGGGGGGGAAGCTGTCATCCAAATGGTTTCAGCAAAATTGCCCCTAATTACTTGAAAAGGGTGGGAGGGAGGGATGGGGGGGTCTCCTGGATGCTAAGGCTCTGCATTTCAGCTGGAAATTATCACGGGAGTGATAACTGCAGCCGGCTTCAATGGCAATACAGCCATCCACGCAAGACTGAAGAAAAACACAGAACCGGCAGCGTAAGTGTAAGGGGAAGAGAATATAGGGATCCTCCTCCCCTCATCAGGAGCAGCTTCTCCACTGGCAGCAATGCCAGCGAGGATGGGGAGGAGTCCAGTGAGGAAGGGGGAAGAGAGGTCCAGGGCTCTGGCAACACAAAAGAGCCCCTGCTACATGTGAGGGAGGAAGAGAGAGGGGGGACAGGGGGGAGAAGGAAAACATGGAGTGTAGACCCTTCCCCCCCCCCGGTTCCGAAATTACGCAGGAGAAGGAGATTTGCCATCCCGAGACTCTTATGCTGGAAGAAGTATAGGGGCGGTCCATTCATTGCCGGATTCTGCATCGGACTGAGCAGACATGTTCTACACACCAGTTTCACTGTAAATAGACTGCACTAAATAAAACTGTCTAAAGACAAGAATGCGGAGCGACGTTACTCTAGAGTAGTCGCAACAACCCCCTGACAGTAAGGATGGACAAATTTATGGGTGTTAACAGCTGCACACTTCAGACCTGCACATGATCCTTCTTAGCATTCTTTTTCAGTTTCTAAAAACACACATAACAAACAATTCGCGCATACCCCCCAAGAAACATTCCATGCATATACAGTGAGAGAGGATGTTAGTACATATATCCATGTTTGGTGGGAATGTAAATTATTTTGGTAAAATAGTCTTTGAAGACACCGGTCTTGAAAGATCTACATTGGCTCCCAGTACGTTTCCGAGCACAATTCAAAGTGTTGGTGCTGACCTTTAAAGCCCTAAATGGCCTCGGTCCAGTATACCTGAAGGAGCGTCTCCACCTCCATCGTTCTGCCCAGACACTGAGGTCCAGCACCGAGGGCCTTCTGGCGGTTCCCTCGTTGCGAGAAGCCAAGTTGCAGGGAACCAGGCAGAGGGCCTTCTCGGTGGTGGCGCCTGCCCTGTGGAACGCCCTCCCATCAGATGTCAAAGAGAAAAACAGCTACCAGACTTTTAGAAGACATCTGAAGGCAGCCCTGTTCAGGGAGGCTTTTAATGTTTAATAGATTACTGTGTTTTATTTTTCTGTTGGAAGCCGCCCAGAGTGGCTGGGGAAACCCAGCCAGATGGGCGGGGTATAAATAATAAATCATTATTATTATTATTATTATTATTATTATTATTATTATTATTTGAAGACGTTTCTTCTGTTATGGAACCCGATCTGAGGCTTTATTAAAGCTGTTCACAAATGAGGGCTTACTTATCTTTCTCATGTCTGCAGCTAGGAATGTAATACTGGAAAACAGCCCTGCATTTGATGGTCCATTGCTGCATCTGATGTGTGGATGGCCATCATGCCTAGAGGTGAAACAAGCATGTCCAGTCTGCATACGGTGTGGGTGCAATCCAGCTCCCACTCTCTTGCCACATATAAGCTGTACATGTAAGGACCTGGGGAACTGTGCTGGTTAGAGTGTCAGACTACAGGTGGGAAGACCTCGATGCAAATCCTCACTCAGTCATGAAGCACATTGATAGGCGAATATGTCAACTTCATTTTCTGGTGCTTCCCCCCCCCGACTTAAGCTTTCCACATTTCTGCACCAGCCTCTGGATTTATTTTCTTTAAAGTCCATGTGAGAACTTGCCAGCATTTCAGCGTGATTTTCTCCACTGAACACATTTTTTGTTTGTATGTAGTTTTGACCCAAATGTACACATTTTTGCAAGCATTATAATCATAACTTATTTTCTATTCATTTTTATTACCTGCATTTCGTAAACATTGAGCTGTCAGGTATGCATCAATATGCATCTCCTCCCAACGTAAAAAGGCTGTGGGCCCCACCCCCGAAACTGGTGCAAAATGTGGAGAACTGAATTTAAAATTTGAATAACGAGAAATGAAGAGAAGCAGAATTCACAGGTCCTTCCATCCCCACCCAGAACCATCAAAAACAGAAGACAGGCCACAAAGAACAGAGGTAAAAAGGTAAAGGGACCCCTGACCATTAGGTCCAGTCATGCGGCGCTCACCTCGCATTATTGGCCGAGGGAGTCGGCGTACAGCTTCCAGGTCATGTGGCCAGCATGACAAAGCTGCTTCTGGCGAACCAGAGCAGTGCACGGAAATGCCATTTACCTTCCCGCTGTAGTGGTACCTATTTATCTACTTGCACTTTGACATGGTTTTGAACTGCTAGGTTGGCAGGAGCTGGGACCAAACAATGGGAGCTCACCCCGTCGCAGGGATTCGAACTGCTGACCTTCTGATCAGCAAGCCCTAGGCTCTGTGGTTTAACCCACAGCGCAAAGAGAATGAGTTCTAAATATGGCAAATTAAAACAAAACCTGGGGTTCTTGGGAAGCTGATATCTGTAGCCAATGCCACATTGTGTGGCTTTTCTGTGCTTCCACAGCACACATACACAGAGCTGTAACTTCAAGTTTGATTTTAGGAAGAGGGAGATTCTCCCTGCCCCCTGAGACAGTATTGGAAAAGGAAAGTATTCTTGGATGTTGCCAAATCTGTGTGTTCCAGCTGTATGAATGGACACACAAGCTCTCCAAGGCTTTAAACCGGTGCAATTAAGGGATGCTGAATTCTAATGAGTGGGCATAGCAGCTTTCCCGGTTTGCACATTGCCTGTTCTGAAGCTGTTTATTTATCTGCTTAGCTAATTAGAAAAATTAAAGATGGGGCATGTCTTGGCAAAGGGTTGCCAGCCTGACGGCCAACAAACAGCACATTTAATTACTGAACTTCAGACACGTAATGAGGGATGAAGCAGACAGACTTACAGACAATGTGCTTCTCATTAATTAGGCAACAAAGAAAGTTGTGTCAGTGGGTGGCTTGGGGAGGGGGAGGAAGCCGGAGTCTTAACTGCTCATAATTGCTTGATCTTCTTTGTTGGCTCGGAGCAAAGCAAAGCCCAGGCGAATGTTTCTTCTGCAAAACGGAGCCGAAGGAGATGGAAATAGCAATAAAAGCAAATAATTTGGATACAGGATGAAATAAAACTCAAAGCACCAGGCAGAGATGGATTTGTGCTCAGTCCCATTTAATTTAAGCTGCCGGCTGCGTCTGGGTTAGGATTTTGATAGCTGCAGAACAGTCAGCATTTGAACATGAATAAAATGTATGCTTTGTAGAATTGTTGGGCTTCTTAAAGGCTTGTTTTTTGTGTTTCTTTTGACAGAGGCAGTTAATTTCAGGGCAGATAGTTTTCTGATGTTGCAGAAAAGTCATGGCGAGGTTACAGATTTTAACTGCAATTGTTAGTAGGCGACTATGCAGCAATTGTCATAGCTACATACCCAGCTCCTTCAACCGTTCCTCATAAGGCTTGGTTTCCGGACCCTTGATCACCTTGGTCGCCCTCCTTTGCACATATTCCAGCTTGTCAATATCCTTCCTAAATTGTGGTGCCCAGAACTGGACACAGTCCTAAAAGTCTTAGGTCCTAAAGGTCTAGGTCTAGCAGTGCCCAGGCTCTTTCCTCACCTGTATGGAACTCACTTCAGACATCTAGCATGTCTACCCGAGTTTCCAATAAGGTCTGATTTTACTGCAATCCAATGACACAAGCACACACACACAGATGCACGCACACATACTGTAGGCATAGGTAAGCAGAAGTAAGGAAATGTGATTTCAATCTTGGCCCTATTTCTATTTCTATTTATTACTTTATTACGGGCATAGACCAGCATAAGCAAGACATCTAAATAAATAGCATAACAGTATGACTCTAAGCGAATAATTATTAAATAAATGGGAGCAAGAACCAAACGTAGATTTAAACATACAGGTATGCATAGAATACATAATAATAATATAATAATAATTTATTATTTATACCCCGCCCATCTGGCTGGGTTTCCCCAGCCTCTCTGGGCGGCTTACAACAGAAAAATGAAATAAAACAATTAAACATTAAAAGCCTCCCTAAACAGGGCTGCCTTCAGATGTCTGGTAAAAAAAATCTGGTAGCTGTTTTTCTCTTTGACATCTGATGGGAGGGCGTTCCACAGGACAGGCGCCACCACCGAGAAGGCCCTCTGCCTGGTTCTCTGCAACTTGGCTTCTCACAACAAGGGAACCATCAGAAGGCCCTCGGTACTGGACCTCAGTGTCCGGGCAGAACGATGGGGTTGGAGACGCTCCTTCAGGTATACTGGATCGAGGCCGTTTAGGGCTTTAAAGGTCAGCACCAACACTTTGAACTGTGCTCGGAAACGTACTGGGAGCCAATGTAGATCTTTCAAGACCGGTGTTATGTGGTCTCGGCGGCCACTCCCAGTCACCAGTCTAGCTGCCGCATTCTGGATTAGTTGTAGTTTCCGGGTCACCTTCAAAGGTAGCCCCATGTAGAGCGCATTGCAGTAGTCCAAGCAGGAGATAACCAGAGCATGCACCACTCTGGCGAGACAGTCCACGGGCAGGTAGGGTCTCAGCCTGCGTACCAGATGGAGCTGATAGACAGCTGCCCTGGACACAGAATTGACCTGTGCCTCCATGGACAGCTGTGAGTCCAGAATGACTCCCAGGCTGCACACCTGGTCCTTCAGGGGCACAGTTACCCCATTCAGACACAGGGAGTCCTCCACACCTGCCCGCCTCCTGTCCCCCACAAACAGTACTTCTGTCTTGTCAGGATTCAACCTCAATCTGTTAGCCGCCATCCATCCTCCAACCGCCTCCAAGCACTCACATAGGACCTTCACCGTCTTCACTGGTTCTGATTTGAAAAAGAGGTAGAGCTGGGTATCATCCGCATACTGATGAACACCCAGCCCAAACCCCCTGATAATCTCTCCCAGCAGCTGCATGTAGATGTTAAAGAGCATGGGGGAGAGGACAGAGCCCTGAGGCACCCCACAAGTGAGAGCCCAGGGGTCCGAACACTCATCCCCCCCACCACTTTCTGAACGCGGCCCAGGAGGAAGGAGCGGAACCACTGTATGACAGTGCCCGCAGCTCCCAACCCCTCTAGACAGTTCAGAAGGATGTTATGGTCGATGGTGTCAAAAGCCGCTGAGAGATCCAGCAGAACTAGGAAACAGCTCTCACCTTTGGGAGATAATGGGTGAGTAAAAAATTATAAGAAAAAATAAAAAATCAGTTGACACAGCTGTATGGGGTGGGCTTCAGAAGTGCAGATCTAACAGTATGGGCCTTCAGTTTGGGATCGAATTGTAGCATAGACCATTCTTCGTCAGATATCTATCATGGCAATGCAAAAACTGGCGACTGAATATGTGACTTTTGGGCTCTCGTCCTGTAGTAATAGGGAGATGTTGTGTTGTTCTGAACGCCCAGGAAACTTATATAAGATGGGTTGGATAAACCTAGTTCGAATATCTGTACAATACTGGCAATGAAGAAGAAGAAGAAGAAGCGTTTGGATTTGATATCCCGCTTTATCACTACCCAAAGGAGTCTCAAAGCGGCTAACATTCTCCTTTCCCTTCCTCCCCCACAACAAACACTCTGTGAGGTGAGTGAGGCTGAGAGACTTCAGAGAAGTGTGACTAGCCCAAGGTCACCCAGCAGCTGCATGTGGAGGAGCGGGGAAGCGAACCCGGTTCACCAGATTACGAGTCTACCTCTCCTAACCACTACACCACACTGGCTCTGAAGAAGGGCATGCTCCGTTGTTTCCTGCTGCCCAGAGTCACATGGACATTTCCTCTCCTCGTAAGGCAGGGGTCAGCAAACCTTTTCAGCAGGGGGCTGGTCCACTGTCCCTCAGACCTTGTGTGGGGCCGGACTATATTTTTTGGGGGGAAATGAACGAACTCCTATGCCCCACAAATAACCCAGAGATGCATTTTAAATAAAAGGACACATTCTATCCATGTAAAAACACCGCTGATTCCCGGACCGTCCGTGGGCTGGATTTAGAAGGCGATTGGGCCGGATCCGGCCCCCGGGCCTTAGTTTGCCTACCCATGTCATAAGGTATCTTCCTATAACGGCTTTCCTGAATTGCTGAAGGGAAGGGCTGACAACAGGCCAAAGTGAAAACCCTTTGTTGTTTTGGTATTTCGGGATTAGCTATGTATGGCCCTATTCATCTGTGAAGAAAAAAGTAACCGTCACCCACGGTTGAAGTCCTGTATACGCTTACTTGGGAATAAGCTCCATTGAACTCATTGGGAGTTACTCCTAAGTAAGCATGCAATGGCTTGCCCTGTGTATTTGGCACCAGCCAGCCTCGCAGGTGAGGAAGAAGTGCGCTTTCTCTCAGGGGCAATCAGATCAGAAATTGCAAAGTCAAAACCTGGCAGGTTTTTGTACACTTCCATTAAGATGGCTCGGAGCACAAACTAAGACATCAAAACCGACAATAGGAAGTGCAAGGACAATCCTTTAATTAAAATGCTTGGTGGCAAGAGACCGCCATCCTTTAAAACAGTCACGTGCAAGGGCCATTGATGGCTCATTGTTTGCATCCAGCAACTTTATCCCGGTGCGCCCGGGAAACAATTATGCACAACAGAGGGAGACCTGCATGTTGACATTTTATTGAATTTCCCATTTTAGTCCATTTGTGCTGCTGCGGATGAGAGTGTATTAGCAGGAGCTAGCGCATTAAGATGGCACAAGCCGTCTAACGCAGGGGACTGCAGAAATATCACATTTGCTAACTAGGCTAGAGGATCACATTTGCTAACTCTGCTCCCGTCTGTTTCAGCTGCCGCTGTTCCCTTGTTGAGGCTGTTTCAAATGGTTGCACTCATTTTCATGATGGACACGACAACCCCCCCCCCAACAAATCTGATGAGCATTAAATACTGTGTTTTCCTGCCATGAAAATGGATAATAGAATTTCAACTGCATGTCTTATTGCCAGCGGAGGGTTTAAATACCAACATCAATGGATCTAATTATTACTGTCGTTTTGCACAGCAGATCATTAGTAAGTCCCCCTCCTCCGCTTTCCTAAATCCCTTAGTATACCTTGCGAAATGATAATCATGTAGCACTCACCTAGTCTCCATCCCTCACTTCAGAAGTCAAGATAGAATACGTTTGCAAACCACTTTAATCAAGTTACTGGAAATGAAAACATTTCTAATATCGCTAACTGTCTGGAGGAAGCAATTTAAAGATCACGGCTATCAGATCTATAAAGTGTAGCTGACAAGATGGCTGCAAAAGCATTTAGTTTTTTTTTTATAAAGCATTTTATTGAATTTTCCAAATAAACACATTAAAGACAATAAACAAAACAAACATTCAAAAACAAATACGACACACACACTTATCTTTTTAGCAATTCTTTCCAGATTTCTCCTTCCCAATGCTCTGCCAAGCTTGACTTCCCTCCCTCCCCTCATTTGGTTTTCTATTCAGCTCTTATCTCGCAGTTCCTTTATTCCACCCATTTCAAGTCAATTCATAGGATTTATTTCAGTCCTGCAAGTGTCTTTAAACTTCTACAGTTCTTTTCCATATAATCCACAAATTTACTCCAGTCTTTTTGGAACCTTGTTTCCCCCTGGTTCCAGATCCTGCTAGTCAGTCTCGCTAGTTCCGCATAGTCTATCATTTTTGTCTGCCACTCTTCAATCGTCGGTAAATCCTGAGTTTTCCATTTTTGGGCTAACAAAGTCCTAGCCGCGGTTGTCGCATACAAAAATATTATATAGTCCTCCTTTGCAATCTCTTGTCCGATAAGTCCTAATAAGAATGCCTCTGGTTTTTTGGGAAAGGTATACTTAAAAATCTTTTTCAGTTCATTATATATCATTTCCCAAAATCTTTTAACTTTTTCGCATTTCCACCACATATGATAAAAATCTCCCTCCTTCTCATTACATTTCCAGCACATTTTATTACTCATCCTATACATTTTAGCTAATTTTGCTGGTGTTAAATACCATCTATACATCATCTTCCAAACATTCTCTTTCAGGGCGGTACATGCAGTAAACTTCAATGTTTAGTTAAGGCCTCTAGTGCACATGGTTTGGGCAAGTGTATCCCACCCTGAGTAGTGGCGCTTGTCCTCCTTCCATGCTTCTTGTTCCAAAATATGAAAGAACTGGTACCTTTTTTTCCTTCAACAAAACATGACTTTGAGGTGTGGGGAACCTGTGGCCTTCTGGATGTTGCTGGACTACAATTCTCATCATCCCTGGCCATTGCTCAGGCTTGCTGGAGCCGACGGGAGTTGGAATCCAACAACATCTGGAAGACCACAAGTTCTCCACCCTGGATCTATAGCAGGGCTTCCCAAACGTGGGTCTCCAACGGTTTTGGGGACTACAGTTCCCAGCATCCCTGACCACTGCTCCTGCTAGCAAGGGGTGATGGGAGTTGTAGTCCAAAAACAGCTGGGGACCCAAGTTTGGGAAACCCTGATCTGTAGTATATATAAGCCAGCCGCCAGCCTGTGGGCTGATGAAGGATCTGCTTGTGTTTATTTGTTAGTTTATTTCAACAATTTGGTATATCACTTAATCACAACCATCTCTCCATGGTGTACAGGGGACCCCATACATTAAGACTGAATGTAAGACAAAACTGTAAAATCAGAATTCAGTTCAAAAGCCTGCTGGAACGAGAAAGTCCTCAGTAAGTGCTACAAGTTCAACAGGGAGTGGGGTTGTCTGACCTCAGCTGGGAGGAAGCTTCACCAAAAATTGAAGTTCCTTGTGGATACCATAGCTGCCAAGTCTCCCGTTTCCCCCGGGAAACCCCCGTTTTTCCGGCTGTCCCCAGCCGAAAAAACCGGATTTTTTTGTTTCCCCCCGGTTTATTCTGGCGCAGCGGCCATTTTGGAACTGGGCGGAGCATGCTCAGAAGCGACTTTTGATGCTGCTCTGCCCAGTTCCAAAATGGCTGCAGCGTGACTTCTGGTGCGGCAGCCATTTTGGAACTGGGCACAGCAACATCAAAAGTCACTTCTGAGCATGCTCCGCCCAGTTCCAAAATGGCCACCGCGCTACTTCCGGTATGCTACTATCGGTCCGGTCCCTTATTTTTCAGAGAGGAACTTGGCAGGTATGGTGGATACAAACCAAGGGTGCCAACTTGAATGAAATATTGAGGGGGCCCAGGTAAACCCCCTCCCCGCATTATTGATCACAACTCGTGGTGCACACACACCATTTGAATGGTGATGCCCATTAACTTGGCCCCCCTCAAATTTTAGTGGGGCTAAGGGACCTCAGCCTCTAGGAGTTCGCTCCTATGCTACAAACTATGCGTCCAAACCTTTAGGAACCACTACCAGTGACTCCCCCATTATTTCACTTTCGGTTTCATCTAGGGCTTGAATTTCAGGGATCTGACCGACTCCTCATGAAATATAGAAAAATGTTTGTGTTCATGCTTTCAGAGGGACCTTTCTTCTGTCCATCCCACCGTCTGCCCTTGAAGGAGATTCAATAATGACTTGCTCAACTTGAAACCACGGTAACATCAACAGCCCAGTGAATAATTCGTATTGTCGAAACAAACGGAACAAAACACGATAATAAAAACAACACAGTCCTCTGGGCATAAAAGAAACAAACAAACTTAGAAGCATCATCATGGTTTTCTCTCTCCTTTCCTTAACCCCCCCCCAAAAACCCCACACTTTTATTGGAATCCATCTACATGTCTTAATCTTTCTTGCAGCGTTAATGGATATATTCTTTGCACGTTAACTTGCTAGAGGGAAACAAACATATTCGGGGAGCCGGTAACCCATGGCAACGAGCCACAGAAAGGAAGAAGCCAGCTAACTTGAGATGCGGGTCTCAATTAATGCTTGCTTGGTGCTGAAAACATTATAAAAGTTGTCATAAATCGTGCAGGGAATCTCCACAAGTTCAGCATTTTTCCTGCTTCAGATGGTTGCTCCCCACAGCATGGAGTGCAGCAGGGCCCGCCATGACAATACAATGGAGTGGGGGGGGGCGAGGAATCTCATCCTGTCTCTCTCTCTCACGTGATCCTAATCATGGGGCGAGTGCAACACTGAATGCCTAAATAGGGCTAATCAGTGGATTACATAGGATAAAAACGAAGCTGTGAGCAATTTGTTCATTTCCTCCTGGAAAGCGCTTTGTTCTCTCACCAAACTGAGCCGGAGAGCTTGCTGTTCTGGCTCATTGCCTCCACAGCCTGTTTTACCACCGCTTCAGGGTTTCATGTGGAAATATGTCCGCAAAGCTTTGGCAAAAGAAGCAGTGGCTGCTTCACGTCGTGTCCCTACCAGGTCCTCGTTTATTTTAAATGAATTGTCTCTAGCTCAGGCTGTGAGGCTTGTATTAAAAGCTCCAGGCTAGGATGTCTGACACACTGGGGTGGTTGGACTGTGCCAAGTACAGTGGTACCTTGGTTCTCAAATGCCTTGGTATTCAAACAACTTGGAACCCAAACACTGCAAACCTGGAAGTAAGTATTTGCGGTTTGCGAACTTTTTTCGGAAGCTGAACGTGCTCTGCTTTGAGTGTTACACTTCCGTTTTGAGTGCCACACTTCCGTTTTGAGTGCCACACTTCCCGTTTTGAGTGTTACTCTGAGGTCGGTCTGTTTTTGTTATTTATTTTGCGTTTTTGTTTTTGCGGCTCTTTTCGTTTTGTTTTTGTGACTGTGTGGAACGCAGTTCAGCTACTGATTGATTGATTGTGTGACTGCGGTACATTATTTATTGCTTTCATTTTATGGATCAGTGGTCTCGTTAGATAGTAAAATTCATGTTAAATTGCTGTTTTAGGGGTTGTTTTTAAAAGTCCGGAATGGATTAATCCATTTTGCATTATTTTCTATGGGAAAGCACGCCTTGTTTTTGGAACACTTTGGTTTTGGAATGGACTTCCGGAACGGATTAAGTTTCAGAACCAAGGTACCACTGTATGCTCTAAGTCTCACATTCACTTTTCTTCCTCTCCCTCTGAAATATCTACTCAGGCATCCCCAAACTTCGGCCCGCCAGATGTTTTGGACTACAGTTCCCATCTTCCCCGACCACTGGTCCTGTTAGCTAGGGATCATGGGAGTTGTAGGCCAAAACACCTGGAGGGCCGCAGTTTGGGGATGCCTGATCTACCTGGTTCCTTCTGCTATGGACATAGGCTTTTAATGCTGTAGGGTAGACTGAAAAGCTATCCCTATCTTAGCAACTTAACACTTTGGGGAAAGTTTCACCTCTTAATATGTTGATTGGTGGAATGAAGCTGTTGAGCTTGGTCCACACAAAATACTTATTTTATTTAGCAGCTTTATATCCTGCTCTTTGGCCACTCAGGCCAGAAGTGGGCCAAATTTGTGTGTGTGTTGAGGACCGCATTCCCTCAGGGGGCTATCTGTCAGGGGCCACATGCTGATGAGTAGGGCCAAGCCAAAAGTAGATGGGATCTCTCTTTCTCTGTCTGCCACCCCCTAGACCAGGGGTAGTCAACCTTTCTATATCTACCACCCACTAATGCATCATTCTTGATGGGGAAATTTCTTTACCGCCCACCAGTGCTCGATGGAAGGAGGATTCAGCTTGTGCCATAGAACCCCCTGCTGCCCACCTAGAATCCTGAAACACCCATTAGTGGGCAGTAAGGACCAGGTTGACAAGCCCTGCCCTAGACAAACATGTTTAGTTTGTGTGGCCTGGTATTCACTCCACAGAAGCCCTCCTGCCAGGGCCGTCTTAAGCATATCCGGCGCCGTGGTACCCCCCCCTTTCCCAGAGTTGTCAACCTTTTTTAGGGCTGGAGGAGGTGGGCAGTGGCTAGAGGGGAAGAAGCGGAGGCTGGACGTGGCGCCTCCCGGCTCAGCTGGCTGCTTTGTGCCGTGGTGACCATGGCAGGCAGCACACCGAGTGAGCAGGCCTGTGGCGAGCGAGCTGAGTGTCGGCTCAGTTTTCCCCCTTTTAGCCTTCTGCCGCCCTGCAGAATTTGGCGCCTGCAGGCTAAAAGGGAAAAAACCGAGCCAACGCTCGGTGAGAGCAGCGCACGTGTTCTCGCTCACTCAGCGTGCACGTTCAGTGTTCCCCAGACTCTCGCCTGATGCCCTCCAGAACTTGGTGCCCTGGCTCCCTGCGCCACTAGCCTCTATAGGTAAGACGGGCCTGCCTCCTGCAAACATGGCTTTATAAATCAATCTCCTGCAAGCATAATCTGAACTCGGGCCCCACCACAGATAAACAATCTTCTCCAGTACAATTTTGGATCAGAAAGTGGCCAACGAATGGCCTGGTGGTGCCAGCAGAAAAGGAAGAGCAGACATTTCTCATGCACTTTCAAGCCCTCGGTGAATGAATAGAATGAGGCCAGATAGCTCAGTTGGTTAGAGCATGGCGTTGATAATGCCAAGGTTGCAGGTTAGATCCCCGTATGGGACAGCTGCATATTCCTGCATTGCAGAGGGTTTGATTAGATGATCCTCAGGGTCCCCTCCAAATCTACAATTCTATGGTCTCTATGAACTTCAAGAAGAGAGAGCTTATTTGTGGAGCATTTGCTGCAAATGCTGTTTTATGGGTCTTTGTAATGAAAGCCTTGATTCAGTGGCTGTTTTCACACTCTGCTAGATTACAGGATTTATTAGACTCCCCCCCCCCACCAAGAAAAGGCATGTCAGATATAGTATTTCTGGTCTCCCGAGCTCAAGAAATGTTCATTGCTCAGTTGGGTGCAGCAACGTAGATATCTTTCATACGGATTACTTTTACTGACCAAGCAGCTGAAAATGTCTTATGATTTGCCAACTGAGCTGTATTTTAATACAGCTGATCATGAAGGCAGTGCAATTGGTTTGATTTGAATGAATTTGCATAATTTGCTGATCAAGCTACCTATTAAAGTTCTGACCTTTGCACTTCTATGGTGGTGCATAATCATGAGGTCCCGAATGTTGGAGGGAATGTGTGGCTTAGCAATGAATTTATAGCTCATGCATTTAAGGGATATGGGATGCAACAACATCCTCCAGACAGGCTATTTCTTTTTTTCCTTTTTAATAATAATTTCTATATGAAAACTGGTTTATCTGATTGGCCCCATGCCATGAATATTCATTGGGAGTGCAAATTTTCTAGCACCGAACATTGGGCAATTGCAGCAAATCTATATCAATCAGGGATCAACAAATCAGACAACTTCAGGTTGTCTGATTTTTTCATTTTTCCGATTTCCAGCTCTCTCCATTTCCACATGCGATTAAAACAAAGAAATGAATTGCATGAAAATTTGTGCACATTTTCATTTCACCAAATATACACGTTTTTATGCAGTTTTGCCTGATATATACATATATACATGGTTACGAAACGCTCGGGTTGCGAACAGTTCGGGTTACGAACTCGGCAAACCCAGAAGTGTTTTCGTCGCACGTGCGTTCCGCGCATGCGCAGAAGCGGCACACGCGCTTTGTGCATGCGCAGAAATGGCGCTCGGTTTGTGACCTTTTCGGGTTACGAACTGCGACCCGGAACAGATCATGTTCGTAACCCGAGGTACTACTGTATGCACAATATGTGCAAATTTCACCAATGAATGCATTTTTGTGCATTATTAGCATGTGTTTCTAAAGCCCATTTCTTCCCATTGGAATAATGCATCACAAAATCTGGAGAATGATAAATTTCAAAGGTTGGCTGTGCTTTTGTTTGCTCAGTGATCCTCGTTTGCCCTCCTCTTTTTTGTGATTCATTTCCTTTGCCCTCCTTCTGTGATACTTGAGTGGCTACTCTGCCATCTTAGGGACCTGCACTGCCCCTGTTATTATTATTATTATTTTGCAGAACAGCTCCTTTGGCATAAGAAAAGAAATGCCTAGTGACATGAAGCCATCATTACCTCCAGGATGTGTGCCACTCAATGTTCTATGTGCCATGGAAATTGACAAAACAGATCCCCAGTGGAGAAAGCAATTAAAGAATAATGTGCAGTGGGTAAGACTTCTCCCACAGGCTGGCTCCTGGGGAGAATGTTAACTAATGCCCTCCAGCATGGGCTCTGTAGTGAGATTGATTTTAAGAAACTCCAGGAGTCACTGATTGTGCACTGTCAATCGGCTTTGATTAGCATCCAATGCAGGGTTTGGGAAGAATAGCATGCTAAGTAAGTGGGAACCATTCCTAAGTGCTGTTGCCCTAGCAAGACAGGTGACAGCTAAGTGTATGTGCTAAGCACCCCACAAATTCCACCGCCGCCAATTCTTTTGCCAATTTATTTTGAACGTTGTTGTTGTTTAGTCGTTTAGTCGTGTCCGACTCTTCGTGACCCCATGGACCAGAGTACGCCAGGCACTCCTGTCTTGCACTGCCTCCTGCAGTTTGGTCAAGCTCATGTTCGTAGCTTCGAGAACACTGTCCAACCATCTCATCCTCTGTCGTCCCCTTCTCCTAGTGCCCTCAATCTTTCCCAACATCAGGGTCTTTTCCAAGGATTCTTCTCTTCTCATGAGGTGGCCAAAGTATTGGAGCCTCAGCTTCACGATCTGTCCTTCCAGTGAGCACTCAGGGCTGATTTCCTTCAGAATGGATAGGTTTGATCTTTTTGCAGTCCATGGGACTCTCAAGAGTCTCCTCCAGCACCATAATTCATAATTTTGAACGTAGAACAAATGAAACAATAGTAGAGAGGGTTTCTGACGCTTTGCCAGTCCCGGAAATAGTTTGAGGTTCAGGTATTATAGCATGCTTTAATAATTGTGGGATATTTAAAGTTCAGTCAAATCAACAATTTGTGTTTTGCTAGAGGGGCACATGATAGGAGTTGAAGCTCACAGAGTTTTCCTGTAAACTTGCTAGAGAGAACTCTGTGAGAGACACTCCCACTGTGCCCTAACAGCTCAAGGGCATAGCTACACACACACACACACACACACACACACACACACACACACACACACAGTATTCTTCTACCCTCCTGGGCAAATCCTATTCCTCTTTCCATCTTTTTCTGCTGTGCCAGCAATGTGAGACCATCTGCAAGTCTGAGCTCCAATAGTGATCAACCATTTCGGAGATCTTTCCCTTTTTTCTGAAATCATTTTTATTTGAATTTTCCAATAACAAGTTATAATAACCCAAATATATAACAATATACAGAGATTTCTCTGAATCTCAGGACTTCCCCCCACCCCTCTCCTGGAGTCCCATTTTGAACATTCAAAACGACATCTTCTTCCAAACTCCAACTTTTATATCAATCCATATTATCCATTATACTACCAGTGAAATAAAAATCCTGCCAATGTTTCCATCGGCTTACAGTGGTTTCTTAGATAAAAAATTGCCCCATTCTTTTGTAAAGTTTTTGTCTGCTTGGTTCCTGAGTTTTCCAGTCAGCTTTGCCATTTCATCACAATCCATCAGCTTGGTTTGCCATTCCTCTCTGGAAAGGACCTTTTTCTTCTTTCCCCTTCTTTTCTTTTCTCGTTTATTTTTCTTTTTCTTAAGCTTCTGGAAATTTTGAGCTCCTAATCCTTCATTGCGGCACAGTACATAGTACATAGCACATACATAAATGGTTGGCATCCGTCTGTCTCCGGAGACAATGGAGGAATGTGTCTTTGAGGGTGAAGTCAGACCGTTGGGAGGTCACAGCGCCTGCTGTGGCTGTAGAGACTGATACGGGAGAGACATGTTTTGTTGCAGCTGGGGCAGAGGAAGGCATGTGTTTGTGCTAATGCAGATGCACCATGGCGTTTCTTCTCTCTGTCCCCCTCCTAGTGGTCTCTCCTCCTCTGGTCACTGCTGTGGACTGTCTGTCTCTCCAGGCACTGCAGTCACCTCCAAGTGATTCCCGCATGGCCGAGTTGAAGTTTCTAGCCTTCATGTCATGTTTGTATTCCGGTGAACATTTGTGCGCTCACATTAATGAGGGCATGAAACTGAATCACATGGTATTTCACGGGCAATCTAGAAAACCACGAACTTTGTTCCCACCCCTGGTTGTAAGCCGTCAATTTATTTTTTGCTGATGGCATTTCCTTTTTATACTGCTGTGAAGGTTGCCACCACCATTGAGAAGAAGGGACTCAAACTGGCCGTAAGAAGAATGCTAATAGAAGAGGGTTATATTTCTCAGCAAAGCTTTCATAGATTGCTTGGAGCTCGGCGGGTCTTAATATCGTCCCATCTGTGCGCTCGCAGCTCTGGTGTCTCTGACTGCAAATTGGAAATGAGCGGCTTAGTTGTCAATGTCCACAAAGGCTCCCCATGAGAATGAAGAACAGGGTAAACACATTTAACTTGGGCTCTCTGCAAACCATTGGAAAATGTTTAGCATCGATGGCTTATCTCCAACACATGCAGAGACATAGACATGTGTGCACACTCCCAAACACCTTCACTATCCCTGCCCCCCACCCCCCAGATTTCATCATATTTGCCCCACAATTTATTTAGGTTTTTAAACAAGCAAATTTTGGTAGTGCTCCTGTAAGCTATTGCTATTGCATTTGCCTGCAAAACAGGCTTGCTGCTGCTTGGTTGTTAAGCGGGACGTTTTCTTAGCAGTGCAATGGCACATTAATTTTGCTAGTGTTTTCTCTATCTGTGGAGTCAGCTCCTGGTGACACATTAGCTTAGCGGTTTGTGGTTGTTGTTGTTTTAAAAAATCCCAGCAGCAGCAGCAGCCTCCCACTGGGGCTGGATCTAGACGCATCAAAGAAGCGTTTTGGTTAAACGCTTTGTAAATTTAAACAGGGAAAACAGGCAGTGCAAAACGGGACTCCACAGCGCCATCTGGTGGCACAATGTTATCTGGTGGCATGTGCAACACACATAAATCACTTATTTCTTTAACAATCTTAGCTGAGTCCTGGGATTCATTGCCATAAAAAATATGAACAATGCCCATTAATATGCAGTGAACTAAGTAGAGATGGCATGATCAATGCTAGCCTCCTATTCTCCCCCATTTTACCCTAATCCAAGCTTCTGGTGCTATTCTGGTGCTATCTTAAGCTTCCCCCCCCCCTCCCCTTACAGAGAGCAGTTGACCATGCACTATTTATTTATTTCATAAAACTTGTATGCCACTCGATTGTAAAATAAATAAATAAATTTCAGAGTGGTTTAGTAAAATATATGAAAGTGATGGTCATATGTTGAGCTCAAATAGTGGCAAAGGCCTCTGGCACAGGATACCACCACAGGCATCTGCTGCACACACTTCAACGGTTCCTGTTTTCCAAGGACAATTCTAATTCTCTGGGTGTTTTTCCTGGGGGCAGGGGGAGATCACCTCTTTGCCCTTTGCAGAGATTTGAGAACTATTTCATCAGAATTGGAAGAAGTGGCCAGCTTTTCTGATTCATCCCGGCATCCTAAGATAATACAGTATGTGACTTAATATCTGTGTTATCTTTCTTCGCCCAAACACCCCCTTCCTTGTGTAACTTCTTGCTTGACAAAGAATGCTGGAGAACACAAACACTTGCCACGTTTTGTTACTTTTTGGTAGTTCCTAAAGGTTTTGCCCCACAGTGGACTTTGGAGTGTCCTTCAGTAATGTGGTTTTACATGGGTGATGAAGATGCTCAGACAGTGATTCTTAGGTGGAGAGCAGAGATGTCACAAATGCACTAGAATGGTCCTATCTATGAAGCATGCAACCCTTGTTGCTGAAACTGCTCCATAGAATGGCTGCCTAGTTATTAGGCTGGTGTGTGCAGATATTCAGAATGTAGAAGTGACTGTGTTATCTTTGACAATACAGTCATACCTCGGTTTAAGTATGCCTCGGTTTGAGTATTTTCAGTTTAAGTACTCTGCGGACCTGTCTGGAACGGATTAATCCACTTTCCATTACTTTCAATGGGACAGTTCGCTTCAGGTTAAGTACGCTTCAGGTTAAGTACGGACTTCCGGAACCAATTACCCTCATACCTCGGGTTAAGTACGCTTCAGGTTGAGTACTCCGCGGACCCATCTGGAACAGATTAATCTATTTTCCATTACTTTCAATGGGAAAGTTTGCTTCAGGTTAAGTACACTTCAGGTTAAGTACAGACTTCCGGAACCATTTGTGCTTGTAAACCAAAGTACAGTGGTGCCTCGCTAGACAAATTTAATTCATTCCACGGGTCTTTTCTTGTAACGAAAAATTCGTCTAGCGAATCCCATAGGAATGCATTGAATTTTTTTTAAAAAAAATTTCCCCATAGGAATGCATTAATTGAATTTTAATGCATTCCCATGGGAAACCGCGATTCGCTAGATGAATTTTTCATAAAATGAATTCATCTAGCGAGGCAACCTCCACTAGAAAAAACCTTTCGTTAAGCGGAAATTTCGTTAAGCAGGGCATTCGTTAAGCAAGGCACCACTGTACCACTGTAAATACTTAACTATCCGCCATGTGCAACACAGGATCTGAAAAAGCATTATACAAATAACGAATGACAGAGCTATCGTGATACCTAGATAGAACCTCCATGTGCATAGGTAGTGTATCCAGGAATGTGAGAGGTGTTGTTGCTTCTATGCCCTGCTTGTAAGCTTCCCATTGGCTTCCCAGTGTTGTAAAATGGGGTGGCGGAACCCTTTCCAACTCAAGGGCCGTATTCCCTTCAAGGCAACATTCAGGAGGCGGACACAGGCCAGTGGTGGGTGGAGCCAGAAGCAGAAGTGGGTGGGGCAACAACTTTACACCCACCTCTCTTTCTGTCCTCCACCGAGGGAAGCAAGAAGCATTAACAGAGTTGAAGGCCACATTCTAGCCAGGCAGAAGCACTCTAGGAGAATGCAAAGCAGGACCCGTGAGGTGTGTGGGCTGGGGGAAAGGGTCGTGGTAGGGAAGGGGGTGTGGTCTGGAGAGAGCCCCACCCCTGTTGTAAACAAAATGGTGGACAAGATGGGTCTGACCAATCAAGTGTTTTCATGTTATTAAAGTGCCTCTTTGGCCAATGGGATCTTCATGAGCAAGCAACCAGAAAAATCTTGATTGAAAGGGCTAGGAAATTTTATTTCCCCCATTTCCCCTGAGGTTCCCTCCCCCTCTGCCTTTCCCTTGTCAAAAGTTTGGTTATTGCTTTTTTACCGACAGTAAATGCTAGCCCGTAACAGCTTCATCGTTTTGACGGAAAGACGTTTCCCTCGAAACCAGTCACTTGGTGCCACTTATAGCAGCAACTCAAATGCATTGCCACTTAATTTGTTTTAGAGCTGGCTATATAGAGGAGAACGAAGAGGCAGCCCCTTGCGAATACGTTCACATTTTAGATGAAAGCGTCCAGATAAATCTGTGCCTAGGCAATAATCATACCACAAGGTGCTGCTAACGGGCAAGCTCAGGATTTGTGGGTCTCAGAGAAATGAAAAGGGAAAACGACAGCAAAGCCACCCTGTCTGCTTGGAGTCTGGTACCCATGACTCCATCACTTGAAGGTAGGTGGTGGATGGGGAAAGAGAGGGTACCGACTCTGGGGTTGCACGCTCATCTCGCATTATTGGCCGAGGGAGCCGGTGTATAGCTTCCAGGTCATGTGGCCAGCATGACAAAGCCACTTCTGGCAAACCAGAGCAGCACATGGAAACGCCGTTTACCTTCCCGCTGTAGCGGTTCCTATTTATCTACTTGCATTTTGACGTGCTTTCGAACTGCTAGGTTGGCAGGAGCTGGGACCAAGCAACGGGAGCTCACAGGGATTCAAACCGCCGACCTTCTGATCAGCAAGCCCTAGGCTCAGTGATTTAACCCACAGCGCCACCTGGGTCAATTGTGGTACCAAAATTCAAATGTTATAAGTTGCAGCTAGACAGGTAGTAGCAGACTCTGGGGGATCTTTTCCATATTGGGTTGTCCTTTGAGGAACTCATCGACATCTGTCTCAGAACCTCTGCATCCCCATGGATTCGACAAATGTCTACCATGTCTTCAGGCCAGGAATCCTTGGATTCTGCAAATTGGCAGAAATTTATTGATTATTCTATGAGACACCATTTAGAACCACTTAAAACTCATGGGTTCACAATGTATTATTGTTGGGGGATGTGTGTGAAAAGGGACGCAGGTGGCGCTGTGGTTTAAACCACTGAGCCTCTTGGGTTTGCAGATCAGAAGGTTGGAGGTTCAAATCCCCATGACGGAGTGAGCTCCAGTTGCTTGGTCCCAGCTCCTGCCAACCTAGCAGTTTGACAGCACGCCAGTGCAAGTAAATAAATAGGTACCGCTGTGGCGGGAAGGTAAACGGCATTTCCGTGCACTCTGGCTTCATTCACGGTGCTCCATTGCGCCATAAGCGGTTTAGTCATGCTGGCCACATGACTCAGAAATCTGTCTGCAGACAAATGCCAGCTCCCTCGGCCTGAAAGTGAGATGAGCGCCATAACCCCAAAGTCTAGTCACCTTTGACTAGACTTAACCATCCAGGGGTCCCTTACCTTTTACTTTTTTACCTTTTGGGTGGTGGGGGTGGGTATAATGCGAAATGGGTATGTCTGGTTTAATTATGAGAAGATTATTGAAACTGGAAATTGGAAAGAAAGCGATAGATCAAGAGACAGAGAGCGATAGATTAAGATGATGATGATGATTTATTAAACTGCTACACTGCCCTTCATTTGAAGATCACAGGATGGTTTATAATATAACAGCACAAAAATACATATCACAATAGCAAACAAAAACAATACTTCCCCACACACAGTTTAAAAGGGCATAGGTTGTTTAATTAGCCAAAGGCGTGGGAGAAGAGGAATGTGTTCACCTGGCATCTAAATAAAAAGGTTCCAGGTGAGCCTCCTGAGGAGAGCATTCCACAAACGGGGGCCACCACAGAAAAGGCCCATTCCTGTGTTGCCACCTTCCCGGCCTCTCCCGGAGGAGGCACACGAAGAAGGGCCTCAGATGATTATTACAGGGTTTGGGTCAGTTCAGTTCATATGCGTTAAGAATTGTATATTTATATTACTAGTTGTACTAGTTGTGCAAGTTGTTAAGATTAATGTTCTTTTGTGACATTCTGGATTTATTGGCCGCAGTGTCCCCATTCCACCTTCATGCAATATGAAGTTTTCTGTTAGTGATAAAATGAAATGGAACAAAAATGAAATGGAACAAAAATGAAATGGAACAAAAATGAAATGGAACAAAAATGAAATGAAACAAAAATTAAAGCCCTTTCCACCCGTTCTCTTGAATAAGGCTAAATATTTGGCAGCAGGGAAAGATCTGCTAAGGTTTTGTGACAGTCACAGAAGGTGGGAGAAAAGCAGAGTGAAGCATTCAGTCCTCCTCAAGAGCGGCATCAGACCATTCCCAAAAGCTTTGAGGTACATCTGGTATATATGTGATTGGCGATTTAATAGTGGATTCCCATCCGGCAGTACAAAATTGCAAATGAGCCATGATGTGTGGACGTAATTATTCCTTTGATGGAAATATAGCATTAAGGCTTTTCCTAGCCCCGTATTAAACCCTCTTTGCTGGCACACAGCCTTTCATTAACCTTTCCTCCTGGGCGGTAGGATTTATCTTAATTATCAGGGCGACTTTTCCTTCTCCAACCATATCTGTAGGAAGGAGATACGTGACTTCTTGCAAATTCTCAGAGATGGATTATTATGTTCAGCCAGAATACCAGAGGGCAATCCCAGCCTGTGAGCTTGGCAACTACCAGAGAAAAGTGTGCCATCCATTGGCTTATTCAAGTCTAACACACACACACACACACACACACACACACACACACACACACACGCTATAAAGTTGGCCGGATAGACACCTCCATTTACATGTCCGAAGAAGTTGTCATAGAGGTAAATGGGTGAGCCTTTTCCCACTTCGCCCGGCTTTATGCCACATCATCCTAGGATGCAGAACAATAGGCCAAGCGGGGTTGTGTGTGAGAGACTTTTGACTGGTGCTGGAAGCTGGAGACACAGAGTTTGTCACCGGATAGCTCAGTTGGTGAGAGCAGGGTGCTGATAACCCCAAGGTTGCAGGTTCGATCCCTGTATGGGACAGCTGCATATTCCTGCATTGCAGGGGGTTTGACTAGATGTTCCTCACAGTCCCTTCCAACTTGATTCTATGCTTCTGTATGATTCTGATTCAGGCTTGTCTTGTTCTGTGCTGGACCCAAATCTGTTCCCTGGGAAGCTAAAGAGGAGACGAGAGCTATTGCAGTGTTACTGCTAGTGAGTCCTTCCATCCTAGGTTGTATATATGTGGTTAAACCATAAATACTAACAACACCACAGTCTTCATTGGCCTTCAATTAAAGGAAACCAAATCCTGCATAAACCGAGTCCCTTGCCGCTTGAATATTAATACTGTCTCTTTGGTCCTCATTCAACTAACTGCTTCCACATATTGTTTGCTAACTTGCCATTGCAAGAAGCAACACACCTCTTCCTTATTGTTTCTCTGCTACCCTGTGTAACACTGGCACCAAAATTTTCACCCAAAATGAAATTTGAGGTGCATTTGTGGGTTCCTCCTCAGACAAGAAGTCTGAGAAGTTTTTTTTTGACAGAGAAGCCAAGAGTGTTTTAAGGCTAAGAAAACGTTTCTCTTGGCTGTACAAACAAAGTGATTGTTATTTCGCTCTGCAAGAGTTCAGACACATCCTTAGATGAAGTTGCAGCCGCAGAAATTTGGAGCCCTGGTCTCCCCTCCCCCCCACCCCAGCCTCCCTTCCCCGTGTGAATTCTTATCTCCAGAGACAAGGGTGGCGTTTTCTGTCTGTAGCAAGGGTTGGATTTGTTCCAGCTCAATCCAGTATTGTGCACTGGGCTAGCAGCCAGTGCGTTTGGGTTGGGGCACAGCATGGGCACTGCAAAGAACAAAGCATTGCCAGGTTTTATTTGGAAGATGGCAAGCCTTCCTCTCTTTGCTGGAAGCACATGGCACATGGCTGGCAGCCCTGATAGTCACTCGACAGCATCCTTTGTCCGGAGGTTTCTAACATTCCTGGGGGAAAGAGCACATTGGATTTTCTGCAGCAAGAAAAATATTTTGTGAGAGATGTGGACCCCACTTAGAACACAAGCAGCTCTTGAAACAACAACAACAACAACAACAACATCCTGCCTTTCTCCTAAGTTGGGATTCAATGTGGCTCACGGCATTAAAATAAGACCATAAAATCCAAAGTAATAAAAGCAAACCACTTAAGAACCGGCAATTAAAATGTGGTTTGCCCTGACAGCAGCCCAGTGATCAGCAATGCCTGCACCTTAGTTTTCAAAAGGCTGTCTTGAATAGGAAGGTCTTAGCCTGCTGGTGGATGGATCATTGAATCATAGAATCATAGAGTTGGAAGAGACCACAAGGGCCATCCAGTTCAACCCCCTGCTGAGCAGGAAATGCCATCAAAGCATTCTTGACATATGCCTGTCAAGCCTCTGCTTAAAGACCTCCAAAGAAGGAGACTCCACCACACTCCTTGGCAGCAAATTCCACTGTCGAACAGCTCTTACTGTCAGGAAGTTCTTCCTAATGTTTAGGTGGAATCTTCTTTCTTGTAGTTTGAATCCATTGCTCCGTGTCCGCTTCTCTGGAGCAGCAGGATAATAAAGAGAATGCCAGCCTTACCTCTAATCCTGTTTCTCCCGCTTGGTTTCTAGAAGGGCACCAGGTCCTTGCTCAGACTGGCTCTGCCTGACGCCCATTGCAACTCTCCAGGTTGCTTCTTGCAGGACAGAGCTCAAACAAAGATGTGCTCTCCCAAGCCCACATTCCCAGCATGTTTGCACTCCTGTCTCAGTGATGTCTACACTGGCTTGGTCACATCCACAGAATGGAAAATGGCAGGATCCCCAAGGATGTGCTCTATGGGGAACTGACGCTAAGCACCAGGTCTGTTGACAGACCAACTCCACATTACAAAGATGTCTAGGGGTGCGGGTGGCGCTGTGGTCTAAACCACTGAGCCTCTTGGGCTTCCCAATCAGAAGGTCGGTGGTTCAAATACGCGCGATGGGGAGAGCTCCCCTTGCTCTGTCCCAGCTCCTGCCAACCTAGCAGTTTGAAAGCACGCCAGTACAAGTAGATAAATAGGTATCCTTTTACAAGGATGTCTGCAAATAGTACCACTGTATTTATGAACGCTTCAGTTTATGAACAGACTTCTGGAACCAATTACACCCATGCTTCGGGTTAAGTACGCTTCAGGTTGAGTACTGCGCGGACCTGTCTGGAACGGATTAATCCACTTTCCATTACTTTCAATGGGAAAGTTCGCTTCAGTTTATGAACGCTTCAGTTTATGAACAGACTTCCGGAACCAATTGTGTTCATAAACCGAGGTACCACTGTACTGGTTTCATGCGCTCAGTGAGACTGCCAGCACTATTTACACAGAGGCGCGAGAGGTTAAAAAGCCTTTGACTGTGCCTTCGCTCATGTGAATCAGTGGGAGGAGCCAACATTCCCTTTAGCTGTTGAGCCTTTGCTCAGTTCAGAATATGGCCCCAAAGTGACAATGAAGTCCTGACCACCAGAGCCTGTTTTATGGCTTTGTCGTCTGAGCCATCGAAAGAATAATCTGAAGTGGGAGGAGGAAAATCCAATGTGTTGAAATGTCTAAAACATCTGTAAAGATATGAGTCAGCTTTAAGGGATGTGGAAGCATCTTACCGGATGAAAAGGTTTTGTAAGAACCTAAGGCTATATTTGCCAATCACAGGTTTTATGGCCCCTTCCAGCAATGTTTCAAATAGCTGAGAAGTCACTGTCTAGCTTTGTTCTAGGGTAGACACCTTGTTGACCAACCACGGTCATTAAGTTATGGTAGCTACCAAAATAACCACCCTAAGCAGTCTATTATATATCTGCAGACAACTGGTGAATTTGCCAATTTGGGTTCTCTGCCTCCCCCCCAATTTTGCCGGTCTTAAATCCATGTTTTCACATCAGTTTGTAATTTATAAAAATGTCCCCATGACTTTTAGTCCCTCAGCATTTTAGTGTAAATTTCTCCCAATATAACATTTCCCCACAGCAATTTTCCCCTAATACAACACATTTTTGCAGGTCATCTTCCACTAATATATGCACTCTGCTCTACTATGACATTTTTGTTCGCATTGGCTGGTGAGCGGAATTGCAACATCTGGAGAAGCCCAAATTTCAAAGGATGGCTATTGTTTTGGAACATGTGAATTAGGTAGGTTCATCTTTAAGTGTGAGCTGAATCCACTTTCTTTCTCATTCTAAGAAACGAACTGGTGCAAATGAATCACAGAATCACAGACCTGTGAAGGACCACAAGGGTCATCTAGTCCAACCCCTGCAATGCAGGAACCATTTTGCCCAACACGGAACTTGAACTCATGACCCCAAAATTAAGAGTCCCATGCTCTACCGACTGAGCTATCCTTTGCCTGTATATTTTTACCTCTATTTATGTACACCATCCCTTGTTATGTCTGACCCTTCCAACCTTCTCTTTTGTCTTCCGTGTCTTCTTACTGTCAACGTTTAAATTGGAAGCTCCTTGGGGCAGGGACCTGTCTGTTGATGTTTCTGCTCTTGTTCTTGTTGCTGATGATGCTGATGATGTAATATGCAAGGGAGTCCAGAGCCAAAATGGCAACAATTAGCCAGGCTGAACAGGAAGCTATTTTGACCTTCCGCTTGAAGCAAAGCAATAGCCAGCCTGGCTGGGCAAAGTCCTAACAGTATATGGGATCTCTTCTTTGCCCAAAGGAAATAATAATAATAATAAAAACCACAGGAAATGGTGCACCAGAAATAAGAAAGAAATATCCATTAATGGGGGTTGGGGGTTGGAATGGTTTTGTAGGAAAGCCTAGCTGCCATTTCATCTTGCAAATAAGGAGTTAAAAGCAGCCTATTTTTTCTCACACCGCTGTAAACATTATCTTATGACTAATGGGCTCTTGGTTTTCTGTACGGCACTTTTTCTTTGCAGCAATATATGTAAAATGGAGAAAATTATTAGGTTATCGTCCCAGTTTAAGTACTTTCTTATTGCCTTTTCTTGGAAACAATGTTGTATAATCACTTAATAGAAAAAGCAGATAACATCGTTATAGACTGCAGAACTTACTGTTTGAGCATTATTTTGCAAATTAAGACAACATCTGTAAGGTACAAAAAACAAAGTTCTTCCTTTTATACATGAGCTATACTTCCAGGAATGCTTAGCTTTGCCAACTAAATAAGTTTTATATATATATATATATATAAATAATGCTGTCTCATTGTCATTAGGGTTTTAGCATAGTTAATGAACAGGTTAATGTTTCATCTTTTGTTCCAAGCAAAAACAATGAACAATCAGTTCTTTTTCTCAGTTTCATAATTACCTGCACTACTTTTAATTAACCACCAAGGACCAAATCAAAGATATATAAAAAGCAGGACACGCCTTCTAAGATTGTCTCACTTTAGACAGATTGCATGTTTGGATGTGACCCCCATGTTAAAAATACCAAAACCAAACAAAAAAACCCCAGTCCTCAAAGTTCATAGAAAGCTAGCATGCCAAGGAGAAGGTCTGACTATTATTATTATTTTTAGTTATAGACTAGTTTTCCAATTGCAAGTAATCATATTAACAGGCAACCCCCTCCCCCCCCCACCTGCAATCTGGTACCATTCAGGGTGTTCATCTGAAGTAACTATTTGTTACCCTTGTTTCCTTTAATGTCTCCTTCTTCCATTTTCCTGAATGTCCTGATTTAGAGCGGTGTCACAGTCTGATGTCACAAGGCTATGCCTGATGCGAATACAGTAAATCGTTGTTGTTGTTGTTTAGTTAGTCATGTCCGACTCTTTGTGACCTCATGGACCAGAGCACACTAGGCATTCCTGTCTTCCACTGCCTCCCACAGTTTGGTCAAACTCATGTTCGTAGCTTCGAGAACACTGACTTGCGGAACGAATTAATGTCGTCTTGCGAGGTAACACTGTATGTGAAAAACATGTGCTCTATCCCACTGAGCCACGCTCAGTCAGATTCCCTTGCACCAGCAGAATGAGAGTTCTATCTGCCATTCAAAGCCATTGCCTACCATTTCCTTGGTGCAACTCTACGTAAGGCAATGGGAGAAGAACTTGTCACCATGCAGATGTTGCTGGACACCCGCCAGCCCCATCCAGCATAGCTAATGGTCAGTGATTATAGAAGTCGTAGGCCCTGGCTTCAGCTCTACTCTGATTGGTCAGCATGCCCAGTTTGGTAGCACAGAAACACGGAACCACAGAGTCATCTGGCTCACCTCCTGACAATGCAGGAAAACGACTGCTATATCATCACCATCAGATCTATTAACTACCCTCTCTGAGAAGGTCCCAGGGCAGGTTGCAACAATGTTTAGAGCAAATGATGGTCACAACAAGAAAGGGTACACACACACACACACACACACACACACACACACACACACACACACACATTAAGTGTTAAAAGGTTAGGGTTACAGTATTGCTATAGAATCTGTAAACTGGGATGGACTGTAAACTGCGATAATCCTTGATGGGTTGTTTGAAGAAATGCCATCCAGATTTTCATTGTGCATTTGAGGAATTTATAACCCACCCTTTATCAGTAATTTCATTTAAAAACTCACATTTAATCAAACATGAGGAGAAGGGCCATCTCTCCCATGAGGCGGGCTGAGGTAGCTGCTTTAGGCAGCAGAATCCCACAGGGGAGCATCGCGCAGGCCTGCCACTGCTGAGGTTGGGTGGTGGCAGCTGTATTGGCTTCCGCCGAGATCTCACAAGATCTTGTGAGAGTTCCATGAGATCTCGCAAGATCTTGCTGGAGGCCACCACTGCATGACTCCAGCAAGCAAGGCTTCAGGGGGGGCAGGGGGCAACACCTCAGGTGGTGAAATGGGATGGACCGCCACTGATGAGGGCAGTTGAAATATGGACCCATTGGAGGGAAACCATCAGTACTCAGGTGAGGGAAAATCACATGATTGCCAGCAACCAATCAAGTGCACCAAGTAAGAACACTTAGATTGCAATCCAGCCCCATGCGGACTTGCCTAATTTCCATTGATCTGACTCTGTTTTTCATGCATAGATGTTCTGCTCTCATGCTTTCCAACTTAAATGGAAGTTCTCAGGATACTGACATGAAACCCGAAAGTGGCTGAGGTGCTGACTAGCATAGGAAGCTGCTTTTTACTGAAACAGACCATTGGTCCATTCTAGCTCAATATTCTCTACACCAGGCATCCCCAAACTGCGGCCCTCCAGATGTTTTGGCCTACAACTTCCATGATCCCTAGCCAACAGGACCAGTGGTCAGTGATGATGGGAATTGTAGTCCAAAACATCTGGAGGGCCGAAGTTTGGGGATGCCTGCTCTACACTGACTGGCAGGGGCTCTCGAGAGTCTCTCAGGCAGGAGTCTCTCCCAGCCCTACCTGGGGAACTTCTGCAGATGCTCTACCACTGAGCTGCAGCCTTGGTGCAGCTGTATACCATGAAGTAGAAAACCCTGTTCTACAAAATAAATATAATTTTGTTTGGCACCAATCCCGCATGAAGTGAAAGGGCTTTCATGCTGAATGGCTGTCCTGTTTTCCTCCCAGCTACCTCTGCCCTATCATCCCCTGACGTTCTTTAAAGGAGGGAGCTGTGGATGATAAAGGCCTCCTGCCGTCTCAGGAAATGAAGGCAATCCTTCACCTCAGACGGACACTTACCGGGTGCTTCCCGGTGGCCTGTTTTTCTTAATTACACTTCCTGTTCTGCAGCGATGGCCTCGAACATCTCTTTTCGGGGGCTCATGGAGATAGGTTGGCCTGCTTGAGTGTGAAACATTGTGTGGATGAAAGAACAGCTGGTGATGATTACCACCCCCCTCCCCACGGCAGAAATAACCACCCTGAAAAACACAGCCAAAGAAAATGCCAACCTTTAGAGCAGCAAAAAGCGGGAAATGAGTCATGATGAATGTATTAAGATGCACAAGTCCTATTCGTTCATTTGGGTACAAATGACTATGTGGAGGGGGCAGGTGGGGGCTGTACCTGCTGCTGATACCCCTACCTCCCAACATTCACATGTGTTGTTGCACTCCATCTCAATCTCCAAGTGATGAGAAGAAGAAGAAGAAGAGTTTGGATTTGATATCCCGCTTTATCACTACCAGAAGGAGTCTCAAAGCGGCTAACAATCTCCTCCCCCACAACAGACACCCTGTGAGGTGAGTAGGGCTGAGAGACTTCAAAGAAGTGTGACCAGCCCAAGGTCACCCAGCAGCTGCATGTGGAGGAGTGGAGACACGAACCCAGTTCCCCAGATTACGAGTCTACCGCTCTTAACCACTACACCACACTGGCTCTCTCCAGGACTCCAGCAGTTTCGTTTCCTTGGAATGAAGATCAGTGGAGACTCTGGTGTCTTTAGGATATATGGTTTTTTTATGCCTTAAAACTTAGGATATATGGTTTTATTTACACACATATACAGTCTGAGCATCTAGACAGCATCTTACAAAACAGAGACATCACCTTGCCAACAAAGGTCAAAGGTCTGTATAGTTAAAGCTATGGTTTTCCCAGTAGTGATGTATGGAAGTGAGAGCTGGACCATAAAGAAGGCTGAAGAATTGATGCTTTTGAATTATGGTGCTGGAGGAGACTCTTGAGAGTCCCATGGACTGCAAGAAGATCAAACCTATCCATTCTGAAGGAAATCAGCCCTGAGTGCTCACTGGAAGGACAGATCCTGAAACTGAGGCTCCAATACTTTGGCTACCTCATGAGAAGAGAAGACTCCCTGGAAAAGACCCTGATGTTGGGAAAGATTAAGGGCACAAGGAGAAGGGGACAACAGAGGACGGGATGGTTGGACAGTGTTCTCGAAGCTACTAACATGAGTTTGACCAAGCTGCGGGAGGCAGTGGAAGACAGGAGTGCCTGGTGTGCTATGGTCCACGAAGAGTCGGACATGACTAAATGACTGAACAACAACAACATAGTCTGAGCATAGGATGGAGGACCTCACAGTGTGAGCATCTGAACATATGATGTTTCTTCATTAGGCTTCCAGAGAAGCTTCTACCCTCCTCCAACTTGGGTCCAGTCCAGCACAGAGAAAGATGTTTCTCTGTGTCCTCAGCTTTCAGCATCAGCCCAATCTCTCTCTCTCTCTCTCTCTCTCTCTCTCTCTCTCTCTCTCTCTCTCTCTCTCTCTCTCTCCACCTGCAGCCAGCTGGGGTGGGAAAAGCTGCCCCCATTCATCTCTATGGATATGTTCTTGGATATGTTAAATCATGGCACTTCACTAGCCAGCCAGAGCTGTTGCCTTGACAAAGAAACTGGTCTGGTGGGCTTCCTCCTATACATTCTATCCTCAAAGATACAGGATCACACATCTGGAAAGGACCCAGGGTATCAGCCAGACTGACACCCCTCCAACTCATAACAGTACTATTTGCATCTACAGGGCACCAGTGTGGTGAAGGCTGATTGCAGCCTTGTGGCTGATATGACAGGCTGGAATTGTGCGCAGCAGATTTGTGGGGAGCACATTGCTGCTGCTGCTGCTGCTGCTGCTGCTGCTGCTGCTACTACTACTACTACTACAACACCTGGATGAGTTCACTACATTGTTGGTGTTCCAGGTTTCCTCCAAGTTGGAGGGTGGGGAGGAGCGGAGGAGAGTTACAACACAATTTGCAAGTTAGTCTTGTTTCCTACTTAACGCCTCCTCCCAGTTTTGCTCCTGGCCAAATTTAGCTATGCATTGCTCAGGACGTCTTTGCTGAGAAGCAGGACAGTTAATCATTAAACAAACAACTGGCTTGCATAGAATCCAGACTGGGGGTGGGGGTGGGGGGCTGCAAAGCCTAGGAGTTGTGGCATTAGGTTGTTGGTTTGCCTCAGGGCTTCTATCAATTGCTGGAGCTTAATCCTGCTTCCGGAGGAGGAGGAGGAGGAGGAGGAGGAGGAGGAGGAGGAGGAGGAGGCTTAAAGAGAAATGCCTTTTTGTGCAGTGCAACCGAGTCCCTCCATTGGCGCAGGTTGGAGTGCTGGTTTTGTTAGGTACTGAGCAGTAGAGCTTTTGTGATCTTGTTGCTTTCTTGGCAGCTGACAGCCAGTGGGCATGAGGATTGAGCTATTGCAGAGACGAAGGAAGCTTCCTTCCCTTTATTATTATTATTATTATTTTAAATTCACCCCAAAATTTCTCTTTAGATGGAATTTTCTGGTCTTACCAACTTTGCCTGCAATGTCTATATAAAGGAAGTTAGGAAGCTACTTTATACTTAATCAGGCCCGTGGTCCATCTAACTTAGCATTGCCTACACTTACTGGCAGCTGATATCCAGAGTTTCAGAAAGTGGACATTCCTGGTCCTGCATGGAGACACTGCATATTGAACCTGGGACCTTCTGCAAAAAGATATGTTCTCACAAGGTATCTGAAGCTGTTTTGTAGCTGTCCGTTTAGTCTGCATCATTTTGTCCATTGTATATATGCCTTACACCCCTTTCCTAAAATGTACCCTTCCATTTGGGGGAGGTTATTTCATCTGTGTTCTCCTCACCCCCTTATTTGTAAGTAGCTGAAGAACCATGAATAATAAAAAATCGATGTCCACACATGTTTGAACCAGTCTCAAGGACGGGTTCCATGAGATCTAGGAGCATGCCCTAAAAATGAAACCTTGGTTTCTTTCAGGAGGTACATTTCTGTGCCAAATAATACCGGACAGTCATAATACAAGTCTTCTTTCGAGCCTCTGTCTCCCAATTTCCCTTCTCTTCAATGAAAAAGAAAGAAACGACCGTGTTTAGGCTGGTGTTGGAAACACATTTGAAAAGCTGCCTCAAAAGGAAGTTAATAATAGGGTGGTTTTAGACAAGCCTTTTCTTATTCTGTTGGGTGGGAGGGGTCTATTCCTCTTCAGTTTTGTGACAGAATAAAACTTCTTTTCATAGCATCAGCCATGCTTTGGGAGAATTAATGGTTCATTAGGAGAAGTTTCAATGATGTTACAACTTCTCCCTGCCATGTCACCCAGGAAATAGCACTGATGCCTCTTCTCCTTGTTACCAATAAGAAAAAGGGGGCTGTTGTTGTTTGTTGTTTAATCGTTTAGTCTTGTCCAACTCTTCATGACCCCATGGACCAGAGCACGCCAGGCATTCCTTTCTTCCACTGCCTCCTGCAGTTTGGTCAGACTCATGTTCGTAGCTTCGAGAACACTGTCCAAATATCTCGTCCTCTGTCGTCCCCTTCTCCTTCTGCCCTTAATCTTTCCCAGCATCAGGGTCTTTTCAAAGGAGTCTTCTCTTCTCATGAGGTGGCCAAAGTATTGGAGCCTCAGCTTCTGGATCTGTCCTTCCAGTGAGCACTCAGGGCTGATTTGAACCCTGGTCTCCCTGTTCCTACTACAGTGTTCTAACCACTACACCATGCTGCCTTGATTATTTAATTCATGTGTCCCAAAGAAGGGAGAAATAGCTCAGTAGTACTGCATGTGCTTTGCATGCCAAAAACGTCAGGTTTAATCCTCGGAAAACCTATCTGAGAGGCCGCAACCTAGAACGACCTCAGCTGTAGACTTTCAACAAACACTGCTAGTCAGAGTAGGAAGATCTAAGATGAACCAATAACCTGATTCGGCATAAGACATCTTGCGTTTTGAACAGTGCCCAGGATTTGATAAAAGATTGTGAAGCCCTTATTTTCTTACCTTCCAAGTCCTGGACTGCAGAATCCGGGACCGGCAGCCGTGTGACACTGGAAGTTGTGCTGATGTAACTTCCGGTGTCGCTTTGCCCTTCTATGGGCACAAAAAATGGCCGCTGCCGGCTTTGAAAATCGCTTGTACGCATGTCAGGAAGTGCGTCAATGCAACTTCTGGTGTCGCTCCGCCCATCTATGAGCACCAAAAATGGCCGCCGCCGACACCGGAAGTCGCGTCTATGCACTTCCGGACATGCGTAGATGTGACTTTTGAAGCCGGCGGCGGCCATTTTTGGTGCCCATAGAAGGGCAAATCGGAAAGAAAAAAAAAGGCCGCCGGCAGGAGAAAATAACGGAGAAAAACGGGAGATGAAGTGATACGGGGGCCCACCGGGAAAAGGTAAATAAAAACGGGGGTTTCCCAGGGAAAACGGGGTACTTGGCAGCTATGCTTATTTTTATTTCAAATATCCTGAGGAGTAGAGGGCAGGCAATGGAACTTTGCAGGAGGAAGGATAGTTTGCCAGAGAAAATTTTTATTTCTGGAACTCAAAAGAGCTATTAAGAATGCCTTCAAAACATCATCATCATCATCATCATCATCAACAACAACAACAATAAAGAACAGCTTACATTTTTAAAAAGTCATGTGTGCATGCTAGTAATGACCGCTGGGTTGATCTTTGTTGTACCACAGGAAGGGAAAAAAGACCTGCTGATTCATTTCCTATTACTGCTAACCTTTAGCTACAGCTAATTACGGCTGTAATTTCATATTGCCAGCCCTGTTAGAAGCTTTGAGCTAATTAATTACCCCCTTAGACAAAGACGTGGAATCTGTAGACCCAGAAAATAAAGTGGGGCAAAATGGAGAATGCCCCCAAAAGGGAGGAGGCATTAAAAAAAAGAGAGATAGAGATGGATGGAGAGATAGAGATAGATGATAGATAGATGATAGATAGATAGATAGATCGATCGATCGATCGATCGATAGATAGATGATAGATCGATCGATCGATCGATAGATAGATAGATACCGGTAGATAGGTGAGAATGAAGGTGGCTGTTCTGGCCCTTTGGGTAACCTTTGAAAAACAAAGCCAATTTTAATATCCTTATAGTTTTCATCTACAGCAGCTCTGCAGCCCACAGGCTCCACACAAAGCTCTTTCCTAGCCCTGCTACCTAAGTGTCTTGAAGTGGCAGAGATTGAACTTGGCACCTTTTCCCTGCAGATCACACATTGCACTGCATTGCTCTGAGCACAGGATTTGAAGGGCTTGTATGTGAGAGCGAGAGTTTAATGGAGGCAATTTCCTGGCAGCAGAGTGGATTGCCTTAAAAAATGCCATCTCCCATGCTTCTTTGTGATATCCACAATGTTATTCTGCACATCCAAAGGAGATGTGTTTTGTTGGGCACTGCTGAGGCTCTCTCTGCGGGTTTATGAGGACAGGGCTGATATTTCCCTAAATTTATGATCACTAGGGAAGTGAGAAAGTCTCTTGAGAAACCTCATTAGCCTTATCAAACTTCTTTTGGCTTTCCTTGAAATTCTGCAGAAGTGGAACCTGAAGAAGAAGAGGATCTTCCAAATTTACTTCAAAGTTGCCCTCAAGGAAAATTCACCGCAGCCTAAGAAAGTGCTCAATTCCACCACCCACCTCTGAGAATTTTGCTTGTCTTATCAGATCTCCTTTTGGGGCCCTTTATGAATTCCTCACATGCCTCACCTGAGGAAGAACCATTGAATTTGGTAGACATTTTGGCAGCAATTCAAAGCAGTCCCTCGAGGGGTGTGTGTGTCAATTCCAGAAGGGAGGTACAAAATTCTCGCCTCCAATAATACAGTTGAGCAGAGCAACTGTGTCCTTTTGACTTGGCACTGCAGATAAAATTATGTTGTGTGTGCACACTGTGGCCAGTCCCTGCCACTGAGTGCTATCCCTTTGCTTTTGTGCATGGATGCTGTTGTTTTGGCTACACACTTGGCGAATGAGTTGCTCTTAGTATCAGTGATTATGTAGAACCAGTCTGGAGACGCCCTACTTAAGCTCACTGGGTGTCAGGAGCAAGCCGGCAGTAAATCACACTGTGCCCATTGGAGCTAACTCTTTATTAGCAAGAACACCATCTTCACAGACTCAGTGGAGTGCCGGGCTTAATGAGTCCAGCAGCTCATCCCCTGTAGGTCTTGCCCCATGGATCAGTTGCCAAGACTAAAGGTCCCCGCCTCCCCACAGTCGTCTATGTTTCCTCCTCTCCAGGGTTCCCCCCCCAAGCAATTGGAGACTGTGCCTGTGTTAAGCCAACCTCTCCTCTGCCCTTTTCATACCTCTTCTGGTTCTAGGGGACCAGGGGTGAGGGGAGCTTTTGGCAGCAGAAGGCGGAGACACTTGTGGCTCTTCACCAGCCTGACTCATCTCTGCCTCTTGGCCTCCCTCCTTCTCTGCTTCACTTCTGCCTCTGATTCTGGGCTTTTCCCTGCAACAGATTATCGCAGCTCATTATTATTATTATTATTATTATTATTATTATTATTATTATTATTATTATTTATACCCCGCCCTTCCCAGTCAAGACCGGGCTCAGGGCGGCTAACAACAAGAATATCAAAGCAAGCATAAAGTAAACAATTCAATTAAAATGCAGATTAAATGCAATGTTAAAATTCAATGTTAAAATTAGGAATCTACAAGTGCAACCTCATTTAAATATCTGTAGGATAAAGCCTTAGGGGAGGGTAACACCGGGGTCAGACTGAGTCAGTCCAAAGGCCAAGCGGAACAGCTCCGTCTTGCAGGCCCTACGAAAAGATGACAACTCCCACTGGGCCCTAGTCTCCTGAGAGAGAGCGTTCCACCAGGTGGGGCTAGTACTGAGAAGGCCCTGGTCCTGGTCGAGACCAGTCTAACTACCTTGTGACTCGGGATCTCCAGTATGTTATTATTTGTGGACCTTAATGTCCTCTGCGGGGCATACCGGGAGAGGCGGTCCTGTAGGTACGTTACCCTGTTACCTCTCCAGCTTCTGACACCTTCTATTCCCAGTCTTCTCCCTCTTACCACACATCGTGGCTCTGAGCCCTTGGTGGTTCCCAGTCCCTCCCACCATTCCTATGCACCCAACCAGCACATGACTTCGGGCTTTGGATAAGATGCCCAATACTTCCCTGGTTTATGAACTCGCCCCCTCCCTCCCCATTCAATGTGCCTGTTTGTTTCGAAGAAGAATATGGACAGTTTCAGTGGGGGCATTAATTAGCTGGTGCTTGAACTTTTCTTTGAAAACATACAAGACTTTTAAAAATGGCTATGAAGAAAATACTTTCCTGGGAGTTGAAAATGGGACTACAAGAGCGTGACGGCTCACACTTACTGTTTTAATGACTGCATTGATTTTTAAACCACTTAAAACAACACACAACTAAGAGCAACCAGCCATTTAGAGCAGCTGAGTCTCTTCTTCCAAAACCACGTTCAGCTGTGATAATGGTCATTTGCTGTTTAACAACCACTTCTCTGGTCACCTGGGGAGACTGAGAATCCAATCCAGAAGACTAGGCAAGGGGCTTTACAAAAGTTCAGTCTTTTAAACCACAAAGAAGTACCAATGGTATCATTTGTTGATTGAAATATTTATATGTTGCTGTGTCATAAAAATAGATCGCAGTGGTTTACAACAATATAAAAACGTAAAACCAAACAATAACACCATAAAAGTTTAAAATGAGTTAAAAGCAAAAAAAGACATTAAAAACAAACACCATCAGACCAATGTGGGGGATGTACTCTGCATACCGTGTTTCTCCGAAAATAAGACACCGTCTTATATTTATTTATCCTTTAAAAAAAAAAACCCACAGTGGCTTATTTTCAGGGGATGTCTTATTTTTTAAATACGTGTCCAGCCTTGCCTCTTCCTTGGGGCCCTCCAGAACTGCGCCTACCACTATGTCTTATTTTCGGGGTATGGCTTATATTGCGCAAATACTTAGAAATCCTGCTATGGCTTATTTTATGGGTATGTCTTATTTTAGGAGAAACAGGGTAGACCTGGCAGAATAGAAAGTTTTTCAGCAGGTGTTTAAAAGTTGGCACTGAAGAGGCCCAGGACTTATCAGTGAATGAATGCCCCAAATTTGTATTGTTATGATTGCTATTATTATACAAATTTATAGATCATTTCAGATCACAAAGCCATCAAAGCAGGTGTACACAGTAAAAGCCCTTGAGATTAGCTGCTGCATTATACCCATTCTACAGTTGATTTTTTTTTATAATAATATTTATTGAATTTTGCAACAATACAAATCAATATACCTTCACGTCAATTTTATATCTTCAACAAAGAAAAGAAAAACAACAAAAATAGGGGGGGGGGGAAGAAGAAAAAGAAAATACAAAAAAAGAGAAAAAAGCACACTGAAAAAAAATATTAATAATAAAAAATAAAGAAAAAAGAATTAAACATCTGATATGAAAACCACTGTAATAACCTTAGACTTCCCTGTTCCGTCCTTCCCGAGTTTTATTAATATCCCATTTTGGCAATTTTTCTGATTCTTTACATTTATCCCCATATCTCAATTAAATCCTTATAATATCCAATTACATACAATCCCTTCAATTATATTCCCTTCAATTATATTCCCCACACTTTAAATCTATAATAATTCCCTTCAGCCTCATGTTTTCCCTAAAAATCTCCTCAAATCTCTATTTTTAACAATCTCTAACAAAAAAGAACATTTATTATTTTACAGAAGATCACCCTCCTTCATCCGGGTGCCCTTCTCTGGATGACCCGACCAGCATCTTTAAACAGTCCGATTTTAAACCGTATTATCCGTCTCTTATTTGTAATGTCCTCTGGCAATCAACCTATTCCGTCTCTCACCCACTCCAACCCCCTCTCTTCTTCCCAGCAACCCTTCTGTCGCCCCCATTGTTCATGTCCTTCTCCCGGACCTCCCCTTCCCTCTCTCACTGAGGAGGTTCGAATCCGGGCCATCGCTTGCTTCTTTTTTCCTGGAGCCAACTCTCCTCCTCTCACTAGGAGAGGCAGCTCCTGGATTTTTTTAGGCATTGGAACTCCTTGGTAACAATCTGGGTCCTGTGCAAGCTCTCTCACCGCTTGCACTTCGGTCTCAAACTTTTCCTCTTCTTGTTCTGTCAACTTTGTATCAGTATTCTTATCATCCTCTAGTTCGTCCTCTTGTTTTTCTTCCTTGTCAATGGAGAGAAGTCGTTGCTGTGTCTCAAGGCATGACTTTGTAATCCTTTTGTATTCTTTTACTCCTTCAAAGATTTCATAGATTTTTTCCCAGACTCTTTGTATCCCATTTTCTCCCATCTTGTGATGTTGTTTTGTCTAGGGATTTCCTTTGTCCTCTCCAATTTCAATATGGCGATCAGGCAGAAGTGTCGGAGACGTATCTTAAACTTCGCCAGCCGGGGCTCCAGATTCCCGCCCCTGGTTTCCAAAGGGGTCGTCAATTAGAAAGATAAATCCAATTTTACAGAAATCCAGTCTTGTGGCATAAAATCGTCTCCCCTTGGATCTGCTAACCACAGGGGAGAGCTCCTGCTTACTATTTTTAGGGAGATTCCAAGTCCCGTTCCAGCTTAGTGGCTGCAGGCTCGGTAATTGCGTCTAGAGAGTCTCAATGAAGGGGGGGAATGACCTCCGTCATCTTTAAATTCCTCCCCCAAGTCCAAATTATTTTCAATTTAAATGTACAATCTTACTTGATAATCCAATTTTGATTCTGGAGGCATCTGGTGCGCAGTTGGTGTCGGCTCGGAGCTTTGCGCCGCAGAGTGAGTGTATTGTCCCGAGGCTCCGTCGCGTGCCGCCTGCTGACTTCGCCCCCTAAAAAAGAGGGGTTACTCGCAGCGGCCGCGACTTCAAGGAGCTCTGCCGGGTGCCATGTCCCTGGACAGCCCAGTCCAGGGGTTCTCTGGGGGGCCACCTCGCTCGGGTGACCTTCCCCCCCCTCTGCGACGCTCGGGGATCTCGGAGATCGAGAATCCCCCGCCGATCCCAATGGCTGCCAGACCGGAAGTCTGATATACCCATTCTACAGTTGAGAGACTGAGAGGCTTTGCACAGGTAGCACAAACAGTTTGGGCTGTTGCAATGGAATGCTCTGCATGGGTGGAGAAGTACCCAGTTCAAATCTTGTCACAGCCAGGCTAGAGCCAAATGGCATGTGATGATGATACAGGCGATCCATTATCTCCTAAATTGTCCTTTTAAACTCCAGTGTAGTCACAGGGACATCAGTTTTGATAACAACACAGTAGGGATGAAGGAGAATTCAGTTAAGTTGGCATTTAAAGGCAAACCTGTCCAATTCACACTTTCTGAAACAACCCATGAATCGAAACACAGCTATCCTTTGAAAACGACACGACACTCTTCCTCATTTTGCAACTCAGTTCTCCAAAACTGCTTATGGTGAGGTCAAAGTATGCATAGAAATGCATATATTAGTGAAAAGAGCATACAGCAGAGCAAAAATGGTTTGCAAAAATGTGTAGGTCAGGCAAAATTGCATAGAAGAACGTATTAGGAGAAATCGGCACTAAAATGATGAATTTTCATGGGGATATGTGGACATGTGGAAAACTGAACTTATGGCTGGAAATATGAGAAACAGAGAAATCAAAATTGGTAGATTCACTCTTTACTAGAGTACAGAATTGCCAGAGGTGTATAGGTGCTTCCCCATCCCCAATCTAAATTACACATACACCCTGAAGCCAGCTGGGAGAAAATGCAGGCATGGTACAGGTCACACACCCCAGTAAGTGAGACTAATGGCAGCTTTAGGCGACATTTAGATGGGAAAAACAGCATGGAGGAAAGGGTCACCCCCTCATCTGTCTGTGGCCTGCTGCAGATTTTTATTGAGTGCTTTTAATTGGTTTTAATGAAAGTCACTTTGTGTTACTTGGGGGGAAATGCATCTAACGAATACGATAAATCAATCAATAAAGCCAAGCAGGTAAACAAAAGCAATGCAGGATTTAAGCACAGATCTGCTAGATCACATATGCTTCAACCATCTAGGTAAGCGACTATCTCTCAGTTTTAGTCTTCTGTTTGTAATATTATGCAAACAGTAGCCTTGTGGCACCGTAACAGAATTGACGCATTTATTGTCTATGCCACACAGGAACATTTTTTATTCTGCTGCAAACAGACTAAGGTGGCAAACCCATTGGGAAAAGTCGCACAGAAGTGCAAAGCCTTTCAAACCCAGGAGAACAGCAGCAGCAGCAGCAAAGAGACTGTTGGCAGGGAAGGAGAGGGGGAAAGGATTTCCTGTTCTGTCCCTTTTTGGCTACATCAGCAAAACTAGAGAGGCAAGCCTTGCCTTGCACCTGCAGGGTGAATCTGCACAGTCTCTTAAATGGCCTTTTGTTTGCACAGCCAGCTAAATATTGCTCCCTGTTCTACGTACGTTCAACATCCTCATCGTTCCTGCAGTTCCCAGTGCTTCTCTCGCACTTGGGGCCTTCTGGGTGGTACCATCAGGGCAGGAACTGGGGGAGTGAGCTCCCGCTCTGCAAAATGGGTAGGAAGGCTCCCAAATACAGCAGGGCTAGCTTACCACTTTTTGAAGTGAAGGAAACCGCAATACAGTACCATCTAAAGAACACCCCCCCCCCAATACACAACCTTCCCCATTAAGTCAGAGTCTACTGTAAAACAGGGGTCGGCAACCTAAGGCCCATGGGCCACAAGCAACCCACGGGGGTCATTTAAATAGCCCCCAAGCCGCCCGCTCGGCGCGTCCCCACATGCTGCACTAAATCGGCACAGCGCGGTGCGGGGACTCATTTTCGTGGCGCTGGAAATTGCGTTTGCACAGACGCAGATGCAAAAAATCGTGTCTGTGCAAGCACAGATGCCGGAAATCGCAAGCACACGGGCACAGCGATCTGGCCCGCAGAGGGATCTCCACTGGAGCGAACCAGCCCAGGCAAGGTAAACTTTGCTGACCCCTGGTCTAAAATTACCCAGCTTCACCACCAGTGGGCTGCAAAATAAATGCAGAGAGACAAGTGACCAGAGATTGCTTGGGTCAGCTGGATGGAGAACCTCAGGCCTGGGGGCAATAAGTGATCCTTCAAGTCTCTCAAACTGACCCTTGGGATTCTCTGCAGACCACATGCCTCCCACCTGCTTTTGCCTGGATGGAGCATGCCCTTGACTACTGCAATGCGCTCTACGTGGGGCTACCTTTGAAGGTGACTCGGAAACTACAATTAATCCAGAATGCGGCAGCTAGACTGGTGACTGGGAGCAGCCGCCGAGACCACATAACACCGGTCTTGAAAGATCTACATTGGCTCCCAGTACGTTTCCGAGCACAAATCAAAGTGTTGGTGCTGACCTTTAAAGCCCTAAATGGCCTTGGTCCAGTATACCTGAAGGAGCGTCTCCACCTCCATCATTCTGCCCGGACACTGAGGTCCAGCACCGAGGGCCTTCTGGCGGTTCCCTCGTTGCGAGAAGCCAAGTTGCAGGGAACTAGGCAGAGGGCCTTCTTGGTGGTGGCGCCTGCCCTGTGGAACGCCCTCCCAACAGATGTCAGAGAGGAAAACAACTACCAGACTTTTAGAAGACATCTGAAGGCAGCCCTGTTCAGGGAGGCTTATAATGTTTAATAGATTACTGTGTTTTATTTTTCTGTTGGAAGCCGCCCAGAGTGGCTGCGGAAACCCAGCCAGATGGGCAGGGTATAAATAAGAAATTATTATTATTATTATTATTATTATTATTATTATTATTATTATTAAACCCTAACGATGCCTCTTGCTCGTTTGTGTGGAGGAACAAGTGGGTGTCATGAACTGGCTGGTGAAACAAGCTCAGATTCAGCTGGTGAGCAACCTGTCCGCTGGAGTTTCTGAACCATCTTCAGAGGCAGCCCCACACATTGCAGTCATCTGATCTGGAGGTTATCAGAGCATAGCTGTCCAGATCGGGGCGCAGCTGACCTACCAGCCGAAGCTGATGGAAGACCACCTGAACCTCCATCAACAGCAATGGATCCAGAAATATCCCCAAACTGTGTTCCTGCTCCGTCAGAGGGAGTGTAAACCCCATCGAGAGCAGGTCCACCTCCCACCCAGCCAGTCTAGATCAGCTCACTAACAGTTCTTTTGGCTATGGTATATTGTTAGCAATATTAGAGTGGGAGCAGGAGAAGAGGAAATTTTAGCAAATGCTGTCCTCGGAATATTTGTGGGCACTATATTTCCCCATGTAACTGAAATGGAAGAAACACAGTGACTTTTTTTTTGTTTTTCGTTGCAACAACGCGGCTCTCCTGGCAGAGCGAGCGTCACATTGGGGATATTAAGGCTGGCAGCGCATCTGGCTTATTAAAAAGAGGAAAATGTGATTACTCTGTATGTAATAACCTTTATTGGGAGGTAGAATTGGATAGTCGCTTAGCAGAGGAGGCTGTTAAGGGAAGGAATAGGTCGAAGATGCTGCTGGATGAATATTCAAACGAGAGAAGCCAGGGATTATTTTAACCAGGTGGGGGATTTAGTTCCCCCCGCACAGGTTTCTCTGAATAATCCAGCTCAATGAGCCAGGCGGTTGAGGGCGGGCTTTTGATTTTGAAAGACAGCCATGAGATCCAATGCAGAACTACAGCTGACTGGTATTGGGTGAAGAATTAGCACTCTGAGAATTCAGCAGTCGGCTGTGAATTCTTACACTAGAATTTGCTCAGCACTCTTGGTGAAAGCATATGTGCTGTCTCGGCCTCAGTCAAACACCAGTGAAATGGGAATATGAACAATGTGCCTCAACATCAGGTTCAGCACAATCACTGTTCTTCAGGACTTTGCACTAAGGAGCCCACCTCAGGGACAGAGCACATCTTTGCTTGCAGAAGATTCCTGGTTCAATTTGGACAGTGAAAGACTGAGTAGACAAGACTGAGCCAGATAGGACTGACTCAGTGAAAGGCATCATCATTTGTTCAGAGCTCAGTTTCTATTCATGCTCATGAGCTTTTGCATGTGTCTGAGATCTAAGAGAGGTGGTAGCGTTATGTATGGCAACTTGCAGGGCCATCTTTACCCGGGGGTGCAAGGGGTGCGGGGCACCCGGGCGCCGAATTATGGGGGGCACTGCTAAAGCCGCCTAAGCTATTAACTATCTACCTGTTATGAAATAATAAATAATTTTGATCAAGCTAGGAAAAAAACTACACATATACCTAGGTATTACCGAAATCTATACCTACTGTTTCACTAAAGGACTTTTGACTTTGCGCACTCATTTACCAAAGACGCGCTGTGCCAGTGGTGGTGCTTGTCATTCACAATGGCGCTGTGCACGCGAAATGAACTCTTACATCATAATACAGTAAAAGTTAATTTGGGGGCGCTGGGTGGATCTTTGCACCCCGGCGGCGCATATGCTAAAGACTGCGCTGGCAACTTGGTATTGATTAGGAACAATATCTCGCACTTTAATTTTTTAAATTAATGATTAAAGTATTATTAATGATAGGGGCAGTCTTTCTAGTGTAGCTAGGAATGCCTGAGGACTTAGTTCAGTCTGTAAGCCTAAGCAAACCACTGTGATACATACTTCATCGACTGACATACTGAGTGAAATGCAGTTTTTCCACTTCTCCAGAATTTGTGGCACTTTTCCTTCCTTTTTGGTGTTTATAGGCACACACACAAAATTTCCCCACTGGCTGGGAGTGGAGATGGGGCAAGCATGAGAAGGAAAGGTATAGAAATGCTGCTGCCAAGGGGAGGGACTGGGGATCTGTGTCTAGTAATCATTGTGGTGCCAAGTCATGATTCTACACACGGTAGTTACATCTTAGAGCAGAGTTCCATGCCTATCATTTCAGCAGCTTGCTGGAGTGAAAACCAGCCCTCAGCTTGCCTAACGGAGGCAGTCGTTTTGTTTTTAATAGCTGCATTTATAAAATGGCCCCAACTTTATTACATTTTAAGGCCAGTCAATAAAAATAATAAAATAAAAAACCCGTAAACCCATAAAAATCGTCTGAGGTTTCAAATGAAGGTAGAAGGTTTCTAATAACTTTTGTGCAATTCTAGGCTGACAGAAAGCAGCCTCTTTTTAATTAAAGCATCCTTTCAATATATACCCTGCAGGTCCCCCTTGCATTTTAGAATTGAACACAATATTCTCTACTTGCGTGATTCCTTAAAAGACGGTGTGAAGGCTCAACCTTAGCTAGAGAATATCCCCTTTAATAGGGTGAGCCATTCCACCACCCTGATGCTGTAGATGTTTACTCATGAGTAAGGCCTGCTGAATTCAATGGGATATCCAAAGATGTGCACGTCTTTGAACAGGGCATATTTGCATGGCCTCAGATTGTGCGGTCTCTATGTGGGACAAGAAGCTACAGTTAGAACTGGATATGGAACAACTGATTGGTTCAAAATTGGGAAAGGAGTACGACAAGGTTGTATACTGTCTCCCTGCTTATTTAACTTATATGCAGAATTCATCATGCGAAAGGCTGGTCTAGATGAATCCCAAGTCGGAATTAAGATTGCTGGAAGAAATATAAACAACCTCAGATATGCAGATGACACAACCTTGATGGCAGAAAGTGAGGAGGAATTAAAGAACCTTTTAATGAGGGTGAAAGAGGAGAGCGCAAAATATGGTTTGAAGCTCAACATCAAAAAAACTAAGATCATGGCCACTGGTCCCATCACCTCCTGGCAAATAGAAGGGGAAGAAATGGAGGCAGTGAGATATTTTACTTTCTTGGGTTCCCTGATCACTGCAGATGGTGACAGCAGTCCCAAAATTAAAAGACGCCTGCTTCTTGGGAGAAAAGCAATGACAAACCTAGACAGCATCTTAAAAAGCAGAGACATCACCTTGCCGACAAAGGTCCGTATAGTTAAAGCTATGGTTTCCCCAGTAGTGATGTATGGAAGTGAGAGCTGGACCATAAAGAAGGCTGATCGCCGAAGAATGGATGCTTTTGAATTATGGTGCTGGAGGAGACTTTTGAGAGTCCCATGGACTGCAAGAAGATCAAACCTATCCATTCTGAAGGAAATCAGCCCTGAGTGCTCACTGGAAGGACAGATCCTGAAGCTGAGGCTCCAATACTTTGGCCACCTCATGAGAAGAGAAGACTCCCTGGAAAAGACCCTGATGTTGGGAAAGATTGAGGGCACTAGGAGAAGGGGACGACAGAGGACGAGATGGTTGGACAGTGTTCTCAAAGCTACGAACATGAGTCTGACCAAACTGCGGGAGGCAGTGGAAGACAGGAGTGCCTGGCGTGCTATGGTCCACTAAGGCCTACTCTCACTCCCCTCCAAACCTTCAGGAGTGATCAGGATATGTATTGCCTGATCTGGTCCAGAACAGAAAGAGTTAGCAGGAGGCAGGACATGTTTACAAGTTCCAAGCAGGGCTGGAAATTATATAAAAAAGCAAAATCGGTGCATGCAAGGATGAGAAAACTGGGTATGATGTTGTGATCTGATGCATAGCATGGCATATTCTCCCAAGGGAATAGGTGGAAACTTCATTGCTCATGCCCTTTGAATCTGTAGCAACAGCTCTGCCCTGTCACTGAGAGATGGGATAGCTCATTCCATATTCCATTGCCACCGTTTTCTGGCGGACAGCTTTAGGCAGTGCGTTTATCAGGGTAGAAGGCGCGTTGATGCCAGAATTGAGGAATGGAAGGAAATACTATTTTTGGCAGAATGTGAAGGGAGGATAAAGTTGGTGGTCCTTGGCAGTAAGAGAGCCTTGTAGAGAGGTTGATGTCATTGATTCCAGGGGAACTCTCTGCCCCTCACAGGAGGAAAAAGTTCTGTAACATTCAGGTGACTTATCTTTGCACCCTTGACAAGAAAGTTCAGACCCCATGCAGCTGATGTTGTTAAGAGGAGAACCTTCTTGGCCCTTGAAGAATGTTATGGGATGGTGAATGGAAGTAAGAACATAGGAACACTCCTGCTGGAGCAGGCCAGTGGCCCATCTAGTCCAGAATCCTTTTTCCCCCAGGGGGAAACCAGATGCCTATGGAAGACAGGTGGTCTCTGAAGTGGGGAACCTCAGCTCCAGCAGCTGCCTCCAGGACTCTTTAAACGGCCCTCATAGCTTTCCCCAGGCCTCACATCTTCCCTCATTAACAGGCTATGCCCCTCAGTGGTCCAGCATTGATTCCTTCTGGAGAACTCTTGCCTTGCACACTTGAACTATTACTACAATGTCTCATAAAGGTAAAGGGACCCCTGACCGTTAGGTCAAGTCGCGGACGACTCTGAGGTTGTGGTGCTCATCGAGCTTTACTGGCCGAGGGAGCCGGCGTACAGCTTCTGGGTCATGTGGCCAGCATGACTAAGCCACTTCTGGCGAACAAGAGCAGCGCACGGAAACGGTGTTTACCTTCCCGCTTGGAGCGGTCCCTATTTATCTACTTGCACTTTGACGTGCTTTCGAACTGCTAGGTTGGCAGGAACTGGGAGCGAGCAACGGGAGCTCACCCCGTCGTGGGGATTCGAACCGCCGACCTTCTGATTGACAAGCCCTAGCCTCTGTGGTTTAACCCACAGTGCCACCCGCGTCCCTACAATGTCTCATACCCTCCAACATTTTTGTCCTCGAAATTGGGGTGTCAGGAGGGGCGTGTCTTTGGGTCTGGCGCTCTCCAGCACTCATCAACAGGGTTGTTCCAGGATGCAAACAAAAGCTGGCATTGGCTTCTGTGATTGTCCTTCTTATAGTACAAAAGTAAAAGTAATCTCTGTTGCTCACATAGGCCAAAGTTTGACTAGAACCACAGGGGAGCTCAGGTAGACCTTGTCACTCAAGCAAGGAGCCTGTGCAACATGAAATCTCCTTGTATTTCTTCAACCTGGAAGGGGCCAATGGCCAGCCTAGGAGGGTGGAGTTAAACCAAAGTTGGGATGTGCTTTCCAGAGAGGCTATAGCCCAGGCATCCCCAAACTTTGGCCCTCCAGATGTTTTGGACTACAATTCCCATCATCCCTGACCACTGGTCCTCTTAGCTAGGGATCATGGGAGTTGTAGACCAAAACATCTGGAGGGCCACAATTTGGGGATGCTTGCTATAGCCCTTCACAGTTCTTGAGAGGCTGCAGAGGTCAGCAGTGGTACAACTTACCACAAGGAACCGAGATCTTTCGTTCATGACATACCCTGAAAAGGGTCTCTTGTGCAGTGTTCCTGTGCCATGATGTCAGAGCAGCCAGGCCAATGGCAGCTGCTGCTCTGACGCAAAGGGGGGCACCTCCAGATGAGGTGAGTTTATTACCACTTCAATCCTAACTTCATGTTGGCCAAGAGTGAATTTGCTTCCCCATGTCAAGTATAAGTGGAGCCGTTTTGTATATATGACTGAGAGATTTGCTTCAGCTTTCGAAAACACAAATTAACATTCAGAAGGGGAAGTTTGGATAAAGTGTTTTCGCGTTAATGTTTCTGCACTGGATTTTATAGTGTGCCCTATTTATGGGCTTTCAGCTCAGCTGCCATTTACTGTGTAATTGTTGATCATTTGAGCAGTTTCAAAAACACGACAAGATCTTCCCGACTTCAAGTCCCATGGGAAGAGCTATATTTGTCTCTTGCAGCAAAAAAAAAAAAAAACAAAAAAAAAACAGGAAAAATAAATAGTGAAGAGGTCTCTGACCCCCTTGAATGCTAACAAATTTATTGTGGCATAACCGTCTGCATGTTTTTTGTACATTTTGTGTGGTCTGAGGTCTCACACACTTGCATCCATACTTGTAGGCCTTAAATCATCACCCTGGAACATCTATACAAAATTTGGAGGTTGGGCGACAACATGCTGCACCACAATGCATACTGGAAGCCATTTGATGGTCACCTGAAAGCTTCTGGGTCTCTACCCTTTACATCAGAGGTGGCTAACCTGAAGGCCATCCAGATGTTGCTGAACTCCCATCATCCTTGGTAACTGGCCATGCTGGCTGGGGCGGGTGGGAATCCAGCAACCTCTGGAGAGTCACAGGTTCCTCATCCTTGTTCAGGGAGAGTTTGAAGCAAAGGATGTGCCATTAAAATGACACTTTCCAACTTGGCAGATAGGAGGTCTAGGTGGAAGTAAATATCATGCTCTGTGGACATATGGAATTGTTGTATACTGAGTTGTATACCATCGGTCCACTTAGCTCAGAAGTGTATATTCTGACTGGCAGTGTCTCTCCAGGGTCTCCCCCATCAATTGCTCCCCAACCCTTTGCCCTTTAGATTGAACTTGGGACCTTTTGAATACAACCTATTTTCTCTACCAATCAACTATTGTCCTTCCCACTTACGCAGTCAGTGAAAAAGGTATAACTAGCTGACTCTGATTTAAAGAAGTGATTCTCAAACTTGCTCTGGAAAACAGTAGTGTGCTTCTGTGAAACCACAGTACCCACACAGAGATGAGGGTGCCTGTTGCATCCCTGTGTGAACCACAGTTCTGGGCTTGCCCTCCTAATCAGCTTCCACTGCAGCAAGGTATATCTGACACAGTCCTGTGTGAGATGGAGCTGGATGCTTCAGTTGCTACAAGTAGATTCCTTGGCCGTGCTGGAGACTGTCTGCCATATTTCTACATGAGTTATTGCTCTGGGATTGCCTCCTTGCAATCTGGAGGCACATGAAAGGTTGAGAAACTTTAGGAGGAGTGAATTTCCCACATTATTTGTATTAAACCTATTTCGGTTGCAAAATGGGAGCATGCCCCAACTATGAGATGTTTGTAAAGACAGGTTTTTAATGAACGCCAGTTTCCCTTTGGGGAAATAACTTCCTTTTCTGCATTCCGTATGGAAGCTCTGAGTGAGCTAGCTCCATGACCTCAGACCAGAGGCAACAAGAAGGTGTAAAAGTCATTCAGCGGCCATTGGCACTTATGATTCCAATTGTAATACATAGGAAGGTTGGTAAGAAAATGTGACTCAGGGTGGGAAGCTGAGCTCTGGGGTGCCTGGAAAGGTCACAGGGAAAAGATATCTGCCGAGCTCCTGGCTCTGTCTTTCCACTATTACATAATGTGCATTATAATAACAGTGGTGTTTTTCAGAGAAAAAACCCAGCGGAGCAGGCTTTTCAAGTTCCACAGTTAGGCTGTCATCCCTGCTTAAAATATGTTTTTTTTTCATTTTGTCCACTCAGATAAAACAATGGCTATCATGTTAAGTGAAAGGGGAGGAGTCTCCCCCTCCCCCTCTCTCTCACACACAGAGAGACTGTGTCAAATATGTCAACTGTCAAATATGAAACACCATGTCATGTCAGCTACCAAATACAGTGGTACCCTGGAAGTCAAACGGAATCCGTTCAGGAAGTCCATTCGACTTCCAAAACATTCAGAAACCAAGGTGCGGCTTCTGATTGGCTGCAGGAAGCTCCTGCAGCCAATCAGAAGCTGCAGAAGCCATGTTGGGTGTTTGGGTTCCAAAGAACATTCGCAAACCAGAAGGGACACTCATTTTCGGGTTTGTGGCGTTTGGGAGCCAAAACGTTTGACTCGCAAGGCGTTTGGGATCCAAGGTACGGCTGTATTTTCAAATATTGGCATCAAATATTGGTTGGGAAATAGTTGATAATTGTTCGAACAGTCAGATACTATCTGGTGACACTAAAATTCACTGTTGGTGCAAGCTTGTATCGCAACTATGAGATAAATATTGGAGTTGTGAGACATGCTGCTAGCATAAAGTGAATGTTCTGAGCCATGTTCATTGCATGCAGCGCTGTTTCCATTCTGCTGCAGTTCTGCTTCTGATAAAAACTATCTTATTTATCTTGCTATCTGCTGTGGCAGAATCCATTACAGTATTATTATGTTATTCCACACTGCTGATTTCAGTGCAAATGGGGTGTATGTGTGCCACAAATTACATACTGTTAGCAGACTGAAAACAACAGCAGGAGCAATAGCAATGGCATTTGATGGTGAAATGACAGCTCAGTTGGTCCAGAACAGGCATCCCCAAACTTCGGCCCTCCAGATGTTTTGGACTACAATTCCCATCTTCCCCGACCACTGGTCCTGTTAGCTAGGGATCATGGGAGTTGTAGGCCAAAACATCTGGAGGGCTGCAGTTTGGGGATGCCTGGTCCAGCATAAGACTCATACTCCCACGGCCGTGGGTTCGAGCCCCACGTTGGACGATAGATTCCTGCATTGCAGGGGGTTGGACTTAGATGACCCCCGTGGTCCCTTCCAACTCTACAATTCAATGGTTCTGTGACTGATTTTTATTCCAGACATGGTAAAAATAAGTGGACACCAGCAATTTCCATTTCCATTTCTGTTTGTGTTGGAATTTTCCAACTTCCCAAAAGGGAGTTGGGCTATTCAAAGCACCTGGAATGAGTATCACACTCTCCACAGACATTGTGGTTTGGTGTATGGCTGACAATAAGTGTTTTGTTTAATATTTCAAGGTGCCGGTGTTCATTGGAACTTAGATTGCTTATCGAGGTCCCTGCTTGCTTGCAAGAGCTGCTATGATCTTCCCACTGCTTTTTTTTGGGGGGGGGGAGGGGAGAGATCACGGAACACTACGTTACAGATAAATATAGAAGCAAACAACTCTGTATTTCCAAATAGTTCTTTTAGAACCATGTGAACTTTGAGAATGCCTAACATAATTTGAATGTTACAGCTTGTATCAGTCCCTAGGGGAAAATATATATCGAAATATTTCTAAACGTATCTTTGGTTTGTATTTATAGAAAAAAGCCATGCCCTCAGGTTGCAAAAGCACTTTAAAGGGTAGCCATCTACTAGACCAGTGCTTTTTTCTGGGGGGAAGCATACCCCTCAACATTTTGTGAATCTTTGTACTTTTGTCCATTTACTGTATTTATTTCCCCCGATATGTACTATAAAATGGTGGTTTTCTTGAGTCAAAAAGAGAGTACCCAGGGCCCAGGGACACGCCAGGCACTATGCTGAGGCAGGCCCAGATGGCCTTCACCTTGCTCTCCCAGGTTTCTACAATGGGGCCAATGTGAAGCAAGTTGACGTCCCCATGATGAATGGGTCCTTTGGCATCTTGGCCGCCCAGGTTGCCACCTTGCAAGTCCTGAGGCCCGGAGTTGTGACGGTCTTTGCCGAGGACGGCTCTTCCACCAAATACTTCATTAGTAGCAGCTCCGTCACAGTGAACGCAGATTCTTCGGTCCAGAAAAGAGAGAGAGTACCCCTAAACATTTTTTTATAGAAAAAAGTACTGGTTAGCACCCCCCAGGTGTTGCTGGAGAGCTATTATCAGCCCTAGCCAACGTGACCAATGGTTAGGCATTATAGGAGCTGCAGTCCAACCTTAGCTGCCAACTATCCCGTTTTTCGCGGGAAACCCCAAGATTTTAATCCGTTTCCCACTGTTCTCCCGAATGGAGAAAAATCCCGGAAATCCCCCAGATTTCCTACATGCCAGGGAGCCTCCATTTTCGGTGCCACTCTTCCCATGTGTGGGCACCGGAAATCGGGCAGAGCGGCACCGGAAGTCGCTTCCACGCATGCCCAACGGCCATCTTGGTGGTGGCCGCATGGCGGCAGCCATCACCAAGATGGCTGGCGCCATGCGGCCACCACTAAGATGGCTGGTCCCATGCGGCCACCACCAAGATAGCCGCCGGGCATGCGTAGAAGCGACTTCCGGTGCCGCTCTGCCCGATTTCCGGTGCCCACACATGGGACGAGCAGCCCCGGAAGTTGCTTCTATGCAACTTCTGGTGCCGCGCCGCTGCTGATCCTGCATTTTTCCAGCGGGAGACTTGGCAGGTATGAGTCCAACAACATCTGGAGAGAATCAAGTTTGGTGCGTTGGCAGCACTAAAGTGACTTCCCTGGGGTGGAAGCCTGGGCAGTCCGAGATGACAACACTCGCCTCTCAGCTTCGCTGATGTGCTCCAAAGGAAAGCAGAGCAAAAAGTTTGACACCAGCTTGGTTGCAGGACTTGCTGGAAAGAGGCACACAAGACACCATCCAACTGTTTTAGGGACTCCACTCCAGATTTGTGTAGGGTTTGCTCCTTAACCTTTTCTTCTCCCAAAGATATTCTGCAAGGCAGTGGAAGTTTAGGGTCAGATTTTTCCTTCTCCTGGATGGGATACCTTCCCAGGTTGACAAGCGCCACCTACTCCTCACTTCCTTCTACAGCACTTGCAGAAACCACCTTGACCACTGGGCCCACTAGTGGTCTCGTCCGCTCAATCTGCCAGAGCCTGTCTTCACATGCAGGGAACATGCCTAACTCACCGAGGGTTTGAGTCCCATCGGCTGCCCTCACCTGCTTTAGCCAGTCACTGTCGCATCCTGACAGCTTCTAGGAGCCACAGGTGAGATCTGAGTGCAGAGTGGGGACCAAAGGTGGACAAACTACCCCAGAAGGCCCGTGACATGTCCCCCACCAGAGGAACTTCCCCTGCACATCTATGTAATTAAGGGCCAAACTACAGCTCATGTTAGCTGTGCATTAATGCAATGGTGTTTTTAAATACACATATTGCCCGTGTGGGGAGACCCTAACATGAGGAGTAGATGGGCTTTAAATCTTTGTCCTCCATGTCTACAGTTTGCATGACTGGGAGAGCTTCCATTGAAGCAAATGGGAGTTTTCCAATTTGCAAACTGTAGGCGTGGGAACAAATCTGGATTGAGACCATAGTGGGGAGGAGCAGAGGTTTAAAGACACTCCCGCCCCATTCATATGCTTGTGTACCAGTCCAGATTGTCACTCCCACACTGGCAATTTGCTTTGGGTAAGACCTGTGGAGCGGTCACTTATTGGTGGTGGCCCCCTTATTTGTGGTTGTAGCCCTTGTTGACAAGTGAGTACTACAAGGCTTGAGCACACTAGATGTTGATCAGTGAGTCTCAGGCCTCTGATCATGGTAAATCAGCTTTATGCCCCAGAAGATCATTGCAGTTCTTTTACCACTACGGCAACCTCGGTTAGCTGGAAGAAGAAGAAACCACGTACAGCCCAACACAGTTCTTGGAAATCAGAGCACCACCGTGGCCTTGTGTATGAAAGGGTTAAGGACTGCAGCCCGAGCTTCAGATGGCCGGGCTGATTCTTTTGTTTGTTTGTTTTCCTCCTCCAGAGCTACTGTTTTTCTAGACAGCTAAATTGCTGCCTAGCCCTGAAGGATAAATAGCCTTTCTCCTCTTCATGTGTGGTTTGGCAGCCAGATGGGATTTGCTTAAGAGTCCAAGCACTTGTTCTCAGGCCTGTGTTGTTTTTAGTTGTTTTTCTGCTCTCATCCCCTCTGCGGATTTAGAAAAACAAAACAAAAACAGCCGAGAGAAAGAGGGAGCCTTTAATTCTATCAACAAGCAGCTATCTAGCAGATGACTGTTTCCAGATAGATGGTGCGGTGCCCAATTGAAACCAGTGCTGTACTGGGGCTCCTTTTTCCTTGGCCATGTAGGCCAGAAGACAACGTGTCTGGCAGCCGGGAGAAAGGAGCTCAGCCTCTTCCCCAGCCTTCCTGGCTTCTGGGTAGGATGAGGATCCAAAGCAGTGCTTGGAATGAACTTACCATAGTTTAACACAGTTCATTGAATTCATTCAAAAGCCTCTGAAAGTAGTTCCTGAAGTTGCCGAGTGAACCAAACATTAATTCAGAAGATTTGGCTGTGGAACTTTGAAAAATTCTTGTTAATCTTCAAATTCATTCCCTTAAATGTTATTCTTATCTTAACCATTTTGGTCCTTAAAGCAAGCATAATTGTGGATGGGTGGGGGGGAGGGAGAGATCTCCCCCCACTGTATTGTTATGTTGCCAGATGGATTAGTTAGGATCAGTTGCGCCTGGATCAGACCAGCTCAGTTATTTGTTTGCAATGATCATGTGCCGCTCTTCTTCACTTCTCCTCAATGCAAGCTGCTGTCCTATTATCCTCTTATCATGCCACCCCTCCCAGGACATACAATCTCCCCACCCCAATTCAGCCTCTGGTGTTATCGTTGACCCTGACATATGCCCCCCCCCATCCTACTCCTCCTCTAGTGGCTTCCTCCTGTCATTCACTCTTGACCCACAACAAGCCCCATTCCATCTGCTCTGAGCTAGAGGCTTGGGCCAGCCACACCTAAGGAAAACCTCCTGGCCTTTCCTTCCTGCTGTCACTTTATACATCCATCCTTCCTGATTCAATGCACAGGCCTCTTTTGCCTCCCCTCCCCTCTGGATTGTGATTACAATGAAGTGGACCATTCCCTAGAGTGACCCCTGGACCAGATAGGACCACTTAGGCAATTTTTTTCTGGCTTCTCCCAGACCACAAGACTCATTCCTGACAACATCCAGGGCCAGGGCATTTTTTATCCTGCCATTCCTCTGAAGAACACAGGGTATTCTTTATTCAACGATACCCAGGATACAAATACACAATTCCCACTCCCAATTTTAATATTCTCAGTGACTCTGCAAGATGTGTTTCAGCTCCAAGACTCGTCTCTCAGAAACCATCACAGCTGTGGGAGGTTTCAATCCCAGGTCCCTCTGGTTTAAGTTCAATGAGCTCACTACTACGCCAGGCAAGAACACCAAATGTGCAAGGGTACAATAGTGCTTTTGAGACAAGACACTGTCCGTGAGCCCTCAGCTTTCAGGAATCCGGCCTCCTCGTGCAACAGATCCTGCAGTCTCATAACCTCCAAATTTATCTAAACCAAATCTTGGAACCCCCCTGCATAGGGTTGCCAGACTCAATAGAGGACAGGACTTCTGTGCCTTCAATTGCCCTGCTCTCTTTTGAGTCTGGAAACCTTAAAGAGAAACCAGCAGATCCTTTGTTTAATTTCCAAGCAAAGGGTCTGCTGGTTTCTCTTTTAAGGTTTCCAGACTCAAAAGAGAGCAGGGCAATTAAAGGCACAGAAGTCCTGTCCTCTATTGAGTCTGGCAACCCTACCCCTGCATGCTGCCACCCCACCTGCCCTCCCCACCCTCCCTCCCACCCTCCCCACCCATAGGAGTCAAATCCTAGGGGCTGGTGGGTCTTCAGCCCCCCCAATAAAACATTTGAGGTGGCTGTCGCCCCCAAAAGCTGATGAGCATTCCCATTCAAGTGGTGTGGGTCCATCGTGTCCTGCGATTATGTGGGGTGGGGTTACCTGCCCCCCCCAGTATTTATTCAAGTGGGCACCCCTGTCCCTACCCCTCTCGCCACTTGCCCTCCCTCTCTTCTTACACCACTTGGCCTCACTCTCGTCACTGTCATCCGGTGCTCTGATGATCAGCAGAGTCATACCAGAGCACTGGACCAGAAGGCACTTTGGCGTGACACTGCTAATGATGGCCAGAGCGAGTGTCCTTTGGTTGGCGCTCACGCCAGTGTGCTTGACCCAAAAGCTGGGTGTTCCAGGATCGAAACAGAAGCCGGGATGGGCTGCCCCGCTTAAAATGGGACAGTTGGTGGGTCTTCCATCAATGGTGGGATCTGCATCCTCAGCCCAGTGATGCTGAGCATTGGCGTTGTCCCTGGAAGCCACCTTCCTGCCCTACTTGTGGCAGGATCTAGGGATCTGTCGGAAACAGAAGGCCAAGCCACACGGTCCGTCTTCTGTTGCAGCAAATCAATTCTTCAGTTGTTTCATTCCTGGAGGCTAGCCTCTGTACCTGCTGAAACAAAGGAGGAGGAGTAACAAAGCCGCTTTGATATCCAACGCAGGTCTGCGAGAGCCGCAGACAGCAGGTGTTTGTTGATTTGTGATATTTCTCTGATATCTCTCTCCCCTCCCGAGGGCAGGCTGGTTTTGGAGCAGTCCTGGCTTGCTCGGGAAGGAAACCTCCTCCCTCCTGTGTGATTCATACCTTGGCTGTTTGACGGTTGCCTCTGATCTCCTTCCCCTTTGCTGGCTTCTTGGTTCCTTCTGTTTGGCTCTGGTTGTTTGGTGGTGGCTACGTTGACTTGTCAGTGCCTCCAGGACTCCAGCCTCCTGGAAGGTTTTTGACAACAGGATGAATGAACGAGAAAAGCCAACAGAAGTGTTCGTTTATTGCAAAATCTGGGCAGGAGAGGTGGCCATCTGGAGCACTGAGCACTTTTTGTGTGGCTCGCTCCTGGCATGGGTAGCAGATGGGGGGGGGCAGTTCTGTGGAAGAGTACCAGTTTTCCATGGCTTCCCTGGCAATCCCTGGCATCTCCAAATAAAAGGGATTTCAAGTACAGTGGTACCTCAACATATGAATGCTTCGACTTCCGAAGGTTTCGACTTATGAAGTCGATAACCCTGGAAGTCTTTTCGTCGCACGCGCGTTCTGCGCCTGCGCAAAAGCGCGAAATTGCGCTTCGCGCATGTGCACAACAGGTGCTCCGACAATGACTTACGAAGAGCACCGCGGAACGGATCGCCTTCGTAAGTCGAGGCACCAGTGTAACTGAGCTGGGGGAAAGGTGGTGCCTGGGACCCAATTGGAATGCGATTCCCAGTCAGATGATGCGCTTCTTTCGGTTTTGCGATACAAAATGTGTGCACAGAAACACAGTTGTTTCCATGGAGAATGCAGACCGAAAGCACATTTCTTTAGAGACGCATACATTGGAAAGTGCGTCTTTTGTGTACAAAGTGTGTACAAAGTGTGTGACTCAAGTGCCAATTTCCCATGCATTCTTTTAAAATATTTGCAAGGTGAGACAGGGTGGACCCATGATTGAGTGCCAGCGAGACTGAAATTGGACAGAATTGATATAGGCCTGTTGTTTGGTTTTGAGTCTCTGGTTGTTAATCCCTACAGTAGGATGTTAATAGTTTGTCTTTTATTTTGGCTTTAATGAAGATTTTAGAAGACACCCAGATGCTCGTGAATAGGAGCAGGCCCTGTATATACACAGATGCGCACCTCTATGTATCTTTAATATTTGCTTTATAAATGGCTAGTCAGTCCTCAGGCTTTGCTAGATAAATAGTTGAGCATTTTGCATTATGCCCACATAATGGTCCCATACAAATGGAATCTAGACACAAATAAAAAAACACTGTGAAAATGCTTTTTAATTTTTTTTTTTTGAAAAATATATTGAATTTGCCATAAGCTCGCCATTGCCATTTAGTATCACATTTGTATAATGCACTTAAAACATTATATTTGCAGCTATAAAAAGTTAAAGGTAAAGGACCCCTGGCTGACTATGGGGTTGTGGCACTCATCTCACTTTCAGGTCGAGGGAGCTGGCATTTGTCCACAGACAGCTTTCCGGGTCATGTGGCCAGCAGGACTAAGCCACTTCTGGTGCAACAGAACACTGTGATAGAAGCCAGAGTGCATGGAAATGCCGTTTACCTTTCCGTCGCAGTGGTACCTATTTATCTACTTGTACTGGTGTGCTTTTGAACTGCTAGGTTGGCAGAAGCTGGGACAGAGCAAAGGGAGCTCACTCCGTTGTGGGGATTCAAACCACTGGCCTTCCGATCAGCAAGCAGAAGAGGCTCAGTGTTTTAGGCCACAGCTGAGTCTGCAGACAAAGGGATACAGGGCTCATCCCCACTTCCATTTGGTCGGCATTTTATTATGATTCTCCTGTACTTTCTAGGCACAGATCTGATAGGTCTTGGGGCAACCCAGTCAGATGGGTGGGGTACAAACAACAAATTATTATTATTATTATTATTATTATTATTATTATTATTATTATTATTGCCCACCACTTTCCTTGGGACAACTCGCTCTTTACCTGTCAGGAATGAGCCAGCTCCAAGTGAAGGTTTGCAGCCAATAGCAGAAAGCAGCTAGGAACAGAGAGGTTTTGATGTTAGTTAGGCAGAGGAGAGCTGGCAGCTGCAGACTTTGGCTCTTCCTGACTTTGATGGGAAAGCTGATAAGGCAGTAGCTGAGAGCAGGCTAGAGCACAGCCAAGGCTTGCTGGAAGCATAATCAGGCATGAATAAACTTAGAGACAGCCTCTCAGAACCGGAAGAGGTTGGAGCTGATCCAATAGTCTGAGGAGTCCGCGAATTGGTGGGTTGTTAGACAGGTAGCAAAACAAGAGACATAAGGGTTGGAAGTTCAGTATCTGCTACAGACACCGGAAGAAGTCTTCAGAAGGGTCATCTTGAGTGATGATGCCGGAGGCTTTGTTAGAGCCGTCCGGAGCTATCTGTTTGTTTTTTTAAATTAATCCTCCTTTTTAATTAGCTACGCTTACTGTATTATCAAGCTGGGAATCTGGACTCCTGACATTACCTCTGAATCGGAACAAGCGTCAATCCGCAGAAAACCCAATTGACATTTGTTCCTATTCAGAGGGAAACAATGGGTTTCCCCAGGGAAAGCAGTGGGATACATGAGAATCCTTAGGAACGGGACAAGTGGAAGTGTGGGTGAGCACTACAACTCCCCGAATCGGGTTGTGTGCAGAATATATTGATAGGGCTGCCATAGTTATTTAAATTGTTCCTTCAGACAGACCTGTGCATGTCCTGAATTTATAGCATGCTGTTTCATAATAGGCCACAATATCTGGACATTGTCTATTCTCGGAGCAATGTCTAGCACATGTGTGCTCACTCTGCAGGCCTTTGTCATCTCTCATTATCTCGCAATGTGCCCTGCATTGCTTCACTGTTAATGCTGAAACCAACTAGGGGAAGCAGAGAGGAGAAAACGAAATTCCTGAAAAATCTGCTTGCTTCAGGTAAGACTAGCCCTTCTAATACCAACACAAATTCCTGTCCTTACCTGAAAGGCTCTCCATGGATTTGCCCTACCTTATTTTTCTCCTTTTATTCCCCATCATATTTTTGACCTTGGCTTCTCCAATTCTGCTACAATAGACTGCAAAGTCTCCCGCTTTTTGAAACAGATCTGTTTTTCACAAAGCTCCGTTCTTTCGCCCATACTGACAGTAGGCTTTAATTTCTTCAGTGTAGGATGTACAGCCCACAAAGCATAATGAAGTGACAATACGGCAGAAACCATTTTTGATCACTCTCCCATATAAAAATCTCCCTGTAAACAGAAATCTAGCACTTCAGGGAGCAGGCTTTTAGCTCATCCCTGCTGTGTTACTTGGCTACTTGCATGGAGATTTGTTTTGGGGTACAAAGAAAAAATATGTTCAAAAACACGCTTCCCAATTCAGAGGCGGTGTTAGGGTAGCACGGACAGGTGCAATCGCACTGGGCATTGCGGTGCAGAGGGCACCAAAACAAGGCTGTAGAACAGAGTGCGAGAGTGAGGGTTGCCAAATTTAGGGCTGCTCAGGGCGCCGCTGAAATCTGAGAACTCAAAGTCCGCCACTGCCCACTTGGAAACTGAAGGATTATTGTCAAATCTACCACCTTATTCTGCTTCCTCCTTTTTAGGTTCTCTCTCATCAATTGAACTGGGAACGTAACATTAACTTACACATTAAATAGTCATATTATTATAAAAAACATCTGCTGATGGAACAGGAGTTCCCCCTGAAGTCATCTTCAGTTTTTTCACAAATTGCTCAAGCTTCGTTACAGCTTATTGCCCTGTCAGCATAATATTGCAGAATAATTACAATGTAATTGTAAGATTTACCAGTTAGCTTTATTATAATATTGCGAGTTTATAGGGAAAGCCAAAAAAAGAGAAAGAAGTGGGGGTGGGATGCAATAAGCAATCTCGAGATTAAAAACTCAGTCTATCGTCTTTTATAGCAGGATCAAGGCTTCCATTTTTATTCTGAAATGTCCAATTAACTTCTTATGGACATGTAAAAAACAGAACATTTCTCCTGGGAGATATTGGTGGAGGGATTGATTCTTTATGCATAGAATTTTGATTCATCAGTGCCTCTGATGCTGATGAGATTATCATTTATTGTTATTATGTTCTTCAGGGAAGATATGACTTTGTTGATGTGAGTGGATGCATGTGTATTGATGGTGGCAGAAACAAAACACATATGATGCAATTTGCATTCTAAACCCATTTTCTCATAAGCAGGCCATTCTGGAAATCTCATGGTACTTTCTCCCCAAAGGGCAGCTCCAAGGGGAATTCACCAAGGACCCAAGGCGATTCTGCCCATCACAATCAGTTGTCCATGGAGGCGCAGGTCAATTCTGTGTCCAGGGCAACACCATCTGGTACGCAGGCTGAGACCCTACCTGCCCGCGGACTGTCTCACCAGAGTGGTGCCTGCTCTGGTTATCTCCTACTTGGACTACTGCAATGCGCTCTACGTGGGGCTACCTTTGAAGGTGACCCAGAAACTGCAACGAATCCAGAATGTGGCAGCTAGACTGGTGACTGGGAGCGGCCACCAAGACCACATAACACTGGTCCTGAAAGACCTACATTGGCTCCCAGTACATTTCCAAGCAGAATTCAAAGTGTTGGTGCTGACCTTTAAAGCCCTGAATGGCCTTGGCCCAGTATACCTGAAGGAGCGTCTCCACCCCCATTATTCTGCCTGGACACTGAGGTCCTCATCTGAGGATCATTTACTGGTTCCCTCAGTGCGAGAAGAGAGGTTACAGGGAACCAGGCAGAGGGCCTTCTCCGTAGTGGCACCCGCCCTGTGGAACACCCTCCCATCAGATGTCAAAGAAATAAACAACTATCTGACCTTTAGAAGACATCTGAAGGCAGCCCGTTTAGGGAAGTTTTTAATGACTGATGTTTTAATGTATTTTTAATCTTTTGTTGGAAGCCGCTCAGAGTGGCTGGGGAAACCCAGCCAGATGGGCAGGGTATAAATAATAATTTGTTGTTGTTGTTGTTGTTGTTGTTGTTGTTGTTGTTGTTGTTGTTGTTGTTGTTGTTGTTTTACACTGACTACCCAAGAAGCAGCATGGAAGAACTGCTTCAGATGCAGGGAAAAAGTAAGGGAAAAAGTATTAATAGTTACAGCACATAGATGAACTATAGAATTCTCTGATGGCCATCAGTGTGGATGACTTTGAAAGAGGATTAAAGATATGCATGGAGGATAAGACTATCAATGGCTACTAACCCGAAGACCTGTGTTTTGCCTCCACTGTTGGAGGAAGTGCAGCATCTCTGAATGCCAGAGGCCGGGAATTCACAAGCAACTGGTTGGCCACTGTGAGAACAGGATGCTGGACTAGATGGGCCATTGGCCTGATCCAGCAGGCCTCCCAAGAACTCTTTTAAAAGATTAATAAATCACAGATTGGCATGGAAATGCGGCAAACTGAATTTGAGATAGGAAAAATGGGAATCTGAAATTGAGAGACTTGTTCATCCTTAAGTAATGCCACTGAACTCAGTTTACACAAGTAGAGAATTGAATGGTTTTCCTCCTTTAAAATGCATCTCTCTCTCTCTCTCTGGTCCTGGCAGGGAGCCAGTGTGGTGTAGTGGTTAAGAGCAGTAGACTCGTAATCTGGGGAACTGGGTTTGTGTCTCCGCTCCTCCACATGCAGCTGCTGGGTGACCTTGGGCTAGTCACACTTCTTTGAAGTCTCTCAGCCCCACTCACCTCACAGAGTGTTTGTTGTGGGGGAGGAAGGGAAAGGAGAATGGTAGCCGCTTTGAGACTCCTTCTGGTAGTGACAAAGCGGGATATCAAATCCAAACTCTTCTTCTTCTTCTTCTTCTTCTTCTTCTTCTTCTTCTTCTTCTTCTTCTTCTTCTTCTTCTTCTTCTTCTTCTTCTTCTTCTTCTTCTTCCTCCTCCTCCTCCTCCTCCTCCTCCTCCTCCTCCTCCTCCTCCTCCTCCTCCTCCTCCTCCTCCTCTCTCTCTCTCTCTCTCTCTCTCTCTCTCTCTCTCTCTCTCTCTCTCTCTCTCTCTCTCTCTCTCTCTCTCTCTCTCGTGTCTGCAGTGAACCCAGCAGCAGCCACCTACAACACTCTCCATCTGAGCCAAAGTAGCAGCTGTTAAGATCTTTGAGCCGCTGAAGGCCAGCCCACCAGGGCTTTTATGAAGCGTGAAAATTGCTTTTCATGTCAACAGCACTTTGTGCAGTCAAGAAACACAAGCAAAAGATGCCTAGAAAGCCAGGCTTTGTCTGAGCTTGAATAATCCATTCTTCAGCAGCATGTAAAGCTGTGTGCGTCTCTCTGCTGTGACATGCAAAGCATTAGTGCCATAGCAGTCCTCCCTGCTGATTTCCTAGGGATATTATCATGCCGTCCTTTCATTTTGTTTTATTTGACAAAAAAGTGCATTGGTGTAAGGAGGGTGAAGGAATTGTGCATGCGCTGAGTGCCAGCTGTGAGCAAGTGGGATCAGAGGGTTCAGTGTAGGTGGCTACCACATTTCTTTTGTATAGTTATAGTATGACAGGGAAATATGGGCACTGGTCAGATAGGGCCTTTAGTAGATCTTGGCAATGCAGTGTAGTGGTTAAAGCAGCAGGTTCAAAGAGGCAGGTTCAAAGCCCTTCTCAGCCCCAAATCTCTCTGGATAACCCTAGGCCAGTCTTTTCTTTTCTTTTTCCTACATACCCCCCCCCCCCATTTTTCTTTTCTGACCAAGACTCAGGGTGGCTTACCGATAAAATATCAACGCAGACATTCCAAGTGTCCCTATTTCCCAGGGACAGGTCTGGATTTACATACGCCATCCTGGTTTCCGATTTGAGCCCGGAATGTCCCACTTTCCCTTAGGACGTCCTGATTTTCATCAGATAAATGTTGGAGGGTATGGAGCCAGGGAGGTACCGTATTTTTCTGTGTATAAGACAGCCCCCTGTATAAGACGACCCCTATTTTTGGGAGCCCTCAACAGTTGTTGAGCTTCCTTTGTAAGTTCGCTGAGCAGCTTTTCGAAGATCCCCGCTTTGGCTGACGGAACTGGTGCCGTAATACACCGCTTACTGGCAACCACCAAATACTCTTCCTAAGCCGGGAAAAGCGGGTAAGCAGCCTCCTCTCCGACATTTCCCTGCTACCGCTGCAGCACCAGCCCTCGCTTACTTAGCATATTAACCCATGTATAAGATGACCCTCAATTTATCACAAAAAATCAGAAAACGGTTGTCTTATACATGGAAAAATACGGTAAGTAATTATACAAACTTTAGACATCTGAAGGCAGCCCTGTATAGGGAAGGTTTTTTTTAAAAAAAGTTAAAGTTTTATTAAATTTTTATATACAGTGGTGCCTCGCTAGACGAATTTAATTCAATCCACGGGTCTTTTCTTATAACGAAAAATTCGTCTAGCGAATCCCATAGGAATGCATTGAATTTTTTTTTGCCCATAGGAATGCATTAATTGAATTTCAATGCATTCCTATGGGAAATCGCGATTCGCTAGATGAATATTTCATAAAACGAGTTCGTCTAGCGAGGCAACCTCCGCTCGAAAAATCCTTTCGTTAAGCGGAAATTTCGTTAAGCAGGGCATTCGTTAAGCGAGGCACCACTGTATGTTGGAAGGCGCCCAGGTGGGGAATAATAATAATAATAATAATAATAATAATAATAATAATAATAATACAATGGTACCTTGGTTTGCAACCGTTTTGGATTAAATTCTTTTAGATTACAACCGTTTTGGATTACAACCATGTCAAACCTGGAAGTGCGTGTCCCTTTTTTTTGGATTATTACCCATTTTTAAAAAATTACAACCCCCCCTTTTTTTGGAGCCCCCATTGGTGAAAGCGCACCTTGGGTTACAACCTGTTTTGGTTTGCAACCGGACCTCCAGAACGGAATTTGGTTGTAAACCAAGGTACCACTGTAATAATAATAGTGGAATAGGACATGCCTATTTTCATCAGATAAATGATGGAGGTTCTGCACATGCACACACTGGGAAATGGTAGCCACATCTCCCCATGCCATCTTCCACTCTCAAGAAATGATTGTCTCCAGCCTTGGACTCTCTGCTCCTCTCCAGCAATTTCCTTTGAGAGCTTGAAGATCTCTGATCCTGCTGCTCTATAAATCTTTCCCCACGCTGCCTCTCTTTCTGACCCCTCTGGAGCACAAGGACTTGACCCCTTTCTTCCAGGGCCCCCAGATGAGCAGGAAGACAAGGGTGGGCCGCACACTTAGAAAAACAGAGAAACGCCCCCCCTTTTCACCTTATTACAAGGGAGGTTCCAGATGAACTCACTCAATTACTGCCCTTCGCCTAGCCAGGACGTGAGTTGTGTCTCATCCTCCCCATATAGCTGGGAACAATATATATATATATATATATATTTGTTCAAGCTTCCTTAATCCTCACCCACTCCCAAAGACTGCCTCAGCAAAAACCTATGCTGGGAAGAGAAAACAGATTATTTTTTCCCCTCCCCTTCATTCCGCCTCCCACACGCTTTCATTTGAAGATGTGTTGTGCCAAGGTGACAGCATAAATTAGCCGGCAGGGTGATTTAGCAGATTTAAGTGCTGAGAACACAGCCAGCCCTTAAAAGCAGGGCTAGGAAGCTAGCCAGGCTCCATCTGCAAGGGAAGCCTGCTGCTTCGGATTTTTAACATGCCCCAAGTAAGGGATGTTCCAGGCATGTGTGTTTGTTATGGCACGGTTTCATAGGCAACAGCCTCCTTCCTCGGACACTGGTGGCGACGAAATCTTGTGTCGCCATTCAGTCCCCTTGGGGTCCTCTCTCCAGGCTGTTTGTGTTGGCTTAGCGCAACAGAAATGTACAGTTGTTCCCCGTTTGTGGGCAGAGATCTGGGTTCTCTTCTTGGAACTAGCACTCGTGTCGCATGTCTCTAGGACTGCAGTGCTTGAGTTCTTTTTATATCTATAATTTTTATTGGTTTTTAAAAATAATTTTATACATATTTATCATAACCATTTCAAACATTAAAATACAAGGTTCTTTCGAACCTTTGGACCTCCAGGGATTCCATGTTTAAGATTAAATTTACTGCATCTTTTTCCATTATCCATCTGTTATATAACCATGATTATCATAAATAATTCCACATTACAAGGGTCATTACATCCCAGCCAAAGATTTTAGCTGTTTACAGTGGTCTTTTAAATAAATTACAAATTTACTCCAGTACTTTAGAAAATACTTGATCTTCCTGGTTTCGGATCTTCCCCGTCAGTTTTGCCATCTCCGCAGATTCCATCAGTTCCTTCTGCCATTCTTCTTTTGTTGGTACCAGCAGCGCTTGAATTTATTGATCAGATGGGTAATCAATCAGAAAACATTTCAGGCAACTGGAAATATCCTCTTATTAAGGAAGCAGCACATAAAAACACACACATCAGGAAAATATTGTTCAGAATAGAATGGCTCCTACAGATGCAGACGGCAGTCTTTTCAATGAGGAAGAATGCCTCTTCGAAGATGGTGCACTGCTATTAGGGCTGGTGCCAGACTTTAGGGCATGGGTAGGCAAACTAAGGCCCGGGGGCCGGTTCCTGCCCAATCGCCTTCTAAATCCGGCCCCCGGATGGTCCAGGAATCAGCGTGTTTTTACATGAGTAGAATGTGTCCTTTTATTTAAAATGCATCTCTGGGTTATTTTGGGCATAGGAATTTGTCTCCCCCCCCCCCAATATAGTCCTGCCCTCCACAAGGTATGAGGGACAGTGGACCAGCCCCCTGATGAAAAAGTTTGCTGACCCCTAGACTACACCACCACTGGGGGTTGTTGTGGCAGTGTCACAGGGGGCTTCTTCCCCTGTGGCCATAAATGAGCAGATCAAACGAAAGGGAATTCTTACCAGTTAGTTTTTTTTAATAAACACAGCGAAGGACAAAAGAAAGCATCTAACCAGAATGGCGGTGCTCCCAATTAAGGTCACTCCCCCTCCGTCCCTATTAATCCACGTCACTCCTACATCTTGTAATCTGAGTTTGTAGTCTGTGCTTTCTGTTCTGACACTTTCTGAGCTCTCCGAGACTTTGGGGAAGGGTGTGTGTGAATGCTGTCTGGAGACTGTGAATCTGTTAACTCTCTCTCTTCTACTGTTTCTTCTGCTAGCTGTTTCCCAGCTTCTGCCTTCTGAACTATGCCCCTCTGCAAACCACTGTTCCAAATCTATAGTGTCCTCCTGCTCCTGGGAAGATTCAGGATCAGGAGGAGGGGGTGGCTCCTGCCATTCTTCCTCAGTGCAGCCCTCCTCAACATAGTCCCTGACAGGCAGCTAGAAAGACTTTTGAAACTTAGATATTTTTTCTTGGAAAAAATGGCGAAACAGCAGCTCCAGCATTTACCAGACCACTTCACCCAGAAATCCTGGAAAGAAGAGCAGTTTCTCTCCCCTGCCCAACCTTGTCCCAGCCTTTTCTCAGAGCTTGGGGGAGGTAGCAAGCAGGAAGGTGGAAGCAGGCATCTGTTGCAGTAACAGCAGCAGCACTACTATTCCTCCCCCCCCTTTGAAAAATATATAGGTAAAGGTAAAGGACCCCTGGACGGTTAAGTCGAGTGAAAGGCGACTATGGGGTTGCGGCACTCATCTCGCTTTCAGGTCGAGGGAGCCGGCGTTTGTCCACAGACAGCTTTCTGGGTCATGTGGCCAGCAGGACTAAGCCACTTTTGGTGCAACAGAACACTGTGATGGAAGCCAGAGCGCATGGAAATGCCGTTTACCTTCCTGCCACAGCGGTACCTATTTACTTGCACTGGCCTGCTTTTGGACTGCTAGGTTGGCAGGAGCTGGGACAGAGCAACGGGAGCTCACCCCGTCATGGGGATTCGAACCGCTGACCTTCTGATCGGCAAGCCCAAGAGGCTCGGTGGTTTAGACCGCGTCCCCTTCTCTCATATATATATGTGAGCTCAGTGTGGCTCTCAAGCAGTGCCTGCAGCCCTCCACCCCAGACCTGGTGGTAAAGTAGGTTGGGCCATTGAAGGGCCCTTCTGAAACCCAAGGCCAAGGCCTGTTTGTGGTTGGCTGCTAGTGCCAGATCTACCTGCAATGGATGGTGCACACAATGTGGACACACAGAGACCACGTTTCATGCATCAGGAATATTATTTTTTTCTTTTTAATAGATTTTATTAAATTTATTGTTTTATCCAGATGCAAATTTAGCCCACAGATTATTCAACCAAAGTTCGCAGAGTGAATGAGTTTAACATTCTTTAAATCAGCTGGCAGCCCTAATGATAAGAACCAAAGAATTTCCTGGCTGGGTTAGAACAAAACCACGTCTAGTTCAGCATTCTAGCTCTAACCGCAGTCAAAGAAAAACAATCAAAGTGGACTGGCTTTTTTCTTTTCTTTTTTTAAAGGAAGCTAAAATAGTTTCAAGCTTCGGGTGTTTTTCAAGAGGTTTTCTCTTCTGCTACTTTTCACAGAGAAAATATTTCCTCACTTATTTTCTGTCCCTTCTGTCTGAGAAAGTAACTGAGGAGGACTTAATTCTCCAGGAACAGAGTTGTTTGCTTTGCTCTATGCCAGAGATGGGGTAATCTCCTCAGGCCACGCCCTCCATGGCCACACCCTCTTTCTCTAGGCCACACCCCTTGTCTGCCTTGCTCCGTATTCTCTTGGATGTTTTTGCATGGCTGGATGTGCCCTTGAACTCTGAACATGCCTCTCGCTTGCCCGTAGGAAGGACAGAGAGGAGTGTGTGAGTGCGTGCAGAAACTAATATATTGTACAAAATGTAGAATCATGGAATCACGGAACTGTAGAACTGGAAGGGACCCAACCACCAAATAGTCCGACTCCTTGCAAAGCAGAAATATAAGCTGTCCCGTATGGGGATCGAACCTGCAACCTTGGCATTATCAGCACTATGCTCTAATCAACTGAGCTATGCATGCATTCTTGCACCCCCTTTGGCCTGTGGTCCCTAAAGGTTGCCCAGAAGGGAATAAAAATACAAAATACAAAATGAAAATAATATTGTACACCCCACCCATCCGGAATGTGGTGCTCTGTTTGAAAAAAGCTTCTATGCTCATCTTTCCCTGGACTTGCACGGAGAACACAGAAGCAGCAAGTGCGGTTTTAGGTGTCATTTATAGAGGAGGCAGGAACAGGTGTAACCCGGCCTCAAAGGGTCTGGATTTTGCATTCGCCAGCTTAGTAATAAAATGCAGATTTCAGGGTGTGTGTAAAACTGAGAGTAGGTCATGCCCAGCATAAACATTACTCATGAGAACTGAACATATAAACAGAAGTCTCAAATGAAGGCGTTTGGCAAGTGTTCAAAGAGAGCGATTTTAAAGAAGAACATTACTGCAATCCCCCTTTTCAGGGAAACAGCCAAGGATGTTATACTTAGTAACAACAGAGCACATAGTGTTCTGTGTTTCTCATCACAACTCGGTTAACTCGCAAATCACACAACGTTGGCAAAGCAGAAACTTCCCATCAGGGAGCAGTCGTGACTTTATAGGTGCGATGTTCAATGTACAAGTTTACAGTAAACAAGGCAGGGGGGAGATGGAATGCCACCTTGGCAGAACCTCTTCTGGTGCAAATACAAAGTTTTGCTGGAAGCCCACTTTGAAGAGAGAGAGAGAGAGAGAGAGAGAGAGAGAGAGAGAGAGAGAGAGAGAGAGAGAGAGAGAGAGAGAGACTCACTTCTGAAGTAGCCTGCCAGCTACTTTATCAAAGTTACAAAGGCCAATCTGGTCACAAAGAAGACCAGCTTATGGGAACTAATGGATTTGATGCAGACTTGTCCAATAAACAGAGAAATATACTGGGAATGGATAGAGCTACAATCTGGTATCTTAGAACACTCAGAGCTTAGCAAAGCCCCAATGAGGGCAGAGCTGCAAGGCAGAGTAGCAAAAGTTTAAAGTGAAATAGATTCTCTGTTCTCAGATTCTCCTGTGGACGCTTCTTGGCAAAGCAAAGGGCATTGGGATTCCTGGTCAGGCAACTGGGCCAGCTCGAGTGTGTAATTAGAGTCTGGGGGAAAGGAGTAAAGGTGGAAATGTGGCTGTAGAGATGTCAGCATCTAGTCAGAGTGTGACCTGCCTGATTAAAACCAGCCATGAGAAGGCTGGAATATCCGCTCAGGATGAGTGATTGAGCGTTTCATTATCCTCCACCCTTCTCTTCCTCCATCTTTTAATCTCGTTCTTCCTCTCCTTTCCTATCTCAGCACTTTGTAGCTGCAAACTTTGGCTGGCAAAGGGGGGGCCCAGGACACTGGTTTCCTCAACCACTTTCTGTGCTATGCAAGGAAGGGCCGTAGCTCAGTAGTAAGTAGCACATCTGCTTTGCATGCAGAAGGTCACAGGTTCAGTCCCCGGCATCTCCAGTTAGGGATTGGGAACGAAATCCTGGAGAGCACAAGCCAGCCTTTGGAGATGATGCAGAGCGAAATGGACCAAGGGTCCAACTTGGTGTCAGATAGCTTCTCATGTTCCTATAGTCTGGGTGCCAGGCTCTCCATTCCAGCTGAGATCACAGAATGTGCTGGGGAGAGAATCACAGAATCGCAGAGCTGGAATGGACCACAAGGGTCTTCCAGTCCAACCCCCCTGCAAGGCAATGCAACCTTTCGCCCAATGTGGGTCTCAAAGTTGCCACCCTGAGATGAGGAGTCTCGTGCTCCACCGACTGAGCCACCTCAGCTGAAGCTGAGGCGAGATGTTGAATGTCCCACCCAGTGTGGTGTAGTGGTTAAGAGTGGTGGACTCGTAATCTGGTGAACCGGTTCGAGTCCCCGCTCCTCCACATGCAGCTGCTGGGTGACCTTGGGCTAGTCACACTTCTCTGAAGTCTCTCAGCCTCACTCACCTCACAGAGTGTTTGTTGGGGGGGAGGAAGGGAAAGGAGAATGTTAGCTGCTTTGAGACTCCTTAGGGTAGTGATAAAGTGGGATATCAAATCCAAACTCCTCCTCCTCGTCCTCGTCCTCTTCCTCCTCCTCTTCTTCTTCGGCTTTCATGGACTATGTTTTTCATCGCTAGAGCAGGGATGGCTACCTTCGGGCGTGAATGCAGCCCTGCAGGCAGTAGTGGCACATGAGACAGTGTTAGTAGGGCACCAGTGCCTTCCCAGCTTCTGAATACAGTGTGCTTACTGGAGGGAGAGTGGGAGGTGAAAGGCGCAGAGAGTTTGTGCATGGAATGTGGTGGAGCCAATCTGATACTGTTGCCACCAGAGACGTCTTAAGCATATGCAGCGCCAGGGTGCAAAGATCCTTTTTTTTTTTAAGCAAAGGTTCCCTTTTTTTAGGGAACTGATACCACTCTGATCTCTGCTCCGGAAGGAGACAAGCGCAACAAACCACCCCAAGGCGTCAGTGGCTAAGCGAAGTTGGGCGCCTCATGGTGTGAATAGCGTGCACTGGGTGGGCCTCTCCACGGCCCTATGCCAATCCCAGGCACGCAGGAAGGCGGAGCCAGCCGGCCACCTCAGCGCCTCGCTGGCTCGTTCGCCCCTGAACTTGCGCCGCAGAGCCATTCGCAGCAAAAGAGCCCGCCGTGGCGCTCCAAACGATGGGTGGGCTCTTCCCCGGACTCCAACTCTCGGGCCCCAGACTCTTGGTCTGGCGCCCCTAAGAGCCTGGCGCCCGGGTGCCCCGCACCCCTGGCACATATGGTTAAGATGGCCCTGCTTGCCATTATGCACAAGCAGCTGTGCTACCTAGGGGCTGCCCAAGCTCTCCAATACTTTGCCCTTCCCCCTCCAATAAGCACAACCCCAGACAGCATTGTCAAGAGTGAGGGATTATGGGAGTTGCAACAACTGGATGGCATCATGTTGGGTTCTCTTTCTCTTACACACACACACACACACACACACACACACACACACACACACAGCTTGCAGACTTCGAAACTCAGCTCTTTGTCTGCATCTAAGCATGTCTTAAAGCTGCACTTTTGACCATTTAGAGTCCCCCCCCCCCCGCCAAGAGACATTGCTTGGCTAGGAGTGGTGGGGAAAAGGTGTATTCAGGTATTTGAGGGAAATGGCTTAACACTTATTTCCCAGGGCAACATATCACCTGCAAAAACAAAGGATGTGTCAGGCCGAATCTGGAGAGCTATTGTCTCAGGGCAACCCACACGATAGTTCTACTCACTGAACTCTGATAGAAAAGGGAAAAAAGGAACATTATGACTGATGTGGGATACATTCTGGCACTGATCCAGCACTGCCAGTAAGCATCTTGTCTCCACAAAGGAGCCTGATAGGGAGCACTAGGGCAGGCACTTGTAGCTTGCCAGGATGTGAGCTGAAGGATAGTTGGACCTGCTTGTGGCACTGAGCAGTGGTGACAAATGTGGTGCCCCTCTAAGTGTGGCTGGACCATCACGCCTATCAGCTTTAGCCAGCTTTAGTCAAGTATGAGAGGAGTCATAGCACACCAACATCTGGAGGACACTCTGTTGACTACCCTGCCTGCATCTTCCACACTGTGCTACTACCTGCTTTGTGGTGCAACAGAGCAGAGATCCCCCCTCCCCAAAACAGACATGGGATCCAAAGGCTGCATAGTAGTAAGTAGTTACTATATTCTGTGACAGGGACCGGCTGGAGGTAGAGGAGGTCACCAGCCAGGGAACCCACAAGGGAAACCCAAGAGGAGGAAGGCTCAGAGCCAGGGGATTGGTGGTGGGACGCCGAGGAGAGGCCAGAAGGAGAAGAGCAGAGGGAGTTGTTGGATGCTGAAGGGGCAACAGGATTTGGTGAGCAGGGAGCGCCTGTGACAGAGAGCAATTCCGACTCAGAGGCTGAAGCAGAGGAGGAGGGAGAAGAGGCTGCAGGGAGCCTGCCTGTCTCATCTACTGGGACGAGCTGCCCTCCCTGCTTGTTTCCAAGGACATGCAGAGTGATACAGAGATCAGAGCAGGGGCGAAGGAAGGGGGGTTCAGGCCGCCCCGGGTGTCACCACTGAGGGGGTGACAAAATGCTGGGCGGCACTCACCGCAGGGCCTGCGGTGCACCTGAGCCACGGATCTTTCCTGGGGGAGAAGCAGTGGCTTGGGCGTACACAGGCTCCGCACTGCCCAAACGTTCCGCCCGCTGCCTCCCTCCCAGCTGTAGGGCGGCTGAGTGGGAGGAGGCAGGCACACTCCAGAGGCCCCGTGGTGCACCCTGCCCTCGCCCCGCCCCTAGGGGCGCTCTGCCCCAGGCGCCCAAGCGGCTTCCTCCGCCACTGGATCAGAGATGGCCCATTGAAGTTTGAGACTGCTTGAGAAACATCTGGTAGAGGAGGAGGCTTAGAGGGGGGTGAAGACGAGGCAACTGCTCTATAGGGGCAAGACTCACTGGGAAGTGTTGTTTGCCGTTTATTTGAATAAAGAAAGATAGGAGCAGGCCTGTTTGCTGTTTCTTCACAGGGCAGGGCAAATGGCTGGAAATGGCAGGTTTCAGCTAAAGAAACTTCCTGATGGTCAGAGTTGTTTGAGAGTAGAACAGGTTGCCTCAATAAATAGGGGGTCTTTACTTTGCTGGAGGTGTTTAAGCAAAGGTTAGACAGCCATCAGGCAGGTGGAGGAGGGGGAGAAATTTGATTTGGTTCACATTTAAAAGTGAATCTACCTAATCTGCATATTCCGAATTGAGGTGTAAACTGAACCGTGGCTGTCCTTTGCAATTCACACTTCTCCGAATTTTGCATTTTAGTTCCGCAACCAAGTAATGTGTACAAAGATTCATATGCTAGAGGAAAGTGTGCATATAAATACATGTGAGTGAAAATAACATTTCAAAACACATTCATTCTATTGGGGAAGTGGCTTTTCAAAAATGTCTGCAGCAGGCAAAAAAGTGTTTATATTAGGGAAACTCCAAATTGTATGTTGATACATTTTCATGAGGACCCTTAAAAAAAACACCAACCTCAAACAGATGTGCAGATGTGGAGAACTGAATGTGCATAATATACAAAGCCATCCAATTTATTTTGGCACCCGAAGCAGGAAATCCCAACACAAAACCCGTCATGCCATCCCCAGCAGTGAAAACACAGTAACAGGCAATTAAATAATGTAACAATTTCCTGTCTTTCCATGACAACCAAAATCTTTTGCCTGGGGCAGCTGGCCTCACTCTTGCCTAATGGTAGGGCTGGCCCTGTATAGCTACATTCTGTGCTGCACAGCCTGTCCTGAACAAGGACTTGGATTGGACGATGCCCAAAGACCCTTCCAACCCTATGGGCAGATCCCCACCATAGATTTAAAGCACACCCATTGCACATTTAAAGCACGTGACTTTTCCCAAAAGAATCATGTGAAGTGCAGTTTGCTAAGGGTACTGTGGATTGTAGTTCCACAAGTGGGGAAACTACGGTTCCCAAGATCCTTTAGGAGAAGTCATGTGCTTTAAACGTATGCTTTGAATTCTTGGTGTGGATCAGCACAGTGGTTCTATTTATATTTGTTTAGAACACACAATTTTTTAAAAAAATGCTGGTAAGCCTCTAGCAACCTTTCTAAAGGAAACCAAACCTGGATAAGTGACACACTCTGCACTCCCTGCGTGAACAATTGCAGGAGGCCTGATTCTCTTCCTTTGTTTGGTTGCAGTGCACCAGCATTTTGCTAGTGCACCAGCAGATCTGCTGTTTTGCCCTCTCCTCGGGGTCTGTTTTTGTTCTCTCTGCAGCTGCACTTCCTAATGTTTACACAGAGATGCTCAGCAAAACATGTCATCTAGATCATAAACCTTGTCCCCCCCCAAGGCCACAATCAGTGCTGACAAGGCCTTCCCTGGGCCTAGCCGTTCCCATTCTGCAGGTTCTGTTTACATAAAGAGCCCAAACAATCCGCAGCCTTGGGTGGGGAAGAGTTTATCAAAAACCATAGGCGGCAAGGACATTTCCCACGGAAGTCTTCCTAGCCAACAGCCGGTGCTTGCCTGTGGCTGGACTTGGTGGCGCATATCACCAGAAAAAAAGGGAACGCAGCGCCCCAAAAAGAGGGCAAATGATGGCACCAGCTTGCATAAAAATTGCATTGGTCAAGATGCACATTTTGAAATAATTACTATCATTTAAATTTGTTGTTGTTTAGTCGTTTAGTCGTGTCTGACTCTTCGTGGCCCCATGGACCATAGCACGCCAGGCCCTCCTGTCTTCCACTGCCTCCCGCAGTTTGGTGAGACTCATGTTGGTAGTTTCGAGAACACTGTCCAACCATCGCATCCTCTGTCGTCCCCTTCTCCTTGTGCCCTCCATCTTTCCCAACATCAAGGTCTTTTCCAGGGAGTCTTCTCTTCTCATGAGGTGGCCAAAGTATTGGAGCCTCAGCTTCACGATCTGTCCTTCCAGTGAGCACCCAGGGCTCATTTCCTTCAGAATGGATAGTTCTGGTCTTCTTGCAGTCCATGGGACTCTCAAGAGTCTCCTCCAGCACCATAATTCAAAAGCAAGATATCAAAACCCACTCTCACTTCTTAGGGCTCCTTCCCTTTAAACCAGACTTGGATGGACAGCTCTTCAACCAGAGAACTGTCCCCTGTAAAGTAGGATGCATAGGGAAGGCACTCCTGAATCAGGTTGATTTCTTCTTCTTCTTCTTCTTCTTCTTCTTCTTCTTCTTCTTCTTCTTCTTCTTCTTCTTCTTCTTCTTCTTCTTCTTCTTCTTCTTCTTGTATACCACTCTTCATCCATAATCTCAGGGCGGTTCACAACATCATCCCTACCAACATTTCTCTAATGAAAAGAAAAGGTAAAGGGACCCCTGACCATTAGGTCCAGTCATGACCGACTCTGGGGTTGCACGCTCATCTCACATTATTGGCCGAGGGAGCCGGCGTATAGCTTCCAGGTCATGTGGCCAGCATAACAACGCCGCTTCTGGCAAACCAGAGCAGCGCACGGAAACGCCATTTACCTTCCCGCTATAGCGGTTCCTATTTATCTACTTGCATTTTGATGTGCTTTCGAACTGCTAGGTTGGCAGGAGCTGGGACCAAGCAACGGGAGCTCACCCCGTCACAGGGATTCGAACCACCGACCTTCTGATCAGCAAGCCCTAGGCTCAGTGGTTTAGGGACGTCCTAAAGAAAAGCAGGACATTCTGGGCTCAAATCAGAAAACTGGGGCTGCTTCTAATCCAGGACTGTCCCTGGAAAATGGGGAGAATGGGAGGGGCTGCAACATAAAATTACAATATAAAAAACACAAAATACACAGTAAAAATAAGAACAAAAACAAACTAATAATCCCCCCTCTCACAACACATTTAAAAGGGCATCGGATGTCAATCAGCCAAAGGCCTGGTTGCAGAGAAACATTTTTGCCTGGCGCCAAAAGGCATATAATGAAGATGCCAGGCGAGCCTACCTGGGGAGCGCATTCCACAAAAGGGGGGCCACCACAGAAAAGGCCCGTTCTCATGTTGCCACCCTCTGGACCTCTTGTGTAGGAGGCATCTAGTCCAGCATCCTGTTCTCACAGTGGCCAACCAGATGCCCGTGGGAAGCCTGCAGGCAAGGCATGAGCGCAACATCTATCTGCCTACCTGTGATTCCCAGCAAGTGGTATTCAGACATGTAGTATTAAACATCAGATGTGGAACTGCTGCCTAGGAACTGCTTTGGCTGATGAGCTGTGTTGGGCCTGCCAATCTGATCTGGATCATGCGAGACTTATGACAATATGGTCCTGGGACTCCCAAAAGTTCCTCATCTCTGATCTAAGACCTGAAAGTACTTTCTGGTTGTTGTATTTTTTAAAAAAATGTTTTAGCCATCTATCTAAAAACTAGGAACATTATATAGAGGACCTCTCTTTTTTGTGGAGAAGGAAGGTGCTGCTACCGAAAAGGCCCTGCATCTTCTTGCTATCTATCTAGCCTCGCAGTCTGGACCACGACACCCAAAACAGGGGCTCAGTTGAGGATAAGGTGGACCTCATAGGGAAGAAGGTGTTCCCTTCATTAATGCTGACCCAAGACACATAGGACTTTAAGATCAAGGCTGACACTTCGAACTGCATGCAAAAAGGATTTGGGAGCCAGTACTTCAGAGAGATTTTCCAAAGGCAGAGGCATGCAGAAGGTGCTCCAAACTCTTTACCAGAAACGGCAAAATGCAAACAATATGTGCAGTTCAATGCCTGTTTCGAACCACTTTCATCTCCCTGGGGGGGGGGGAACCCAGTATCTGCCTCCAGCCTCAGTTAACCACATTTTCCTGTAACTCCTGTATCAGTGTTGTCATTAGCAGAAGGAAAGGGCTAGTGGGGAGGGGAGGGGAGGGGGAGAAGTAGAAGGAAATAACTGGATAAATAGAAGATATCAAGGCAAAGAATGGGAATTGCTAAGTGTGAAGAAATGAAAGATAAGGTCCAAAGGGAAATGGGCAGATGTTGATTAGAACTCAGGTGGAGTTCTCCCCCCCCCCCCGTCTGCTTCCTTTGGAAGATATGAAGTGGGCATATGAAGATATGAAGTTTGGAAGATATGAAGTGGGCTTCTTTTCTTTCGCTGTCTCTCTGCCAGCACACCATTTATTTGTGTGTGTGTTGAAGCTTGTTTGAATGGCATCCCCACTGGTGAGGAGGAAGACCAGCGCCTGGAGAGAGAGGAGACTGGCCAAAGAGGGTAAATTGACACAGTTGGCTGTGAAAGCTGGAAAGCAGTCTTAACTATGAATTTGAGGGTGCTGTGATTGGATTAAGGATTAATCTTCCCCGTCCAGGGCTGCCTTCAGGTTTCTACTAAAGGTTGTATAGTTATCTATCTCCTTGGCTTGGGGGTCGCTTAACTCCATACCCTCCAACATCTCACTGATGAAAATAGGAATATCCTAAGGAAAAGTGGGACGTTCCGGGTTCAAATCAGGGTGGCTTCTGTAACACAAATTATGTCCCTAGAAAATAGGGACACTTGGAGGGTATGCAAGGGCTCACGGAAGCAATGCTATTGCCAGGCCAGAGAGTGCCCCCTTTGAGAGACCCCATTAACCCTGGGATTATATTCCTCCCGGCATGGGTGGAATCTGAGGCGAGCTTCATGGCCTGCTCTGCTCTGTTGCATCTGTGGAAGTATGTTGAAACAAAACCACATCGAGTGTGGTTTCCCAGATATTCTGTATTAATCGGGGTGGTTATTCATGGTCTGGATCATGAATTGCAACAGTAAGAACTCGAAATGCATTTTTTAATATAAAGTTTTGGGTCTTTTGTTGTTAGTGTTCTTGTTTGTTGGAACAATGTGGTCTTTCTTACTACCAAATAGCAACCCGTGTCTCTTCTATGGTTAAAGGGAAATGTTTCCAGAAATGAGTCTCAGGTGACACCTCTCGTTTTTAGAAATTAATCATCTCAGCATCTGCTATGTATAAATGGATTTTTGAAAAAATAAAAAAAAAATGAATTTTCGATATTTGGAGCCTATTTAAGCCCAGGAATGGTTGTATGGCTGTGGGCGGGAAAACAGCGGGTGCTATCCATTAATGAGGAAATTAAAACACCCTCTTTTTATTTGATGAATAATGCCTGTGATTATACTCTGACAGATTTTCAGAAACAAAGGAGATTTTTATCACTCAAAAGAAGGTGGTGGATGGGTCATTTAGCCTTCTGTGTTCTGCATATTAGCTGATAATGGGAGAGATCATTCAGGGTGGTAAATATATAGCGGAGGTTCTCGTAATTGGTCTGAATCCATCCTCTGTAATTGCAGTACTTTGCCACCTGTGGCTGATAACGCACCATTAAAAAGGCCAATCCCATAATATTATGCACCTCCACACTTAGTGGATACTATAGCAACGATTCCAAGGTTATGAGACTGGGGAACATACCAGGATGGTGCATGAGCAGATAGTTGGGTAGCAAGACTAACAGCATTGAGTGTGAGAGGCAGTGGAACACAGAGGTGAGGAATGTCAGAGTTAGGGGGCAAATTTGGCCTTCCATCTCTCTCTCTCTGGCTCTTGGAATCTTCACCAGCCTACACACCCTCAACCAGACCTTAACCCAGCTCTACTTTGCACCATCTGGGAGCAAATTGTCTTGGCCAAGCCCTGTGGCCTTGCATTCAGAAGAAGCTGTGTTATCAGCTGGGGCCAGTGGGCCAAACCATGCAAACACCAGGGGCATCTTGCCCATAGAGGCAAGTGGTGCAGGGCGCAGGGGCGCCAAGTTCTGGAGGGCGCCAGGGAAGAGGGGGAGGCTGGGCGCGGCACCTCCCGGCATCAACTTGCCGCCCTTGTCCACCTCGCTTGTCCGCCTCGCTGAAGGGGTCTTCGCACCACGGTGCCGGATATACTTAAGACGGCCCTGGGAAACACCATGATGTCATCTTAGTAAATGCTCAGGACAACCTCACCAAAATGCTGGAGAGGTTGTGCGAGCAGGGCCGGTGCGTCCATTTAGGTGGACTAGGCCATTGCCTAGGGCGCGAAAATGGAGGGGCGCTGCCGAGCCTGCCCCGCAATACCTCCGCGCCGCCGCCCGCTCGCTCCCTGGGGAGCTCACAGCGTCCCCTCCACAGGCGGGAGGAGCGCGAGCCAAAAGGAGAGCCCAGCGCCCTCTTGCCTATGGAGGGGACGCCGAGAGCTCCCCAGCGGCAGCGGTAGTGGCGGCAAGCACCCGCTGCCGAAGCCTTCAGCTATGGGCACTGGCGGCTCAGGCGCCCACCTGCCCGCTCGCTCACTGAGGAGCCCCCAGCGTCCCCTCCACAGGCAGGAGGAGCGCGAGCCAAAAGGAGAGCTCAGCGCCCTCCCGCCCATGGAGGGGGATGCTGTGAGCTCCCCAGCGGCTGAAGCCAATGGAAGGGACGCAGGGGCACCAGCGGTGTACGTGCGTGCGTCATGACGCATGCGCCCGGGGGGCGCCAGAAGGTGTTTTTGTCTAGGGCGCAAAAAGCCCTAGCACCGCTCCTGTGTGCGAGATCACAGCACCCTAAATGGGCGCCATCCTCTCATGAGAAAAAAGAGGGTGTCCTTCCCCCCCCAGGACACTCATGGGATATGGAATGTAGTGTCATTCCCAAAGGTGAAAGGCTAGCGGATGAGGCAAAAGTTAAGCAGTCTTACCTCCCACTGTAGACTAGCCCCCCTCCCAAGGATGCTTTGGAATAGAGGAACATCTCTCAGGTCTTCTTCAGCCCTATGAAATCCCACAGTTGGCTGTAGTATCATTCTGAGAGGCAGATTCAGGTGAAAACCAGGAAGGAAGGAAAGGATTAGGAAGCCCCCCTCCTGCTTGAAATGTGCATGATAATCCTACCCCCTCCAGAGGGTGCTTTGGGATGGTTTAACATCACTTGGGCAAGCATTTTAGGCCATGTGTTTGTTTGGCCCAGAGCCAAATACTTTGAGAGGAACATTTTCACTCTTTTCGCGGTGCCGGCATGCCGTTTTCTGTACGATGCTGCCTGGTGATTATAAACGAAGCAGGAGTATATTAACTCAAAGCAGCACAATGAATTCACTCTTTGCTGCAGAGTTTTTTTTAAAAAACTTTGCAGCTTTAAAAAAAAGGAAAGGAAGAATCCTTTACAATATGTGCCATTATACTCAGAAAATACTTTCATTGGGGAAATAAATGACCCAGGTTTCAAATAATGACTCTTGCATAGCTAACCTCCAAACCTTGCAATCAGTCAATGTGTGTGTGTGTGTGGGGGGGATATATATAGTTACAGATACCTGGAAGAAGCAGGCAGGAGGTTTTTGTTTTTTTCAGCGACATGGGTCTCTTTCTTTCTCCACAAGTGGCGATTGGGGCTTGCATAAGCGCCAAAAACTCCCACAATATATTCACGTGGAGATGTGAGAGTGTCCTTTCGAAAGCAAAGCAGGTGACTTTGGGCTTTGCGTGGGGAATGTGAAACAGAGACATGTGTCTCCGTCGGTAATGAGCTGTGACTCAGATTGAAGTTTCAAGACTTAAAGACCACGTTCCCCCGCTGTGCAGCTGTAGCATTAAATGACTTTGCAGCTGAGGTTGCCCGATTAAAATGTGTAAAAGCAGACTGCTGAACACCAACAATTCAGTCTAGGAATCAGTGGAATTAAATCCTTTAGATTTCTAGCTTGCCTTTCTATTGAACGCCAGCTGTTATTTCTTAAAAATGAGACAGCGTTTCAGATACGCTAGAAGGTAGACCTTCTGCCTTCCAAGGCTTGTCCTGTGGTCCGAGATCTTTGGGAAAGACCTAGGAGGGATGCAAATAAAGAACACTCTACAGTAATCGTTTTTCCTGCTGATTGCTGTCCTCCAGCTGTATTCCCGTTAAGTTTCATTTGTAAAACCTAATCTCGTGAAATGAGCTCTTTACAATGCATCCAAGTTGTAATAAATCGGCACAGGTGCATTAGAAATAAGAACCCCATGGCTATGCAGGCTGCCATTGGTTTTAGGAGGAGGGGAGACATTCAAGGCTGGCTCTCCTTCTGATCTGAAGCCACTTGGTGAGAGAGTTGGTGAGATGAGCGATGAAGAACGGACACCAGGAAAAGGAAGGAGAGGAGCAAACAGAACAGGTCTGTGCATGCGGCAGGATAAAGTGACAGACAGGGCCGGCCCACCCATGAGGCAAGGTGAGGCAGGATCCACAGGGGCAGAAGACCCAGCCTCCAAAGAATGCTGCTGCCCCTGCAGTGACAGCGATAGCCTCGTTGAAGGCTGTATCTGCTGTGTCTCCTATCACCACACAGGCCGGTACAATCTTCTGCTCAGCCACGCTAGTCCGGCCTGCAGGGCATTGGAAGAGGTGTGTGATGTTGTGTGACATGTGTCGTGCACATGATGCCCACCCCCAATCTTAGGGGCAACCCAGCGCTTGTGATCCGTGTCAATTCCCAAACTGTGTTCCACGGACCACCAGCGGTCCTTCAAGCTTCATTCCAATGTTCTGTGGTGTGTGGATTTGTGGTTGAAGACGGGAAGACAGGTTGGAGTCCATCAGTTCTTCTGATTTAGCATCACATATTTCACAAAACAGTCTATATCCTTTTAAATGTGTTTGTGGGAGGGGGGTTATTGGGTTGGTGTGTTCTTGTTTTTATTATGTACTTTGTGGTTTTATTCCAGGCATCCCCAAACTTCGGCCCTCCAGATGTTTTGGACTACAATTCCCATCATCCCTGACCACTGGTCCTCTTAGCTAGGGATCATGGGAGTTGTAGACCAAAACATCTGGAGGGCCGCAGTTTGGGGATGCCTGTTTTATTCCATGAACCAAGTGCTGTATACAAATTTACTAAATAAATAAATGAACAAAATTTAACATTGACGTACCCCTCTGAAGTGCTTTTCATCTCTCCAGTCTGCAATATTAGTCAGCGTGGATGTGGATATTGGGGGTGGGGGCAGGAGGGGGCTTGAGCTCAGATGAAATCCTAGATAATTATGGGTCCTTTGATCACAATACATTTTAGGTAACAGTCTGAGCGTGCATTTGAAGCTGCATCAAGAAGAAGGATCAAAAAGAGCTAAATGCTGAGCAAACAAGTTGTAAAGAGCCTTTAAAAGGTGCCCTGTCTTTTTTCTTCTTCACTGTAGCAAGTAGCAACAAAGGGAACACCCAGCCTTGACTGTGAACATGTAGCTAGATGGTTAGCTTCTGTGATAGCACCAATGGAGCAAAGACTGTGCACAAAAAGTACACGCTGCCACTTTAAAGCATCAGCCTAATTGTAGGAGCCAGGTATATGTAATGGATATCTGTTCTGCTGCCTTTGATCCCGCTTCAGGATTTACGACAGCATGGCCCTCTGATATATGATAACCTTTATAATGAAGGATGAGTTGATGGGAGGCCCTGACCTTCCTCCCCTGATCTTCTGCTCTGGTTCCTGGGAGTTCGGAGTCAAAGTCTTCTATAAATCATCTTGGTTAGAAAGTTAAGGGGGGGGAACCATTTCTAGAATAGACATAGCCATTATATTACTATTAAGAATGCAAGTTTTAATTGGCAGGCTCACCAACCCAAGCTTTACTTGGTTAATTGGTGAGGACTCGTTTTAGCCGCTGAGATGCAAAATAAGAAAGAACAGGTTTCTTGTTTGATGGCTATTTTGGTTTTCCTGTTTGACATCGAAAGCCGTGGTTTCAGAAGATTTTGTTTTGATTTTTGCAGTATGTCCCCGCTTTATTTACTTGTGGTCCCTGGAAGGGATGGGAACTACCCTTGTTTGAAACTCTGGAGAGCCACTGCCAGGCAATGTAGACAATACTGAGCTAGATGAATTCATTGGACACGTTTCAGACCAGTACTGAAGGATCTGCAGCGAGATCTGGAACTGAAAAACTGTATTCTTCTGCACTGCCCAGTAAGGTTGCTATGATCTGCTAATGGAACCCACTTAGTTGCACAACGGCCTGATGATTATCAGCTTGTGGTAACATGGCAGTGAGCATATTACCCGGCTTGCTTTATTGTATATTTTAATCAAGGCTGTTTTAATGCCCTGGTGGGATTCCGGTGTATTTTAATTATGTATGGATGTTGTCATTGATTCTATAGTTGCAAATGGCTTAGTGACCAGTTTGGCATATAAGCATTATATAAATTTAACATCACCATCAGAAGAAGGAGTGAGCCCAAGACATTTTGTTGCTTGAGGCCAAGCACAAGATGGTGCCTCCCTCACCTCTCAATTCCACGTACAAAATCCAACTAGGCGACTGGATATTATTCCAACACTGATAATTGGACAGCATCCTCTGCTTCACCCTGTCTTAGGGGGCACTGGGCAAGCTGAGTAGAAAACATAACATTTACCTGTCTCCAGTCTCTAGGGACCTCACCTGTTCTCCAAGAACTCTCCAAGATTATAGACAGAGGTGCTGAGATTACATCCACAAGCTCCTTTAGTACCTTGGGTGCTCATCAGGCCCTGGAGATCTGAATTTGTTTAAAGGAGCTAGGTGTTCCCTCATCTTTGCCTATCTTGGGCTGCTGCTCCCTCCTTGTATCATTTATTCTGTTAATCACCAGGTTGGGAATCGCTTTCCTTTTAGGTGAAGACAGAGGCAAAGCAGGTGTTGAGTAGTTCCGCCTTTTCTCTGTCACCCAATAGCATTTCTCCGTGTTCCTCACGCAGAGAACCTACCATTTGCTTGTTCTTCCTCTTACTTCGGACATAGCCGAAGAAACCTTTTATTATTATTATTTCTAACCTCTCTTTGTAAGCTTGAGCTTTGGCCTGCCTGACCTGCTCCATGCAGCTGTTTGGCTGCTCATATATACTCCTCCTTCTATTTCTTACACATGTCCTTCTTGAATCTCAGCTCTTCTGTAAGCTCCTTAGGCAACCATACTGGTTTCCTTAGATGCCCCCCCCCACTTTCCTTTCTTGTTGGAATTGTCTGCATTTGGGCCTTCGATATTTCACCTCTAAGTAACTCCCATCCATCTTGGACTCCCTTCTCTTTGATTATTTCTGACCATGGGATCTCACCCAGTAATTCCTTAAGCTTTTTTTGAAATAAGCCTTCTTAAAGTACATGTCTGATTACACTCAGCTTTCCCTTGCCTCTGTACCATGAAACCCAGGAGGACACGATCACTTCCTCCCAAGGTTCCCAGTGCCATTTGTCACACATGGATGGAAAACCCATGCCTCCAAGTACATCTTCTCCTCGAATACTGTTAAGGATAAATAGAAATGAATCCTTTCTCTCACTCCTGAAAAAAAGGCAGCAACAACTACAAGCTGTGCTGTGGTTGATCACCTTGGGTCAAGGCACATGCCATGAAGAGCAATGGAATAGGGGAAGTTATGCCCCCTTGGTGTGGACTGTGACCGACCTGTACAAATTCAAAGAGTGGGTTGAGTTATGAGCCTGACATGTAGAGGAGCAATCCCATGACCTCTGCTTTCCCACTCAGCTGCTCAGATCCACTCAGCCAAGATCCGCGCTGGGAATCCTAATTTGGTCATGAAATCTGACCCTTCCACAAATATTTTAGTGTGGGAAGGCTACAAAGTGGAGGGTTGGACCTGTAGTAAATGGCCTTTATTTAGACGGTGCAAGAACCCTGGGTTTTACCATTAATGGTGAAATAGAAACAAAAGGAAAGCCTTGCAACAAGTGCAGCAAGCAAGAAACCCCGGTTTTAAATAAGAATTTAGGTTTCCTCTTCAGGCTTATGATCACATTCCAAACAAATCCAGATCTGTTTAATGATTTGGGTACATTTCCACCTCCAAACTATCTCAGTAGTTAATGAGCTTCTACGTTATTCCAAGTGTCCCTTGAGCCTACATATTACATACTAAGTCTCTTTCTCTAAATGTAGCTGTACTGTAAATGGTTTGAAAAGAGTATTGGGGGAATATTTTTTCCAAGTCCATTCCTAATATAGATTCCATTTTTTAAAACACACACACACACACACACACACACACACACACACAACCCCACTGCACACTGAGTTAATCTTTTCACTATCCACCACCACAATGGAAAATTCTGGATAGTTCAAATCCTATCAGGGCATTTCTGTGAAATTGGGAAGTTGAGTTCCATATGAAACATGCAATTTATGTTCATTTATGTGTGGGAATATGTGTGGGAATGCTCACATGCGCATCATGCTAAACTCAGAAGCGTCATATAAACATCACAAAAAGAGGTGAGTCAGGGGCAGAAAGAGGTGTTTGTAGGCTTTTTCAATGGTGCTTCAAATATACACGATTTCATTTAAATGTATGGTGCCTTGGAACATAACCCCCACGTAAAGAGCCATCTTCTCTAAGACACAGTCTCGCCACGTGTCCAAAAAGGCTTGTAAGCAACCATTCAAAACTTTTTGTTTTATAGTGAACACACTGGTGCAATCCAATGACCCCCTTGGCCGCAGGTTGGCGACTTGCAGAATCTCCATGTTGGTCTTTACAGCAGCTGAGTTTAGAAAACTCTTTACGAGGACCAAACCCACCCTTGGTTTTTATTATTACAGCTGCAGGCTCTGTCCCTTCTTCAGATGCTCTCCACAGGATACCCCCCCCCCCCCGAACACGGAGAACTCTTGAAATGTGAGCCAAAGATACGAGTAAGAATCTCCGGCAGGGGAAAACAGGAAGTGCAAGCTGGACGGCAAGGACTGGGCATATGGCTGCTGATTGCATTGGTGACGGAAAGGGAAGGGGTTTAATGGCAAATGTTTCCTCTTCCTCGGAACACCCAGAGAAGTGGTTCCTACCGAGGAACAGAAAGCACCAGCCTGCAAAGATTCCATTGACTCAGCAAAAGCAAGTGGATGGAGACTTCTATGGGATTAGCATTACTGCTAGAGTGGATTAGGGCAAAGGACTGTTTATAGATTGAACTGATGTGCCAAGTAAAATGTTTTCGTGTGTGTATTTAAAGACGTTTGAAAGCCTCATTGGTGCTAAGAAGTCACCATTTCCTAGTTCTGCTGGATCTCTCAGCAACCTTTGATACCATCGATCACGACATCCTTCTGGAAGGTTCTGGGAGCTGGGGGCACTGTTATACAGTGGTACCGCTCCTTCCTCCTGGGCCGTATCCAGAAGGTGGTGTTGGGGGATGAATGTTCAGACCCCTGGGCTCTCACTTGTGGGGTGCCTCAGGGTTCCGTCCTCTCCCCCATGCTTTTTAATATCTATGTGAAGCCGCTGGGAGAGATCATCAGGGGGTTTGGGCTGGGTGTTCATCAGTATGCGGATGACACCCAGCTCTACTTCTCCTTTAAATCAGAACCGGTGAAGGCAGTGAAGGTCCTGTCACTGTGTGGGTGTCTGGAGGCGGGAGTGCCAGGGCTCTGGCAACATCAAATAGCCCCTGCTCCATAGGCAGGAAGAGAGGGAGGCTGGAAAAGTGGACAGGAATAGGTCAGACAGAAGTCCCGTCCCCCCGACGCCGGAATTGAGGAAGAGGAGGAAAGGGAGGCGCTTCTCAGTTCCGAGGCTTTTATGCTGGTCGCGAACGCGGAGTGGGGTAGTGCAGGAATCTGACTCGAGCGGGTAGACATGAAATGAGCAATCTGTTACACTGTAAATAATGTGCACCAATAAAAACATCTGAAAGACAAGCATGTGGAAAGTTGTTACTCAAGAGTAGTCACAACATACCCTGACATTGGCAATTGTTTGTTCCGCTTTGCATGTCCATTCTCCAGGCATAAACCACCGAGCATCTCCTATACAGCTACATAACAGTTATGCTATTTCAGAACAGTCCCCATTCATTCCAGTAAACCAGGTACACACACACACACACACACACACACACACACACACACACTGACCTTGCCAACAGATTGTGCCCAGCATTACTTAGCATTGTATGGTGTAACAGAGATCCCTTTTAGACTATTTTGGAAAGAAAACGAGACACAAGAGAATGTGGGGTGTCATGCAGACGAGGCTAATGATAGATTTGCATCTCCACAAAGGCTGTAGGCACCAAGGAGGGAAATTGAGACGGAAATGGAATGAGATTGATTTCTTTCTGCCTGACAAGCCATATCTCATCCACCAGGGTGTTAACAGATTCGTAATGGCAATGCCTCTTTCCTTCTGAACGAGCTGGCCCAGAAAGTGAGAGAGCCATCAGTCTAATCGGCCACATGTGCTGAGGGAGAAATCTCAAGGTAACAAGGTGGTGACTCTGTGCTGTGTTGGATTGAAGACGGACCAGGAAAGAGACTACGGAAATGGATTCTTAACAATATAGTAACTCTAGATAAGTCCAAGTAGAAGATGAGTGTCTGGATATTTTTATATGAACCTATAATGAAATATAAACCATCTGGAGGAAGAGAAGGTTCTTCTGAACCTGTCAGGTGTTTCCATGTGTAATTCTGCCATGTGCAAATTGAGCCATAGTTGTTAACTTACTCATTGATGAAAGAACAAGAAGCAATGAGCTTTTACATTGAAGGCTTAAGCAACAGCCTGACCCATGGCTGCAATAAGTATCCCGCAAAATGAATTGAGCCTGCTGAATCACTTTCACTGGCCCATCAATCTTGACTTTTCCCATTGCCAAAGCATTTTTATTTTCTGCTTCTATTATACTCTAGTCCCAGACACTGTGTTCCTTTTTGTGTGTGGACCAGTTCAAATTGGGAATGAGCCATGGTGAGCCATTGTGTTCACACATTCCTCCTCTCTCTCCTTTGCTCACAAGAGGAGGAGAGTGAAAGTTTCCAGTTTCACTTTAGAATAACCACAATTCTGTGTTGCATGTGAACTCAAGAAACTGTGGCTTGTTCTAACGAAAGTGGTGTGGTGTGGTTTGGCAGCCCCAGGTAGACCAGGAGGAGGGGGAGGAGCAGGTGGAGGGCTGAAAGGCTGGAAACTAGAGTTGGAGGTGAGAGGGCCTCCCTTTGAGACTTCCGATGTCTGAGAGGGAGAAGCAGATCTTCTGGCTCCCTCTCCTGCCCCAACCAGCCAGAAGGAGGTGACAGAGCTGGAGGTGGAGGGAGAAAACACAGTCTTATCACCAAAAACTAGGCACAGTTGTCATAGGTGGGATCAAGAGCATGTGCAGCAGATTTATGGCACTAGTCCCATGAGTGAGCTTGGTAGGAGGGGCATGTAAGTTGTTGGGACATCTTTGTAGCTTCAATTCAGTTATGAACTTCTTGCATTGCTCTTGAACCTTGGGATCTTGACTTCTGCACCCTGTGCTTGTTGTTGAACCTGTACTGCTATTTGTCTGAATAAAGGACTCTTATTTACAAGTAAGAGTCACTGTTTGGTGATTGGGAGCCTAACAGCAACCAATAGCCTTCATAATCTGAACCAGAATATGTATGCAGAGGTCTATCGACCATGGTTTTGCTAGCATAGCTAACAGCAATGGATTTACTGGTCCATTGTGAATTTGTCTAATCCTTCTTTGCTCTGCTTTGTTATTATAGTTTATAAGCCACTTTTCAACTCAGCCACTTAATGGCACACGATAAAGGTTAAAACAATAAAACCAAACGGACAATAGCAACAATAAAAACAGTGACAATAAAACAGATAAAATCAGCAGGAGGCAGCATACAGTAAATGGAGTGAGCCAATTCAGATTTTCGGACAGCACCGTAATTTAGCAGAAGGAATCTATGTAAGAAACCACATCATTTCACTTTTTCTTTTAAAAAAGAAATCATTAGAGCGAAATTAGAGGAATAGAGAAATGCAGGCACTCCCCCCCCCACTTGATATCACCCAATGAAAGTGATTAGTAGTAGGTTCTGAAAAAAGTATTTCCTTAAATGTTTTGTTGACTTCTTGACTTAAGAAGAGTTCTTATGCTGAGTCAGATGGACTATGGGTCAATTTAGTTTAGTATTGTCCACACCAGGCTTTGTGCAGCAGAGAAAAACATCAGGCAAGCAGTTCTGCTTTAGACTGACAATGAGCCCCCTCTCCTTTCTGAAACGTTTTCTCCAAAACGTCAGTTATAATTCATTTCCCCCTAACCTTTCCAATCTGTACAAAAGGTAAAGGTAAAGGGACCCCAGACCATTAGGTCCAGTCGTGACTGACTCTGGGGTTGCGGTGCTCATCTCGCGTTATTGGCCGAGGGAGCCGACGTACAGCTTCCAGGTCATGTGGCCAGCATGACAAAGCCGCTTCTGGCGAACCAGAGCAGCGCATGGAAACGCCATTTACCTTCCCGCCGGAGCGGTACCTATTTATCTACTTGCACTTTGACATGCTTTCGAACTGCTAGGTTGGCAGGAGCTGGGACCGAGCAATGGGAGCTCACCCCGTCGCAGGGATTCAAACCGCCAACCTTCTGATCAGCAAGCCCTAGGCTCTGAGGTTTAACCCACAGCGCCACCTGCATCCCAATCTGTACAAACCCTACTCTTATAAAGCAAAATAAGGCTCATTGTCAGTCAGAAGCAGAATTGCTAGCCTGGCATTCATTGTCCTTCGTGTCACCACCAGGAAGTAACTACCAAGAACTGAGCATGCCAGAAACCCTTTCGCAAATGTAAAGCCAGCTGGTAATGACTTAAAAGCACAGGTTAAGTTTCTTCAGCGTGGATCATGAGGGAATCTCCCCTTATCTCTTCCCCCAAATATGACATCTTGTACTTTGTGTACACTGGCAAACCCATGTGGAGAGTGGTTTACACGGTGACCCTTTTAATCCAGCCTCATTCTCTTCCTCAAGCCCACAAGTGAATGCCATACATGGTTTGCATACAACACAATAGGGGTATGAGGAAAGCTTATTATTCCTCTGAGCCTCCAGAGATTGCAACAAAGGAAGGCCAGACGTCAGACCGCATACTTGGCTCCCACGTACCATAAAACATAAGGCATGGTCACTGGTTTCCTCATTTTAGGGCCTGACTTGTACAATGCTGAGTTTGTGCAGTGCATTTAGCAGGATACAAAGAATGATATAACTCGGGGAGCAGTCATTGTGCTGCCTTGCAGATGTCGTTGGACTCCAAGTCCCATCATTCATAGAATCATAGAATCATAGAGTTGGAAGAGACCACAAGGGCCATCCAGTCCAACCCCCTGCCAAGCAGGAAACACCATCAAAGCATTCTTGACATATGCCTGTCAAGCCTCTGCTTAAAGACCTTCAAAGAAGGAGACTCCACCACACTCCTTAGTAGAAAATTCCACTGCCGAACAGCTCTTACTGTCAGGAAGTTCTTCCTAATGTTTAGGTGGAATCTTCTTTCTTGAAGTTTGAAACCATTGCTCCGTGTCCGCTTCTCTGGAGCAGCAGAAAACAACCTTTCACCCTCCTCCATATGACATCCTTTCATATATTTGAACATGGCTATCATATCACCCCTTAACCGTCTCTTCTCCAGGCTAAACATACCCAGCTCCCTAAGCCGTTCCTCATAAGGCATCGTTTCCAGGCCTTTGACTCCACCACTGACTATGCTACGTAGCTAGGGCTGATGGGAGTTAGAATCTAACAACATCTGGGGAACACCCTGTTAGCTTCTCCTGGTGGTGCTGTGGTCTAAAACCACTGAGCCTCTTGGGCTTGCCGATCAGAAGCTCGGCAGTTTGAATCCCCGCGATGAGGAGAGTTCCTGTTGCTCTGTCTTTTTTATTAGATTTTGGTAATCACATTTAAAGTGACTTGAGATGCCTGGCGCCCACAGACCTGAAAGCTTTTTCTGTAAATGAGACCTGGAAACCAGAAGTATAAAATCTTGCCTTTTAAATAAACCTGGAAAAGATGCAGGTGCTTCCATTGCTCTGTCTGTCCCAGCTCCTGCCAACCTAGTAGTTCAAAAGCATGCCAGTGCAAGTGGATAAATAGGTACCACTCCGACGGGAAGGTAAACGGCGTTTCCGTGCGCTCTAGCACTCCTCACGGTGTCCTGTTGCACCAGTAGTGACAAATGCCAGCTCCCTCATAGTTGCCTTTGACTGGAGTTAACCATCCAGGGATCCTTTACCTTTTACCTAGTTCTGGATGAGCAACAGAACATGGAGCAGACCATGACCACAAACAAAGCCGTCTTTCCCATTGGGTTTACTGGCACATTGCGCCAGGGCGCCAGCCTCTCAGAGGTGGCCCAGCGAGTGGGGAAGCCAGGGAGCTGCGCGGCTTTGCCGGCAGCCTCCCCTTTCCCTCCACGCCCACCAGCTGCGCCCTGTCAACCATATTCCTGGCAGGCGTGCAGCTTCCTTCCCAAGCCTCAGCGGGAGGAGAGCAATCCCCGCAGAGGTTTAGGATGGAAGCTGCGCCCCACCAACTATATGGCTGGCAGGCGTGCAGTTCCTTCCCAAGCCCCCGTGGGAGGAGAGCGGTCCCTGCAGAGGCTTGGGAAAAGGTTGACAACTCTGGGAAACGGGGGGCGGGGGGCTGGAGGGATCTTTGCGCCATGGCGCCGGATATGCTTAAGACGGCCCTGACCACGAACCTCCATCTCACAAAACACTACTTTTGAAACTACGTTAAAGAGCAGATTGTGATATGGCATTTTTATATTACGATACAATCATCTTTATTGTCATTGTCCCATGCAGAACAAGAAAATTGAAAATCTACATCAAGCTTAGAACAACCATCAGCCCACTATCCAAAAAATACATATCGATTCACTACCCATCATGCCTATACATAATTAACCCCCTAAAAACTCTAATACCCCTCCTGATTTGCCCCCTAAAACTCTGATGCCCCACGACTGAATACAGACCCTCCCTCACAGACTGCCTTTCACTGCGTTCAAAACCAAAATTGCTCTTGGGTAGAAGCTATTTCTCAGGCGGCTAGTCCTGGTCTTTATGACCCTACACCTCCTTCCAGAAGGCAGAAATTGAAAGAGATCATTTCCGGGGTGCCCACTATCCTGCACAATATCTGCAGCTTTCTTATAGCACCTGGAGGCATAGATTTGATCCAAAGTGGGAATTAATATCATTAATATTTTTACTTATATACCACCCAAGGGAGTATAAATGTGACTACCAAAACAGCCGCTCATCCAAATACTGGCCAAACCTAGACCTGCTTAGCATCAGCAAAGTGATAGTCTCATGTGCCTTCAGAGCAAACTCTGAGGTTCATCATTTGGGGGCGCTCCTGGTTCCATCTCCAGGCTGCAGATAAACAACTGGCAATACCAATGAGACAGGCAATACCAATGAGACGGAAACATGGAAGGTGCCTAAAGAAGCCAGGCTGGCTATCTAAAGAACTTTTGACTGAGTTAAGATTTAAAAGGGATATGTACAAAAAATGGAAAAGGGGGGAAATCTCCAGAGAGGAATTCAAACATATAGCCAGCACGTGTAGAGACAAAGTCAGAAAAGCTAAAGCACAGAATGAACTCAGGCTCGCTAGAGAGGTTAAAAGCAACAAAAAGGGCTTTTATGGGTATGTCCGTAGCAAAAGGAAAAACAAGGAAACAGTGGGGTCACTCAGAGGAGAAGATGGCGAAATGCAAACAGGGGACAGAGAAAGGGCAGAACTCCTCAATGCCTTCTTTGCCTCAGTCTTCTCCAAGAAAGAAAACAACGCCCGACCTGAAGAATATGGAGCAGATGATTCAGCAGGGGAAACACAGCCCAGAATAAGTAAGGAGGTAGTACAAGAATACTTGGCTAGTTTAGATGTATTCAAGTCTCCAGGGCCAGATGAACTACATCCAAGAGTATTAAAAGAACTGGCAGAGGTGATTTCAGAACCACTGGCAATAATCTTTGAAAATTCCTGGAGAACAGGCGAAGTTCCAGCAGACTGGAGGAGGGCAAATGTTGTCCCTATTTTCAAAAAGGGGAAAAGAGAGGACCCAAACAATTACCGCCCAGTCAGCCTGACATCAATACCAGGAAAGATTCTAGAGCAGATCATTAAGCAAACAGTCTGTGAGCACCTAGAAAGAAACTCTGTGATCACTAAAAGTCAGCATGGGTTCCTGAAAAATAAGTCATGTCAGACTAATCTGATCTCATTTTTTGACAGAATTACAAGCCTGGTAGATGAAGGGAACGCTGTGGATGTAGCTTATCTTGATTTCAGCAAGGCCTTTGACAAGGTGCCCCATGATATTCTTGTAAAGAAGCTGGTAAAATGTGGGCTAGACAATGCTACCATTCAGTGGATTTGTAACTGGCTTACTGACCGAACCCAAAGGGTGCTCATCAATGGCTCCTCCTCATCCTGGAGAGTAGTGACTAGTGGGGTGCCACAGGGTTCTGTCTTGGGCCCAGTCTTGTTCAACATCTTTATCAATGACTTGGATGATGGGCTTGAGGGCATCCTGAGCAAGTTTGCAGATGACACCAAATTGGGAGGGGTGGCTAACACCCCAGAGGACAGGATCACACTTCAGAATGACCTTAACAGATTAGACAACTGGGCCAAAGCAAACAAGATGAATTTTAACAAGGAGAAATGTAAAGTACTACACTTGGGCAAAAAAAAATGAAAGGCACAAATACAGGATGGGAGACACCTGGCTTGAGAGCAGTACATGTGAAAAGGATCTAGGAGTCTTGGTAGACCACAAACTTGACACGAGTCAGCAGTGTGATGCAGCAGCTAAAAAAGCCAATGCAATTCTGGGCTGCATCAATAGGAGTATAGCATCTAGATCAAGGGAAGTAATAGTACCACTGTATTCTGCTCTGGTCAGACCTCACCTGGAATACTGTGTCCAGTTCTGGGCACCACAGTTCAAGAAGGATACTGATAAGCTGGAACGTGTCCAGAAGAGGGCAACCAAAATGGTCAAAGGCCTGGAAACGATGCCTTATGAGGAATGGCTTAGGGAGCTGGGTATGTTTAGCCTGGAGAAGAGAAGGTTAAGGGGTGATATGATAGCCATGTTCAAATATATAAAAGGATGTCATATAGAGGAGGGAGAAAGGTTATTTTCTGCTGCTCCAGAGAAGCGGACACGGAGCAACGGATTCAAACTACAAGAAAGAAAATTCCACCTAAACATTAGGAAGAACTTCCTGACAATAAGAGCTGTTCGGCAGTGGAATTTGCTGCCAAGGAGTGTGGTGGAGTCTCCTTCTTTGGAGGTCTTTAAGCAGAGGCTTGACAGCCATCTGTCAGGAATGCTTTGATGGTGTTTCCTGCTTGGCAGGGGGTTGGACTGGATGGCCCTTGTGGTCTCTTCCAACTCTATGATTCTATGATTCTATGACTGTAAGGACCCCGAAGGGAAATGAGCCTGCATTTTGCTAACTCCTTAACGGCTGATGTATAAACGACACAGACAAAATGAGCTTGAGGGTTTCCTAAGTGCTTCGAAAAAAATCACTGTGTGTCAGAAAGCGCTTTCTATTAGATTTTGGTAATCACATTTGGAGCGACTTGAGGCGCCTGTCGCCCACAGACCTGGAAGCTTTTTCTGTTAATGTGACTTGGAAGTATAAAACCTTCCCTTTAAAATAAACCTGGAAAGGATGCGGCAGCCGGACTCTCTCCTGAAGGTGTTCTGTGTTTCTTCTAAAAGTAGGTGTCTTGAAGGAGCTGGGTAACTTGGAAGAGGGAATCTCAAGAGCGGCTTACATTTGGCAGTGTTTTTCCATCCCTGTTGTCCCACGGACTCATCGGTAAACTTTTGCATACTTTGTCGACAGCTTGCTTTTGTTTGCCAAAGGTTACTGCTGGTCACTCTGAGCAAAACAGAAAGGAACTCATGCAGTGCCAAAGGAAATTATAGTGCCCAGTGGCATCGGGAAGGAGCGGAAAGCCAGTGTTGGGCCTCTCAGGACTATGTACTTCTTCTATTCTTGTCTTCTAATTTGTCTTTTCTCCAAGCCATAGTCCACCTAAGCTTAGGGTCTCCTACACTCCTATTCCCCTCTCTTCCTTCATGCATGTGAAGGGGAGGCTGACATCTTCTAGTTTGCTTTTGACCACTCCACTCCAGCGTGGAATCATAGAATCATAAAGATGGAAGGAACCCAAGGGTCATCTAGTCCAACCCCCTGCAATGCAGGGTGGAGAATCATGTGTCCTTGGAGGGTCGTATTCTCTTGAAGGTAGTGTGTTGGAGGTCCCATCCTGGCTGTGGGCAGGGCTAAAGTCCCAGAAGTGGGGAAAACCATATTTTTTCTCCTACACTTTCTACCACCCTCTTCCCCCCCTTTCCATTCAGTGGGCTGCTGGAGAATGGAGAAATCACTCTCGCCAGTTGCTTGAACAGATAGCTTGCAGAAGGGAATTTGAAAGTCACTCGCAGGTTGAGGCAGCAGAATGAGGGTTTGAGAAAGTGCAGGGATTTTAAAGGGGTGGTCAGCTGCTCCCAGGAAATGACAACAGGAGGTGACTGCAGGCAGGTTGCCCATTCATTATGCTCTGTGACATGTTGATCAAGATACAAGCTTGCCTCTGGTCATGCTCCCGCTTCTGAAACGAAAGAATGCAGTGCCGTCACTCTCTGTTCACATGGAGCAAAATCAGAGCCATACTTCTCTTGACTATGTGAGCTGGAAATTGTTCGCAGGAATCATATGATTTGCATTGCCAAAAGCATTCACTCATCACATGCAAGGAAGTGAGGGAACCTCCTCCTGCTGATTGCCAGCTGATATTAGAGGCCTCACCCCACCCGTCGATAGGCTTTTGAAACAAACAAGATTCTTTCGTGATTACATTTCCGATAAATGCACACTGCCTGAAATACAGTTGGGATTTGGACAACTATACAGAAGAAGAGAGTAGTGAATACATAAAGGTAAAGGGACCCCTGACCATTAAGTCCAGTCACGGACGACTCTGGGGTTGCGGCGCTCATCTCACTTTACTGGCCGAGGGAGCCGGCGTGTGTCTGCAGACAGCTTCCAGGTCATGTGGCCAGCATGACTAAGCTGCTTCTGGCGAACCAGAGCAGCGCATGGAAACACCGTTTACCTTCCTGCTGGAGCTGTACCTATTTATCTACTTGCACTTTGACGTGCTTTTGAACTGCTAGGTAGGCAGGAGCTGGGACCGAACAATGGGAGCTCGCCCCGTTGCGGGGGATTCAAACCGCCGACCTTCTGATAAGCAAGCCCTAGGCTCTGTGGTTTAGACCACAGTGCCACCCGCATCCAATAATAATAATAATAATAATAATAATAATAATAATAATAATATATTATTTATACCCCGCCCATCTGGCCGGGTTTCCCCAGCCACTCTGGGCGGCTTCCAACAAAACACTAAAATACAGAAATCCATCAAACATTAAAAGCTTCCCTAAACAGGGCTGCCTTGAGATGCCTTCTAAAGGTCTGGTAATTGTTGTTCTCTTTGACCTCTAGTGGGAGGGCATTCCACAGGGTGGGTGCCACTACCGAGAAGGCCCTCTGCCTGGTTCCCTGTAACTTGGCTTCTCGTAGCGAGGGAACCGCCAGAAGGCCCTCGGAGCTGGACCTCAGTGTCCGGGCAGAACAATGGGGGTGGAGACGCTCCTTCAGGTATACTGGACCGAGGCCGTTTGGGGCTTTCAAGGTCAACACCAACACTTTGAATTGTGCTCCGAAACGTACTGGGAGCCAATGTAAGTCTTTCAGGACTGGTGTTATGTGGTCTCGGCGGCCGCTCCCAGTCACCAGTCTAGCTGCCGCATTCTGGATTAGTTGTAGTTACCGGGTCACCTTCAAAGGTAGCCCCAAGTGAATATGTATTCAGTAGTAAATATATATATCTATTTCTCCCCCCCCCATAATAATAATAATTAAGTATTAATTAGAAACTGACCTGTCACTCACTGTTGACTTTATTTTGCCCTTTGTTCTCTGCTTTGAAGTCATGCACATTGGCATCTGATTCTGGGAATTCAATGTTTTTAAAAAGCACGCATTCCTTTGTAAGGCTGAAAAACAAAGATCACAACAGTGTTCACTGCTGACAAATTATGTAGGAGACAGCAGGTGTCCACAGAGATGTCCTTTGGGATTCTGTTTTGTTTTGCCGTTGCAATTAGGCAGCTTCCTTGTGTACTTTTAGGAATATTTTTACATAACAATAAATTGGCCAATGATTCTGTGACATTTTAAACCAGTGATTATACTGGCAAGATCCTGGCTGATTTTAAACATTCTCTTACTTTTCCACTGTAACAAAAGTCTTATGACAATAAGAAACACCATGCAAACAATGTCACTATTAAAAGCAGATCATTAGTGAGAAAGAGGTGACTCCAGAGGTTGGCATGATGATTCCCAAGCGTTTCCTCCCTTCCTGCAGAGCCCATTCAGCAACGTGGATTACTGGGGAGTAGGGAGAGATGGATCAGTCTGTTTTCAGTCCATGTCATTTTCATAAGTATTCATACATTTGTTGTTTAGTCATTTAGGTGTGTCCGACTCTTCATGACCCCATGGACCATAGCACGCCAGGCACTCCTGTCTTCCACTGCCTTCCACAGTTTGGTCAGACTCATGTTGGTAGCTTCGAGAACACTGTCCAACCATCTCGTCCTCTGTCGTCCCCTTCTCCTTGTGCCCTCAATCTTTCCCAACATCAGGGTCTTTTCCAGGGAGTCTTCTCTTCTCATGAGGTGGCCAAAGTATTGGAGCCTCAGCTTCAGGATCTGTCCTTCCAGTGAGCACTCAGGGCTGATTTCCTTCAGAATGGATAGGTTTGATCTTCTTGCAGTCCATGGGACACTCAAGAGTATCCTCCAGCACCATAATTCAAAAGCACCAATTCTTCAGCGATCAGCCTTCTTAATGGTCCAGCTCTCACTTCTATACATCACTGCTGCGAAAACCATAGCTTTAACTATACGGACCTCTCTAAATTTATTCCTATAGTAGCTGCCTTCATTTGTCAGGTCATGTCATGGATGCTTTAGCATTAGCTGAGATTCCTGCAGGGGCCTTGGGGCCCCTTCCAACTCTAGGTAAATGGGGGGGGGGGAAGGTAAAGGACCCCTGGATGGTTAAGTCCAGTCTAAGGCAACTATGGGGTTGTGGCACTCATCTTGCTTCAGGCCAAGGGAGCCAGTGCTTGTCCACAGACAGCTTTCCAAGTCATGTGGCCAGCAGGACTAAACTGCTTCTGGCACAACAGAACACCGTGACGGAAGCCAGAGCGCACGGAAATGCCGTTTGCCTTCCTGCCACAGAGGTGCCTATTTATCTACTTGCACCGGCATGCTTTCACACTGCTAGGTTGGCAGAAGCTGGGGCAGAACAACGGGAGCTCACCCCATCGTGGGGATTCGAACCACCAACCTTCTGATCGGCAAGCCCAAGAGGCTCAGTGGTTTAGACCACAGCGCCACCTGCGTCCCATTCAAACTCTACATTCAACTCCACAGTTCCATGATTCTATGGTTTACACATTTTGATGCTGCATTTTTTTTTTGCAAAATCGGAAGAAGCGCAAAATCCAAAGGGTAGTTATCTACCTTCCAATCCACACATTAGTCCTAGGGTCCTGAATTTACTCCCCCACCCCTTCCCACTAGGATCCTTGCCTGGATCTTCTGCCTCTAATTCCCTAAGCTCCTCTAGTTCTTCCTTGGGACCCTCTTGCCTTGCTTCTGACCTCCAGCTTATTTTTTTATTGTGTTTCTGCCTCTGGCCCTTTGGTTCTTGCCTCCGTAACCCAAAACCTGACCACTACCCTGACTGTGTCTTCTGCCTCTGCTCTTTCTTTGCTTTATCCAGTGCCTGAACTTCAGCCTGCCCAACTGCCTCTGGCTCACTGAGCCTTTCCTATCTTGCCAGGATCAGACCCTAGCTTCAGCCTGCCGCAAAGCTAGACCACAGGCCTGAATAGGTGTGGACAAAGCCAAGTGTGGATGGATGAGCCCTTAGTTTGGTCGCCTACTAGGGAGATCCAAAATAGGTAGAATGAGATCTTCTGCTGGACTGGCTACCAGGGACAAGGAACTATGCAAGTTACTGGGTGATACAGCTCTCCTGGAATGTTACAGAGTTCTGAGTAACGCAAAAACTTCCCTATTTTGGAGCAAAAGCAACTGATCCAATAAAATATAGCAAATGATTATTTGGTTAGTTTTTCCCCTTCAAAGGCCAGAGGCTGCACCAGCTGTTTGCTCCAAAGACCTATAATCACTGGCATCAGTGCATAACAGATTTTTTTTTCATTGTATCATTCTAGATTCATTCTGTTTCTCTCTCCCACCTGCTGCGGTATATGCAGGGGAGGGGGCTATTGAGGGTCTCTGATTACAACTGGCTATTAGAGCACACAATTTGCATTCTGAAAGATAATTTGGTGGAGGGCTGAGGTTATGGGAAAGCCCACAAGCAGATGCTTTCTGCAACAGGGAAGCAAAAAAAAAAAAAAGGCCTCATTGTAGATAATATGACCTTGAACACAGGAAGGGCAATTTTCCTGCTTGCCTTTTGGCTTGGTTCCTACAGCTTTACAAATACATAAGATACGACACCCCCCCCCCCAACCTTCCGCATGGGTTTGCAAGTCAATCTGGACCTGATACTTGCACTCACACAAATCTGCCTTTCAAATTGACCCTGCAAGTGCAAGAGTGTAGGAAAATATTGTCTGAAGGTTTTCCCTGATTGATCCGAGGATAATAGGCATGCACCAAATTGAGCTCATCCCACAAGTTGTTAGTAAAGTCACTTAAATAACTCTGACGGAGCCCAAAGAGAAGAATCCTGATAGCATGTTACTGAGCAAAGCGAACAAAAGCAGAGCATTATTTCAGGTGAAAGGAAAGAGAAGTTTGTCTTTTGGGCTCAGGCTTTGTACAGGGCAGGGAGACATTCAATCAAGCACACAGAAGAAAAACTTCATAGCCAATCAGAGCATGTACTACCCCATTAACGAACATGCCACTGTGCCTCGTTGTTACTACCCTGTTTCCCCTTTTTTAATACATAGTCATAAAGTAAGCCATGGCAGGGTTTTTAAGGATTTGAGAAATATAAGACATACCCCGAAAATAAGCCATACTTCCACGCCGCGGAAACCAACCCCCACAGGCACCTCCGCTCACAGAGTCACTCCATGCGGCCGGCACTGCAGGAGCGCGATCAGCTGTGAAGCGGCGCTCCAAGAGCGTCCCTACTGCTTCCGTGCTTGCCGCCACCGCTGGGCTCACTGCTTCTTCCTTGCCTGGCCCAGCCAAGGAGCTTGGAGCGCCCTGCAGCAGCGGGCGGAGCACCTGAGCCAGCGGCCTCCGCCTGGCCTGGTCAAGGACGCCTGCCGCCCCGCCACCCGGAACCAGTGGCTGCTGCAGCACCGAGCACTCAAGAGAGCCCAGCGGCGCCCTGAGCCATAAATACCATACCGGCAATAAAAAAATAAGACACCCCACCGAAAGTAAGCCACCCTGTGTTTTTTTGAGGAAAAAAGTTATAAGACGGTGTCTTAAAAAAGGGGAAACACGGTAAGCAACACTGCCACCGCCCTCTTGGTTAGCTGCCGAATGATATCTGCTGTTGTACTTCCAACACAACTCACACATTTTGTGACCTGCCTATGGTTTGGCAGCCTCCCTGTTCTAGGCAGGCAGCAAAAAAAAAAAAAAAAAAAAAGAGTTTTATTGAGCCCTTGAGAGGTTTTCGTACCTGGCTAGTATGCTGCATCTGATTAGGTGGATCTCAAACTGTGCAGGTTTGATGAACAGGATCCTAAGTTCCCACCAGGTTTTATTCTCAGACTGAGCTCTGTAAAAGTTTTTGTTGACAATCATTCCTCATAGACGGTTTTCATTTGAAGTGACCTGGCGGACCCCTTAGATGCTAATCTTCACTGGAAAGTGGCTGGTGTATGATGAGGCTGTTCGAGTGGCAAGTTTGGCAAACCTGGAGGTTGTTACTCAGTCTTTCCAAATCCCTTTCCTAAAAATATCTTTCCTAAACTGCATATTTTACTTCTGAGAATGTTGTTGGTACGCGCTGTGCATGACTCCAGGGTCACAAGCACCAACTGTACAATGCCCATGAGATCACTTGCTGACAAGCCACAAACTCCCCTCCCCTCATGGCTTTCTCCCGAAACATTACAAATAAGATAGTGGCAATTTTACTCGTACACTGCTGGAATCAACAGAGCCTGCTGTGGCCTCTCTGGGCACAAGGGGCCTGTTCTTTGCTCTCAGGATCCCGTTTGAGCCTTGGACACGATCACAAAGAGTCGCTCGGAACTGAATCTAGAGTTTCCAGGGGGAGGACAACATACCCTCTAACATTTCTCTGATAAAAATAGGGATGTCCCATTCCATAATGAAATTTTTTACTACTGTATTTACACCCCACATATCTCACTGGGTTGCCCCAGCCACTCAGGGCACCTTCCAACATATATAAAAACATAATAAAACGTTAAACATTAAAAAAAAAACCCTTCCCTATACAGGACTGACTTCAGACAGCTTGGGGGTCAGATAACTCCATACCCTCCAACATTTCTCCAATGAAAATAGGGACGTCCTAAGGAAAAGTGGGGCCTTCCAGGATCAAATCAGAAACTGGGGTGGTTTCTCTAAATCAGGAACGTCCCTGGAAAATAGGGACACTTGTCTGGGACAAGGAGAAGGTTGGGATTAAAGAGGACTGGAGGGGGCAAGGTGGTAGAATCCTTGGAGCAGAAGTTGTCCAATTTAAGGTTTACATGCCATAATCTGTCCAAACTAAAAATTGTGAGAAACGGTATATCAACAATCGGAAGTTTTTATTTTAAATATATATTTTATTTTTATTTTTTGCTGCTTTTTGTCGCATCTTTCCAATTTTCTTATCTTTTCTCTTTCTCCTTTCTCTTTATCTTCTTTCTTGGATTTTCTTTCTTTCTTTCCTTTTCTTTTTTTTCTTTTCTTCTTTTTTGTCTTGTTTTTGTTTTCAGAGTTTCAGTATATAATTTCATGTATATTATTTGCATTTGTATTTGTGGTTTTTTGTGATAGATGTGTTGATTTTGTGGTTTGTATGTAATCTTTTAAAATAAGAAATAAAACTTTTTTAAACTAAAAAAAACCCATAATCTGTCCAACCGTCATCCTGATTCCTAGCATGAGCAGGAAGCTCTGGTAATGGTCAGAAAGAGATACCGTATGCCATTTCCCTATGTCCACCCCATCCCCAAAATACTTGCTCAGATCAAACACTTCCATACCTCTGCCCTCTCCCCATCTCTGAGAGGCCAAGAGGGAAAGAGGTGGCAGAGAGAGGGGGGGAAGGAGGGTGGCTCTGTCCACTTCTTACTTTGGCCCTGCCAACCATCAGATGATTAACTTGAGACACAGAACAACAGCTTTTGTATAAAGAAAATTCCCAGTCCCTGCCATTGACTTGAGAGTGGACATAGCGCAATGAAGGACTTGGAAGAGATACGAAAGGAAAGTGACGGGGCATGTTTTCAGGACTTGTGTGGATGCACATCCCAGGGCACTATGGCATCCACCAAGGAAGTGTACTATATCAGATTTGGCCATTGCTCTAGGATGCTAGTCTAGCAGGGAATGTCCAGACACAGACCCTGTGGCTTCCCAGTCATAAAGATGCCCATGTCAATAGTGCTTTAGACTGAACCTAGCAATTGTTTTCCCAGATCAAGGGAGAGTCGGGCTATGGATGGAGAAGTGAGGATAGAGAGCAGCGAGGGCGACCAAGGAAATCAAGGGTCTGGAAACCAAGCCTTATGAGGAATGGTTGAAGGAACTGGGTATGTTTAGCCTGGAAAAGAGGAGGTTGAGAGGAGATGTGATAGCCATCTATAAATATCTCAAGGACTATACCTTGGAAGATGAGACCCAACCTGAGACTTGTAGGTATAGGGCAGTATACAGATTTAATTAATAATAGCAATAGATGAATCAACTTTGTTTTCTGCTGCTGAAACAAGGACCTGAACCATGGGGTTCTACTTACAAGAAAGGAGATTCCAACTAAACATCAGGATGAACTTTCTGGCAGTCGGGGTTATTCGACAATGGAATGGACTCCCTCGGAAGGTGGTGGACTCTCCTTCCTTAGAGGTTTTTAAGCAGAGGTTGGATGGTCACCTGTCTTGGGTGATTTGATTGAGTTTCCTGCATTGCAGGGGGTTGGACTAGATGACCCTTGAGTCCCTTCCAACTCTACAATTCTATGATTCCATAAGAGGACGAGGGAAAGAGAAAGAGAATCATAGAATCATACAACACAATAGGGGTATGAGGAAAGCTTATTATTCCTCTGAGCCACCAGAGATTGCAACAACGGAAGGCCAGACGTCAAACCGCATACTTGGCTCCCACGTACCACAAAACATAAGGCATGGTCACTGGTCTCCTCATTTTAGGGCCTGACTTGTACAATGCTGAGTTTGTGCAGTGCATTTAGCAGGATACAAAGAATGATATAACTCGGGGAGCAGTCATTGTGCTGCCTTGCAGATGTCGTTGGACTCCAAGTCCCATCATTCATAGAATCATAGAATCATAGAATCATAGAGTTGGAAGAGACCACAAGGGCCATCCAGTCCAACCCCCTGCCAAGCAGGAAACACCATCAAAGCATTCCTGACAGATGGCTGTCAAGCCTCTGCTTAAAGACCTCCAAAGAAGGAGACTCCACCACACTCCTTGGCAGCAAATTCCACTGCCGAACAGCTCTTACTGTCAGGAAGTTCTTCCTAATGTTTAGGTGGAATTTTCTTTCTTGTAGTTTGAATCCGTTGCTCCGTGTCCGCTTCTCTGGAGCAGCAGAAAACAACCTTTCTCCCTCCTCTATATGACATCCTTTTATATATTTGAACATGGTTATCATATCACCATAGAATCATAGAATCATAGAGTTGGAAGAGACCACCAGGGCCATCCAGTCCAACCCCCTGCCAAGCAGGAAACACCACCAAAGAAGGCTGGATCTTGGTTGAAGGGGGAATATGGTTGGGAGGTGAAAATGCCATAGCATATCCCGGGGTGGGACTTTAGACTGAACCAGCTCAGGAATCCAAATGTTTAGAGCTGGCCCAGATTATTAGGCATGGGATAAGGAGTAGGGAAACTCAAGGGATAATACTACCAGTCCCCTTTAGAGAACTCCTCATGTAAAATACGATTTGTGTCCTTTCTCTGCTTGAGCCCTTTCAGGGCATGGCTTGCCACTCAAGGCCCAGGCAATCTACAAAGGAGCATATGATGATACTTGTTGTACTTGGAAAACAGTGGATTTCTGAAAAGCCTGGCTTCCTTTTTCCTCTTAACACCTCTCTTTGCGAATGGGAGCATAACTGTCACATTTCTTCACACAAAAGGCAGCGGGGAAAAGAGCTGACAGCTTGATAGGTGTTTCTGTCTCATGATGTTTTCCCTCACCGCAGTTCCCAGCATTGTGCTTTACACTCCCTGACTTCTTGGTGCCAGCCCCATACCCACGCCACTTTCACAATTATTCTAACCCAACGTCTTGCATGATAACGAGGCCTTAGCTGAGACCAGAGGCCTGCTTCTGCTGCTGAACAGATACAGCGTGTTTATGGAACGATTCCGCCTCTGGATCAATCCCACCCACACAGTCATCTTGGGTGCAATTTATGCCATGTGCAAACTTCACCCAATAGCAGTATCACATCCCCCAACATGTTGAGTCCCAATATCAGGGTGTGTGTTCCCGGACAAGTCGCGTGGCCCGTGCGAGATCATGGAGTCTAAAAGATGCACTCTTCTGGGGTCCGTGTTTTCATGGCACCTGAAAATGTATGGTTTTGGGGTGCTGCCTGAGATTTTGGCCCCCCGAAAGTACTTTTTCAGGGGGAGATATTGACATGGAATTGCATGAGATCATGGTGCCCAAAATTGCCACTGTGCTTGCACTGGAAAAAACCCCACAATGTCCTGGTTTTTCCAGGACACTTGCAGGGTATGGTGGCGGCAACGAGGTGTGGGTCATCCCCCCCGCAAACCATTTCGATGGGATTTTGAGAAAGTCCAGAAATCTTACCTATTAGCTACAATCATAATAGGTAAAGGTAAAGGGACCCCTGACCATTAGGTCCAGTCGTGACCGACTCTGGGGTTGCGGTGCTCATCTCGCTCTTATGGCCGAGGGAGCCAGCGTACAGCTTCCAGGTCATGTGGCCAGCATGACAAAGCCGCTTCTGGCGAAACCAGAGCAGCACACTGAAACGCTGTTTACCTTCCCACCGGAGTGGTACCTATTTATCTACTTGCACTTTGAGGTGCTTTCGAACTGCTAGGTTGGCAGGAGCTAGGACCGAGCAACAGGAGCTCACCCTGTCGCGGGGATTCGAACCGCCGACCTTCTGATCGGCAAGCCCTAGGCTCATTTAACTCATTTTCTAATCTTAAATTGCAGCACCCCCAACTGCTATGAGCATTGGAGTTGGGAAAAGGCAGATAGAGCATTTCAAGGGACAATTTAAGTCAGAGAATGGGGCAGAGGAACTGGAGCTAATCTTCCCCTCTCCCAGCCCCCCATGTCTCCAATCCAAATGCTTACCATCAAAGCAAAAGATGTTGGGAGATTGATGACAGATTTCCCACATTGTGCCTGGTTTGGTCCCAAGTCCACAGTCACAGAGCTCTGGTATCATTCCTTTGGCTTTGGTCTGTGGGAAAGATGCAAGGCAGAGAACGAGGCTGTATTTACACAAATAATAGTAAAAATCTAGCCTTTTGCGTGCCGTTCTCAGGAAGAACCTCAAAGCTCTTTGATGAAGCAGCAATCTTTACGAGGACGGCAGCCAATAGATGTTATCAAAGCCCATTTGATGCCTTTAATGAAAGCCTAATATCATTTTATGAAGAGCATAAAGACTAATAAGATTAATCTGTTCCTGATTGTTAGGGGAAAGTGCTCGAAAGCTCTGCGATAAAACAACAACAACATGTCTCCTTTATTAGGTTTTCAACTATTATCTGTAGAAGAAACAAAGTAGCTGCATTGTTTGATGATCTTGAAGGAAATGCCTTTTCTTCTTGCACGACTTCTTATCTTGACTCAAATGGCATCCTTTCAGGGCTGCTTCAATGACGGCAAATATCTTACATGGGTGTCCATGTAGGATATTGTGTGGAAGATCATAGAAATAGCTCTGCTAGATCAAACTAAGGGCCAGGCATCCTGTTGGTAAGAGTGGCAGGCAGATGGGGCTGGGAAACCTGCAGAAGAGCATTAAAACAGCCTTTCCCCAGTTGTTTTCTTCCCAGCATCTGGTATTCATAGCCTCTGAGCATGGAGGCTGCATTGAGCTGTGAGCATGCACAACATTACATATGCCTATTTTGCTATACAGTGGTGTCCTGCAACATTTCTCAACCTTTGATTCAAGCAGCCTGTGCAAAAAGATCTTGGCTTTATCAGCGAACCCAAATAATTATTACTTTTTAAATGATATGATGAATGCCTCTTACAACTTATGTTTTGTTGGCATATTGTAAAGCTGTGTTTGACACTTGGAACCTAGCATTGGAAAGTCTCGAGTCTTCTGTTTTAACGCTTGGAAACAGCTCTCTGCTGGCTGGCAGGAGATCTGGAAATGGGTCACCGCAAGGTGATCTTACCTAGGTGTTTAGTAAATTCTTGCTCGGATGTCTCAAGTCATGGATATAAAATTGGGAAATGTGCAGTTGAAGTGCATGAAACCAATGGCTACCAAAGAGCTACGGTCCAAAATTCATGGTACAATGAATCAATGGGACACCATACCAAGTAAATTTGGACTTGTGGGTCACCATACTAAAACTGTTGGGAGCTTGTTGTGTAATGCATCTGTTTAGCGGTAAAGGTAAAGGGACCCCTGACCCTGGGGTTGCAGCACTCATCTCGCGTTATTGGCCGAGGGAGCTGGCATACAGCTTCCCGGTCATGTGGCCAGCATGACAAAGCCGCTTCTGGCAAACCAGAGCAGCACACAGAAACACCATTTACCTTCCCGCCGGAGTGGTACCTATTTATCTACTTGCACTTTGACTTGCTTTAGAACTGCTAGGTTGGCAGGAGGTGGGACCGAGCAACGGGAGCTCACCCCGTCGCAGGGATTTGAACTGCCGACCTTCTGATCAGCAAGCCCTAGGCTCTGTGGTTTAACCCACAGCGCCACCTGCGTATTTAGCTGTGCAGTGGTTTTAGTGAGGCAGGAATTGTAAGGGCATGTGTGCAACATTTTTTTCAGAGCAGGACCAATGACATCATCCATCAGAACACCAGGTAACTGATGGACTTCCTTTGTTCCGGCAAGTGGATGAGGTGACGTTGAGATTTCAAGTTTTTACTGTTATATGTTGCAGATTAGGATAGAGGAAGTCAATGAGGAAAACAATTAAGCAGAAGCTGAGTAGTTATTTCCTTTGATGGGATTCCTACTTGATGCTAACATCTTAAATGGGAAGACTTCTTTGTGAGGCTTTTTGCATTTCTAATTAAAAGCGAAAGGCTACGTTCCAGCTGGCTGAAGATATATCGTTAACACTCAGTGTGATTTTCAAGTTAAACCTACCAGGTTTAATGGAGCTTGTTGTTGTTTAGTCGTTTAGTCGGGTGCGACTCTTCATGACCCCATGGACCATAGCACACCAGGCACTCCTGTCTTCCACTGCCTCCCACAGTTTGGTCAAACTCATGTTCGAACTCAGATAGATAGATAGATAGATGATAAATATAGACATAGATATCATTGTGGATATATAGATACATGCAAAAATACACACACCCCTTAAGGGATTATGGGTGAGAATTAGCCTCTTTTACTACCCTTAAAAATCCCCTGGATTTGGCAGGCTTCATTTCATTCTGGAGGGACTCTTGTGCCTGCAAATTTCATTCACTTTGGCCCACAGAAGGAGGGAAATCAGATTGTTATACAGTATTCCACATTATAGAGAATGGGGGAAGACAGAGTTTTGTTTTATGCAGGATGGTTTGAAACCCAAAATACAGATTGAAGTGAAGAGAGAACAGAGATGATTCAGAAATAAATTAGAATTTTGGAAAACGCGCAAACTCAGATGCAAGGCGAGTCTTAGGACCCATGCACACCTTGACCCCATTTCAACATGCTAGCTAATATACCCTCCTTTGTCAGTTCTCTGTTCTATGACTGTCACTTAACCTTAATAAATTGGGTGTTGTGCTGTTTGTATGGCTGGCTGCTCTTTCTGGGGATGTGGATCAACACAGATGCCTGTATTTTTTGGACACTTCTTGATGAAATGGCTATAATAAGGGCTGCCACGATGAGCTTTTGCACTTCAAAAATTTATTATGTTTCTGGGTGAAAACACATCCCTGTAACATGAAGCATGTTCGTATAGAGAGAAAGTGTGAAGATTGAGACTTAGAATAATGAGGGAGAAACTAAAGCAGAAAGCAGAGGCAGCAAGGAAGTCTTCTTTTTTTTAACAGTTGTGCCCTTGGTGTATTTAGGTTATTTATATAAATATTTAGGTTATTTATATATAATTTATATATAAATTTATATTTATATCAATTTCATTTACACAAGCCACACTGAACGGTTTACGACAAAATCAGATTTTTAAAAATACATAAAAATCACACACTCATTCAAAATAATTCCAAAGGCGATAGTACTTCTTAAACACGGAAGGGGAAATTGTTGGTGGCATTGAGGAAATTTCACAATCCATTTCATGTGAGCTTCTGCATGTGAAGTGGTGTAGCATGTGGCTGCCATGTGGAGATATTCAAAGCGGCCTTGGCATCCCTCAAAAGATAGGAACCAACAAAGTTGGAGAAGCATATTGATCCTGCTTTTTTTTTACTATAAATCTTTGCTTACATACTCTATGGCAACTTTCTGCCCTTGGGGCCCGTGTGGGGTGGCTGAAAGTGACTGAGCCCTACCACCCACAAAATAGTGCTGCAGGCGCAGGCCCTGTCACCAAATGATTGACAGTTAGAAGCAGAGCTTGGCATAAGCAGCTATCAAATGTGGAAATCATTTCCTACTGATATCTAATCCATTTTTTGAAATTGCTAAATTTTTTGTCTCTATGTTTTCCTCGTGGGAAGGAGTTCCATAGCTTAACCCTCATTGGATGAAATATAAACATTTGCAACTCTCTCTCCCCATTTAAGTCAGAATTCACTGATCCAGAGGCTCTAAATTGAGAAAGGTTTTATTTTATACTTTTCCCCTTCCCACATGCCTCTCAAAGTATTTTTACTCATCTTCTGCATAGCTGCCAAGTCTCCCGTGTTCCCCGGGAAACCCCTGTTTTTCCAGCCGTTTCCCGCTAGCAGCCTGGATTTTTTAAAAACCCCGTAAATCCCCCGGATTCTTACCGGCCTGGGGAGGCTCCTTCTACGCATGTCTAGAGTCTCTGGACATGCACAGAAGCGATTTCTGGTGCTGCGGCCATTTTGGAAATGGGCAGAGCATGCGTAGAAGCATCTTCTGGTGCTGCTCTGCCCAGTTCCAAAATGGCCACAGCGCGACTTCCGGTATCGATCCTGGATTTTTCAGTCTGAGAGTTGGCACTTATGTCTTCTGTAATTTCATCACCCATTGCTTTCTTCTCACATTCTGTTCTGTTCTGTTCTATTCTATTCATAATAGAAGTAAATATTAACCTTTTATCTCCTTCCTTAAACTCCTTGTCCAGCTCTTTCCCCTTCAGAGGAGGAAGATCTTCCTCCGTCCTCCCTCCCCCCAACCCAAAATTTCTCTATCTCCCACCCACCTTTATTCAGCATGCAATGACTGGCACTGAGCCAACCAAAGCTGTGGTTCATCCAACTATGTCATGGCTAGGGGTTGGGGCAGAAAAATGAGAAGGCACTGGGCAAGTTGTGGCACTGAGACCCACCAGAAATTGGCCCTAGACCCACTGTTGGAGAGCTATGGCTTCCAGGAACTCAACTTTGGGAGTGGTTATTCCACAAGGCTACTCAGGCCGTCTATAAGAATTGTCTTGTGAATGCAGTTCCTAAGGTTCCACAGAATTAAAACTGATGTAAGACTCAGGGAGAGTGCAAGAGAGAGATGCCCTCCTGCCACATTCTTGCAAATTTGCTGTGAGCTGATGTGGGAAATCACCCTTGTTAGCTTTTGCCTCATGAGTTTCAGCACTTACCAAGGCTAATATGCAACACTGTGCGCGTCAGCACCTACGTGGCTTTAATGGACTCTCGCCCCCCATTCCCTCACACTTTCCATGTAAAATAATGTTCCTTTGAACCAAAAGGCTGACTGGAGAAAAAACCAAGTTCCATATACAGAGGCGGAGAGAAGTGAGCCTTAAATTAAGTGACTATGCACAGTAGGAATGAGGCTATCTAGGCCTGTTTGCTTTTGACTTAATTTGGTTCCCCCCAGCCTTTCTAATAAACTTTGCACTATGTGCTGTACTTAAGGGCTCAGACTTGCTCTCGGAGTAATACAGTGGCCTGACTCAGAGACAAGGAAAAACAAACTCCCGCTTTCTGGGAAGGGACAAAGCGGAATTGAGACCAGGTTCCTTTTTTAAAAAATGCTAATGGCTCCCAGAGGGTTAGCAGCAAAGGTTGACATTTGCTGGGTTTTCCAAAGTGAGGTGTTTAGTCTCCTCAGGTTGCGTGGGGGAAGACTGGGAGGGTGCAGAATAACTGAGCCAGTGTGTCAGTGCTCTGAAACAGGCCGAAGATAGTACTGAATTTTGAAAACATTTTCCGACGGCCTCAAAGAAGCGAAACCCAAAGTGTGTCCCCTGTGCAGTAGTTTCCCAACATTCCATGTGAAAATGTTTGCTTATTAATTTACGTTGCTCTCACTTGTCGTCAGTGGCTTTATCAAACAGCCAGTTTCAGTTTGTTATATAGAATTGTGCTCATTCACTGTAGTCCAGGCACCCCCAAACTTCGGCCCTCCAGATGTTTTGGACTACAATTCCCATCTTTCCCGACCACTGGTCTTGTTAGCTAGGAATCATGGAAGTTGTAGGCCAAAACATCTGGAGGGCCGCAGTTGGGGGATGCCTGCTGTAGCCCTTTTGAGGTATTTGGAATCTGTATCTGGGGAGGGGGCCGGTGGATAGCCTCCAAAACGGGGGTGGCAAAATCTTCCCGGATGCCATCTTCCCATTTTTTATTGCAAAATGGCTACTGTGATATCACACAATTGTGCACCACAGTCCCCCCCCCAAAAAAAATACACGTTTGGGGGTGCCGTGTAACAACACAGTCCCCAAAAGCATTTTTCCCAGGAGAATTTGTGGAGTGAAATCACATGAGATCATGGTGACCAAAATGGCCCACGTTCTCTTGCAATAAAAAAATGGGATGTCCCTTTTTTTTCAGGGACACTTGCTGAATATGCTGGCGGTGTGTACCTAACCTCCTGGCACCAGTATTGCTGCAAAGAATGAGGGCTCTCTCCCCAGGTCATCTACAGTGACACTGGTACCATGCGAACCATTCCTAAATCTATAACAAATTTGTTAGTCTTAAAGGTGTCATAGAACTCCTTGTTGTTTCTCCTACTATGGAGAACTACTCTTCTAGTATTTATTGCTAAGACAATTGCTACAGCAGTACTGCTCAACATTTAGGGCATGATCCAGGCAAAGTTAAGAACTTTTTTCATGTGACGTCAATGGGAAAGTTAAAGACATACTTTACTTTCTCCAGCTAAAATCAATGGGGTTGAAAAGTGTTCAGACTTGGCTGCCTCCTACCTTGAATTAGTCAACAATGTGCTGAGTTACTTGGAGATTTTCCATGTGCAGTTTAGAGCCTTAAAAGACCCAGGCCCACCGGCCCACCACAGCACAAATCTGTATATGCAACTTTGTATGTACAGAGACAAATGAAGGTCAACTTTCAGAGAGGAAGCTGGACTGTGAAAAATCAAATCTGCTACTGTAAAAGCTTAAACATTTGCCAATACAACAAACATTTAGCCTTAATTATCACTGGCTGCACTTATCACACCTCAGTGTTGTTCAGCTCCCACCTTGCAATTTTCACTTTCATATACCTGCCAACGAATATTTCAATTCACATTTCTGTGACCTTGACTTCACAAAAACCTTATACCATAATAAATTTGGTGATCTTTAAGGAGCTACTTGGGTTTGGTGTGGACCTAAAGAGCCCAGAAATTTGTTTGCCTTTTAAAGCCAACTTGTGTGGCTTTTAAAGAGCATTTAGACCAGGGGTCAGCAACCTTTTTCAGCCGTCCCTCAGACCATGTGATGGGCTGGACTATATTTTAGGGGTAGGTGGGAAAATGAACGAATTCCTATGCCCCACAAATAACCCTGAGATGCATTTTAAATAAAAGCACACATTCTACTCATGTAAAAACACCAGGCAGGCCATACAAATAACCCAGAGATGCATTTTAAAGAAAAGGGCACATTCTACTCATGTAAAAACACGCTGATCCTGGACCGTCCGTGGGCCAGATTGAGAAGGCGATTGGGCCGCATTTGGCCCGCGGGCCTTAGGTTGCCTACCCCTGATTTAGACAGTTGCTCAAGGAAAAGGCTAGCAATTGCTTCTAACCGTGATGTCAGAGACAGACAGTATGCCTGTGAGCATTAATTTCTGGGAATCACAAGTGAGGAGTGCTGTTATGGGTGGCAACTGTAAGAGCAGATCCTGGACCAGATAGACCTTTGGTTCGATCCAGTAGAGCTCTTCTTAATGTTCGGATGTTCTTAAATTAAATTTGCTATTGAGCAAGTAGATCTTTGCAGAAGGAAAAGGACACCTTTCAGTGTGGAGTATGTGCTGGTGGACTTTTTTTATCATACAACAACTGAAATTCCAGGTTTGTCCGGTTATAGGTTTGTGACGTAGGGAATGGCGGAAGGACTTTTTTTTTGGACATTCCCGTCCAGGAATATTCAGGCATCGGAGGTTTGCATGCAGCATTTAGGCGTAGTTCAGCTGTTTACTGTTAATTGTCCGTGGTGGAAAAGGAAGAAGATTTATCAAAAGAAGCCTTGTAATTTGGTGGTAAACCTCAAGTCAGAGGAAGTGAAGGGTTTCAGAGGACTCAGATTGCGGCCATGTGTGACAGAGACATACGGGCTCAAACTCCAGACTAGCTCTAATCTCTCAGCAGTAGCACTTACAAATCTTGTTTTTCTTTCCTCTTAGTCAGTAAGTTTTAGTATTAATAATACTTTCGGGTCTAAAGACCCCACAGATTTGGTTGTTAAGAAGCAGAGCTTCCCCGATGCTTTGATGCAATCGTAGTAGCCAAAAGCTGAAAATCTGAACTTTGAGCAACTGGAGAGTAGCCGCATCTTCAGTGCCAGAAAAATATTGAGAAACTGGCCAAAGATAAACAACCACAGTGCAATACAAGAAAGTATTCATGGGAATCATAGAATGGCAGAAGTGGAAGGGACCCTGAAGTTCCTCTCAGGGGGTCAGCAAACTTTTTCAGCACTGTCCCTCAGACCTTGTGGGGGGCCGGACTATATTTTTGGGGAAAAAATATGAATCAATTCCTATGCCCCACAAATGACCCAGAGATGCATTTTAAATAAAAGCACACATTCTACTCATGTAAAAACACTAGGCAGGCCCCACAAACAACCCAGACATGCATTTTAAATAATAGAATAGAATAGAATAGAATAATTTATTGGCCAAGTATCAACCATACTTGGAATTTTGCTTCGACTACATTGCAATGTAAGAAAAACGTACCTCATTCAAACACTATTCCCCTCACAATACAACAGCATAGCAAAAAAAACCCACATACCACCAACTGACCTCCCTTTCGCCCACAACTACAGATTCAACACATTCTACTCATGTAAAAACATGCTGATTCCCGGACCATCCGCGGGCTGGATTTAGAAGGCGATTGGGCCGCATCCGGCCCCTGGGCCTTAGTTTGGGGACTCTGCTCCATAGCTGCCACGTTTTCCCTTTTCTCACAAGGAAGCCTATTCAGCATAAGGGAAAATCCCTTTAAAAAAAGGGATAACTTGGCAGCTCTGCTCTGCCCTAGTTCAACCCCCTGCAATGCAGGAATATGCAGTTGTCTCAGTCTTCTGTTCTATGTATCCAGCATGAAAAGGATGCATTGCACTCTATTATATTCCGATCATTCTATGTATGCTATATTTCACACGTAATAAATAGGTTCTGCATCAGCCATACCTGCTTTTCCCATTCAGCCACCCACTTTAACATGTGACCTGTGGAGCATTGGCCATTGGTTCAACATGGTCTTTGGGCCAAGAAAGGTTAGCCACCTTTAAGGCAGGAATGGGGAACCTCTGTGCCTCACAATATGATGCTAACCTCCAACTCCTCTAAATTCCAGAAGCCGCAGTTTTTCCATCGCTGGCTTAAGAAAAGCAGCCATGAAAATGGAGCATTTCTGATTTCATTGGTGAGAAGAAGAAGAAGAAATCAAACCCGTTGCCATTATTTTCATGTTATACAAATCAATCCCTCTTACTCTAAATAAGTGGGGGTGAGGACAAAGTAGTAGCCAGTTAATATTTGGTCGATGAATTTGAAACCAAACTGTCACTACAAATAAGAAGAAAATTGGGCTCCCTAATAGCACATCTTTTCTCTTGCTCCTCCTTGTACCTTGTTATTTTTCCACATTGCACCAGCATTTTGCTAAATGGGTACATTACGGCAACCAAAAGCACTTTTCAAAATGGGAAATTTCCACAATAATTGCTCAGTAGCTCAGCCCTGGGAATAATAAGCATTGTTATAGCAATGCCAGAAAGTGAAGTGAGGGACAGGAATCTCATAATTATAGCTAGCCTCTTCTGATGGTGCCTGTCTCTTTGAATTTTAATGCCTGCATAAAGGGGAGTGAATTGCTCTCCGTGGGTTCCAATATCACCTATTAATAAAGCATTGGGGAACAGCACTGGAAGAAATTAATGAAGAGAGCCCAGAGGAGTTGCGGGCAAATAGTCTGAAATTTGTTATACTCGCTTCTTGGCCAGAAGCATACGTTCTTAGCGGCCAAAAAATAATAATCTCTTTAGCAAAAGTTTCTCTTTGCCAACCAGTTCAGGAACATAGGAACATACCTTTGATTCAGGTAGATCATTACTATCACCTACTATCTGATAGGGTCCTAGAGTCCTCTTTCCTCCTTCCTAAAGCTGGGCAAGCACTTACTTGGCTTTGGGAAGGAGGAAGGAGGTCTCTAGGACCCTGCCAGAGCCCTCCCAGCTCCTCCCCAAAGCCTGGTACCTCTTACCCGGCTTTAGGAAGGCAGACTGAGGGCCAGAGAGGGCGTCAATTTTTTGCCTTGCACATGGCGCTGTATCACCAAGGCGTTAGCTGTCCAGGGTATCAAGCATTCGAGGAACATACCTCATCCTTTTGTCCTATGTTTTCCTTCCGAGCCCTACCTGGACATACTAGGGATTGAGCCATAGCTGCCAAGTCTCCCGTTTTTCGCGGGAAACACCAGTATTTAAACCCGTTTCCCGCTGTTATCCCAAATAGAGAAATAACCCATAAATCCCCCGGATTTCCTACCTGCTAGGGAGGCTCCTTCTGCGCATGTCTGGACATGCGCAGAACCGATTTCAGGTGCCGCTCTGCCCATGTCTGGGCACCGGAAATTGGGCAGAGCAGCACCGGAAGTCGCTTCTACGCATGTCCAGACATGTGTAGAAGCGACTTCCAGTGCCGCTCTGCCCATATCTGGGCGCCGGAAATTGGGCAGAGCGGCACCGGAAGTCGCTTCTACGCATGTCCAGACATGCGTAGAAGCGACTTCTGGTGCCGCGCCACTGCTGATCCCGGATTTTTCTTACCGGGAGTCGGAGGGTATGGATTGAGCCTGGAGCAGATGCTCTTCCACTGAGCTACAGCCCTTCCCTGCATTGTTCCTAAAAGGCATCTTGACAGGGGGGAAAGGGTGGAGGAGGAGGCCTCTGTGCCAAACCACACAAGAACAGAGACCATGTACTGGGCCAGCCTCCGAGATGCAAATTGAGGTGCCTAACACCGTCTAGATTTGTAATGCAATCAATCAAGGCATAAAAAACAGCAAATTGAATTGCTGCCGTAGTGATCTTAGTCACTGCGGCATTATTCACAATGAGTAATAATATGAGCACAACAGTTAGTAGCTCTCCAGAAAAGGTGAACGTGCCTCTTCCGGATTATGCGGGAATACCAAATTGCAAAGACTGGGAATATCACCCACACCTACCAAGTCATACACTTGTCAAATCCAGGGTTTGTAAGTGGGGCCCCTCCTACACATGTGCTTTTCCATATTATATGACCTGAGATGGCCTATTCTTTTGGGACATACTTTTGCATTGCAGGGGTGTTGTGCTAAGAACTTGCCCAGATTCACTACCTTTGAGGAGTGCATTGGGTGGTTCCATTATATGCAAAAAACACACACAAACAAACCAGGGCTTAGTAGGTGACAGCGAGTGAGTAGGAGGTCATCAGGGCCAGGCTGATCTGGACCTTACGGTCCCATAAGGACATAGCAAGTGGCCTTATGCCTGGAGCCTGATGGTGGGACACTGAGGAGCAGTCAGCAGAAGGGAGACCTGAGCAATTTAAGGGGGTCAGAAGAAGGAGAGCCCTCCAGGACAGGATTCAGGGGCGTCTTAGCCATAGAGGCTACGGGCGCAAGGCGCCAGGGTGCCACGTTCTGGAGGGCGCTTTGGAGGGCGCCTCCGCCATGCCATGCCGTGCCCAGAGCCTCCTACCTGTGGGAGGATCCAACCTCAAACCCTGCTGGCAGCGCCGCTCTCACCCGCCTCTTCTCGGGCTGCGGGCGCTGTTGCGGGGAAGCTGGCCGTGAGCCTCCCGGCAGCCCGGCAGCCAGGGCTCCCTGGGCGGCAGTGCCGTGCAGCCGCTTCGGTCGAGCAGGCAGAGGCGGAGCACAGGTGGCAGCGTCCCTGCCTCCCTTTCTGCCGCTGCCGCTACCGCCTCTGGCTCAGCGATCTTTGTAAAGCGGAGACGCCTCGTCTGCCCGGGGGCAGAGGAGCCTTGGAAGAAGGAGCAGCCGCCGGGCCAGGTAACCTCTCCAAGGAGTGCACGGGCGCTCTTTGGGGCCGAGCCTGTCTTTGGGGCCGGAGGGAAGAGAAGAGACAGGTGTCGGATTCCCAGGTTGGGGACCTCCTGTTGCGCTCCATCAAGGCGGCAAAAGGGAAGGAAGGGGGGGTGCCCGAGGGATCCCTGCACCACGGCGCCAGATAGGCTTAAGACGGCCCAGACAGGATTAGAATCGTGTACACAGACAGTCCCAGTCCTGCCTCTCCTCCCCTCTCACTCCCTGCTTGAGGAAGGTGTCCAGTTCTGGGAACTGTGTCCAGTTCTGGGCACCACAGTTCAAGAAGGATACTGACAAGCTGGAACGTGTCCAGAGGAGGGCAACCAAAATGGTCAAAGGCCTGGAAAGAATGCCTTATGAGGAACGGCTTAGGGAGCTGGGTATGTTTAGCCTGGAGAAGAGAAGGTTAAGGGGTGATATGATAGCCATGTTCAAATATATGAAAGGATGTCATATGGAGGAGGGAGAAAGATTGTTTTCTGCTGCTCCAGAGAAGCAGACACGGAGCAATGGATTCAAACTACAAGAAAGAAGATTCCACCTGAACTTCCTGACAGTAAGAGCTGTTCAACAGTGGAATTTGCTGCCAAGAAGTGTGGTGGAGTCTCCTTCTTTGGAGGTCTTTAAGTGGAGGCTTGACAGCCATATGCCAAGAATGCTTTGATGGTGTTTCCTGCTTGGCAGGGGGTTGGACTGGATGGCCCTTGTGGTCTCCTCCAACTCTATGATTCTATGTTGCTGAGCATTGCACCAGACAGGCCCTGGGGAGGAGTCCGCCCCCTCAATGCAGCCTTTGTCTGCTTGGGAGGGATCTAGAGTGCGAGGCTAGAGGGGAAGGACATGCCTAGGGCTTAGTTTCAACAGTGCCTTCAATGAGTTAAGATGAACCAGGGACATTGCTCTATTGTTGTTTTCTCTGCTAATAAAAAAAAAACTTATTGCCTTCCATGCCTTCCGTGTGTGTGTGTGCCTGTCCTGTGGATGATGTGGCTCATTGACAGCTCCTTGACATCGGTACATCCAGATCCTTATTGTCTATTGAAGGGGATGGCAAAGACTGTCAATCTCCTTCCTCCCGGGCCCTCCCATCCCCACAAACCACCATCAATTATTGTAGACATCCGCTCTTTCTCAAACTTGACCATGACAGCATGCGGTTGTCTAGGTACATTGGCCAGTTGCAGCACCAGTGAGCAAAACTGCAGTGCTGAAGCAAGCTCCTTTCTGCCCTACCCACTGCTGGTTGTTGTTTTACATCCTTAAGGGACCCTGAAGCTAGTAAAATAAATGCCAATCAATTGCACAGCTTCCTGCCTGCACCGAGCTTCTGTGCTATAAAACTGGCAAGGAGTTGGCACTGGGAAAGTAGGAATAAATGTTCTCCTAACCTTCAGAAACTGGTGGAGGCGGATGGGTTTTTTTAAAAAAATAAAATAAAAACAGCAACAACAGAGCGTCAGACCTTCCATGCACATAATTATGAAATTGCTTTGGCTACATCGCAGTGGGGGGGCAACATCCACTAAACTGCTTTCACAGTAGCAGTCAGCTCTATTGGAGGTGAGGTGGGAAGCTATACTTTCCCCAGGCTTTTATTTATTCTTATATAAATAGTTTGGAGATGTGTGTATATGGGAATGCATATACACACTGCGGTTGGAGGTTGGATGGCGGCTAACAGATTGAGGTTGAATCCTGACAAGACAGAAGTACTGTTTGTGGGGGACAGGAGGCGGGCAGGTGTTGAGGACTCCCTGGTCCTGAATGGGGTCACTGTGCCCCTGAAGGACCAGGTGCGCAGCCTGGGAGTCATTCTGGACTCACAGCTGTCCATGGAGGCGCAGGTTAATTCTGTGTCCAGGGCAGCTGTTTATCAGCTCCATCTGGTACGCAGGCTCAGACCCTACCTGCCCGCGGACTGTCTTGCCAGAGTGGTGCATGCTCTACAGTGGTACCTCGGTTTACAAACACAATTGGTTCCGGAAGTCTGTACTTAACCTTATCCTGTACTTAACCAAAATGGTCAAAGGCCTGGAAACAATGCCTTATGAGGAACGGCTTAGGGAGCTGGGTATGTTTAGCCTGGAGAAGAGAAGGTTAAGGGGTGATATGATAGCCATGTTCAAATATATAAAAGGATGTCATATGGAGGAGGGAGAAAGGTTGTTTTCTGCTGCTCCAGAGAAGTGGACACGGAGGAATGGATTCAAACTACAAGAAGGAAGCTTCCACCTAAACATTAGGAAGAACTTCCTGACAGTAAGAGCTGTTCGGCAGTGGAATTTGCTACCAAGAAGTGTGGTGGAGTCTCCTTCTTTGGAGGTCTTTAAGCAGAGGCTTGACAGGCATATGTCAAGAATGCTTTGATGGTATTTCCTGCTTGGCAGGGGGTTGGACTGGATGGCCCTTCTGGTCTCTTCCAACTCTATGATTCTATGATTCTTATCTTGTGCTGGTCGGTTTCCTTATTCTGACCCTTGCTGGTATGTATACGCATAACTTTTTTATTAGTTAAAAGAATGTAAAATGTATAGATGGGTTACAAAAAACGGTCTTATATCTCTTTACAACACATAGTATACCTGTTTGCTGATGAAGCTAATTTGGCGAAACAAGGACTATAATCCGGACAACCTTGTCCCTGGATTGTGTGCCTCTTCGTGAGAATTTCAACTGCATTTGTTGGATTGGCGGGATTACAGAACTTTTGCCGGACTCTACAATATGTGCTGTACACCTTGATAATTAATTACTTTATCGTTGGAATGAACTTTTGCATACCGTTGAACTTCCTACAGTATTCTATTGGAGCAAGGGACTTGATTTGAATTTGGAAATATTGACGTCTTAGTTTTGGTTTAGTTTATATATAATAATTATGCAATTTTGAGACAATTATCAGCTGGTCACGTCTGTTTTGTGGCTAATTCTTACTAAGCCAGCAAAATAAGTAATTTGGAGGGTGTAGATGTTTACAAGGGTCTTCTCGCTTAGATTCAAAGGCAGCATGAGCACATATGAGATGATCTTCCATACATAGTTCCTGTGAGGCTTATAAAGGCTGTCATGCAAAGTGACTCTGCCTGTCCACCCAAAATCAGCTGCCCTCCAGATGTTATTGGACTCCAGCTCCCCTCAACGCCAGCCAGCTTGGCCAATGGTCAGGGAGGAGGGGAGCTGTATTAAATCATTATTACAAGCTTCACCACTTTAAATATTAATAGTAGCAAACCATTTAAGAAATGCTGTCTTGAGTCTGAATCTCTGGAGACCCACGCAGAGAAAAGTAAAAGAATCTGGCAGCAGCCGCCACACAAAGAAGAAATTCTGTCACCTAGGAGGATACTTAATGCACCAGCTGAAGAGACCCAAAGTGTCAATTCACACTGGAAAGGCCTCATTTGCATTTTTATTGTAAGCTGCTTTGTGAATCTTTTCTAAGGTTCTAGTTACAGGTAGGTAGCCATGTTGGTCTGAGTCGAAACAAAATAAAAAAAATTATTTCAGTAGCACCTTAAAGACCAACTAAGTTTTTATTTTGGTATGAGCTTTCGTGTGCATGCACACTTCATCAGATACACTGAAACAGAAGCCACCAGACCCTTATGTATATTCAGAGGGTGGGGGTGATGGGAATGGGTGATGGGCTGATAGGAGTGGTAAACCTGTTGATGACTGTTAACGACTGTTAATGACTACAATTGGTCTTGCAGGGGGGGAGGAGCAAGGGCTGAGGTGCTAAGGAAAGCTTGATCATGTATAATGAGATAAGAATCCTATGTCTTTGTTCATTCCAGGTGGCTCCATGGTTTTAAGCTTGCTAATGAGTTGCAATTCAGCAACTTCTCTTTCCAGTCTGTTTCTGAAATTTTTCTGTAATAAAACAGCTGCTTTGAGATCTTGTATAGAATGTCCTGGGAGATTGAAGTAGGAGATAACCCAACAAGCGTCCATGCCTTGCCCACCAAGCTCTTAAAGTTGAAGCATGGAATGCTTCCTCACAAGACTTGCCTTGTGCCTTGTGGGAATGGTATGCTCTATCAGGGTGGGTAGGTCTGCCCCCATCTGCAAAGATCATGCTTGGTTCTACAAAACACGACTTCACCCTCCTGTTTAGACTGTTGCCTGCTCCACCCACCCTGCTCAGTTGAGCAAAGCCCTCTCTTCTTCCTCCTGTGTAAAAGACTGCCAACCCAATCCCAACACCAAAAACACCCTTGCCTCTGGAACACACTGCGACTGTGTCCTCTTTTCCCTTCTACCTTTTCTTGTTACAAAAAATATTTGCTGCTGCAAGAGCAGCAACAGCCCTGAAGGCTTCTCTATCACCTCTGCACTCGAATAAAGAACCAAAGATGATTCTTTTTGGGGTGAGGTGATCGGGAGAATGCTAGCAATGCACATAGTTCGCTGTGACAGCAAAACACGTATTTTTAAACTTAGGGCTTGTTGTTTTTAAGCACAGGCCTCTTCTGAGAAGGACAGTCCCTTTGGCCCTTTCTCAGAACCTAGAGAGGGAGCAGACAGGAAGGAGGAAGCACACTTCCTCACAAGGCGGGCTAGAAGGGTGAGTGGCTCTTCCAAGCCCTGAGGTTCTCAGCCAGTGCCCAACCTAGCTGACCACTGGTCCCAGGGGTGTAATCAGGCCATGCCTGAGCCCCACAGTTTACAAGCTCCAGGACTTTTAGTTCCTATTGTTTCCCTTGCTCATTCATGTGGCTGAGTGTAGGACCAGTGTAGACCATGAGGTTTGCCTCACCAGCTTCAAGGTGTTGTGGTGGAGCTGTGGGTGTGTCTGGTGGGTTAGCTTACCCTCACTACTCTTGAGGAGAGGAGCCTGTATAAGATTTTCCAATACGGGGTGGGGTGGGGTGGGGTGCAGTGTGGGTGGGTGGGTAGGTAGGACGAGCACATGCTAAGAGCATTTCCGCCTTTCTTTTTCCTCCCATATGTAACATTGCCATTTGTAATTTCCCAGCAATGGCAAACCACTATTCAAAATGCAGATTGGCAAGCCATGATGTCCAATTTTGGAGAGGCATAGAATCATAGAGTTGGAAGAGACCACAAGGGCCATCCAGTCCAACCCCCTGCCAAGCACGAAACACCATCAAAGCATTCTTGACATATGTCTGTCAAGCCTCTGCTTAAAGACCTCCAAAGGAGACTCCACCACACTTCTTGGCAGCAAATTCCACTGTCGAACAGCTCTTACTGTCAGGAAGTTCTTCCTAATGTTTAGGTGGAATCTTCTTTCTTGTAGTTTGAATCCATTGCTCCATGTTGAATCCATTGCTCCAGATTGAGGGCTGGAGACGTGGGAAAGACCTCAGACTCACCTTGCCTCCATTTGCATCGAAAGCCATTTTTAAAAATCGTTTTTTTAAAAACACCTAGATGCAGCAAACGGAATATTTCTGTCGGACTTGAGGATCCCCTGGTTTGTGCATTGCTGCTCTCTCGGCATGCTTCTTGCTTGATTGCAGCACAGATGCACAGAGCTTAAATTGCAATAAAAGTGGATGAGTGAAAACTGCCCGTAATGGCCTGTGAATTTCCCTCTAGGCTTTGAAACACCTCTTAATTACCTGCCGGCAGCCGAGCAAGAACAGTGCCAAGGCAGCGTTTGCCTTATTCAAATATGCCCACCGTTGCATTGATTTTTGATTTATTTAAGGAATTGCTTCCAGAATACAAGCAGGGGCCGTCTTTACCCCGGGGTGCAAGGGGTGTGGGGCACCCGGGCGCCGAATTCTGGGTGGCGGCAAATGTATACCTACTGTATATCGGTCCCTCTCAATCGGCGGCAGTGAAAAGCAATGGAGCGAAAGTCCCCGCCCCCCTCCATTGCTCTGTTAATCTGTAGCATCAAATATTCCCGACGAGTCAGGAAACAAAAGCAGTTTTTTCCGCTGCGCCGTTGTTACAGGCGAGCGATTGCCCCCTAAAAAAGCTCAACAACTTTGGCTTTCCCCCTCCCCCAAAAAGCCCAATAAAATTTAATTTTGGGACAGCTAAACTAAATTTGGGTTTCTGGGCAGATCTTTGCACCTTGGCGACACATATGCTAAAGACGGCCCTGAATACAAATGCTGGTCTGGATAGTCAGGCCATACAGGTCTGTGCACAAGATAACCTCTCTGACCCTTGCGAGACACACTGCGGGAAGAAGGAGCCCGATTTCAACAACCAAGAGAAGGATAGCAGAAGTGGGAGCCATCCTAAAGAAAACCTGAACCCTAATGTGGCAATTGCCTGCTGACCAGTCCTTTCCCATAATGCAACAGGGGCGCCTCTGGACTATCAGTATTTTGTGGAAAGGATTCAAGTCTCTGATTTGGGGCTTCTCTCTTCCACAGACAACTCCCAGCTCACTAAACCTCACTGATACCTCTTCAGCTTCCAGCACTTCCTCTTCCCAGTCTTCTCCCTCTGATTACTCATTGTCCCACCACCACTTCCCAGGCTCTGAGCCTTCTTCCCTTGGGGGTTCCCCAGCTGGCGGCTACCACCACTCGTCTGCATCCAGCCAGTTCCTGACACCCACCCCAGGCACTGGCAGAGGAAAGGGGGGGTGCGGTCCGCCCCGGGTGTCATCCCTGAGGGGGATGACATCGGCCACCATCCCCTGGGACACATGCTGCAGGGTGGTACCCCCCTGGGACGCTCAACGCTAGCTGCAGGCACCCCCCCTCCCAGATGATCACCGCTTACCATGGGTGGCTAGTCCCACCCCTGGGTGCACAGCATGTGGCCGCTCTGGGTGCCAGAGCAGCTAGCTCCGCTTCTGGCCCCTGGTGCTTCTGCTATAAAACGGCTCAGTTGCAGCAACTTCAGAACTCCGAAACATGCTCACCTGAAGCTTCCCCTTCCCCTACACTAGGCACGTCCAACGGGTAGATCGTGATCTAGCAGTAGATCACCGGATGTCTGTGGTAGATCACTGGTAGATCACCGGCTCACCCCCCCAAAGAAGCTCAACAACTTTGGCTCCCCTAAAAAAACTCAACATTTTAGCCCTGCACCTCCAAAAAGTGGGGCTTCCCTCCTTCCTAAAAAAAAACCCTCAACAACGTTGACCTGAACCCCCCAAAGGGGGTAGATCACTGGCAGTTTTTAACTCTGTGAGTAGATCGCATTGTATTGGGATTTGGCCACCCCTGCCCTACACCCTCGTTGACCCTTACAGATCCTGCGGAGCATGATCCCCAAGTGAAAAGGCCCCACTGTAAGTCGTCTGGGGGTCCTCAGCAAAGTCTGGCGATGAGTAAGATGATGTCTTTATTTGTGAATCACTGCATTTTAATGCCTTTTCCTCCAAACCGGCTTTGATTCAAATGGAGAGAAAGAACAGGCCAGCTGCATTTTCAGCCAGTAATGTGCACACAGCCTCTGTTCATCATTATTCTAACCAGCCCCCCCTGCCCCCCAAATGAAGGAACCGGCAACCCAGGAACAATTTGGGCCACCAGCAAAGCGACAGAAAAATGACTTGGGCTGACTTTGGGAGACGCCAATGATTAATTTCCATTCCGTTTTCTTATGAGGTTGTGACCCATGTCAGCCAGACACGAGCTCCTGGGGAGAGGGGGGGGGGACTTGGCTAGATTTCAGAGACCACCCCCCATTAGGCTGACCTGGAAGTGGAAACATTTGCAGCTGGATTTCAAAAGGCCAAATGAAGCCGGTGAATTCTGTTTGACATTAATTCCAGGAAATTGAATATTCCTCCCAGATGTTTAATAAACACATTCATGCCTTCCCAAAGCCCTCTGGATGCACTTCATATGCTTCTGGCCTCAAAGAGCACATTAAGTGTTCAAAGGCTAGACAAACCATCACTTCCAAGTACAGATACGATTCGTATGGGATGACAATGAGGAAAGCTGTGGGAAAGGTAGCTTGCTGCTGCGTGGTATCCCTAATGGGGCAGAAATCAGGCATGTTTCATTGGGGGTGGGGGTGGGGAAAGGGGGCAATTGAAACATATAAAAGAAGCAGGCAATGTCAGTTCGCATTTCTTAGTACAGAAAGCATTGATCTGATGTGTAGAGATCTTCCCTATTCTGCTTAGTTCAAGAGGGTTCTAGAAGGTTTCCTTCTATGTGTAAGATGCTGGCAGAAGGTTTCTGATGTTTGGGTTATACCTTCTGGGAAGCTGAGTACAGCTGGTTTAAACTGGTTCTGTTATCCTTTCTGTCGAGGTCATGCTGACTATAATAGTAAGGCCAGGAAGAGCCTGGGTTTCACTCACTTTCTCGTGTTAAGGTTTTGTCTTATTATAAGTTAGTTTATGATAAGTCTGCAGCAACTGGATTTCTTGTGGACAGTGCCAGTCCTGAATGTATTGGATTCAGGCCCGGCTCTAGGGGTAGTCTCGGTGGCGTGGGGCGCCAGGGCGCTGGAGCGATCTCCACGCCACGACGCCAGGGCACCCGACCGGCTTGAGACGGCCCTGATTGGATTTGTGACCATTATGCTCATTTGCCTTCAGCAGCGAGTAAAGCTCAGGCTAGATGGAATTGCCTCTGGTCTATTTTTTCGGGAACTCTGCAATGTGTTAAGTCTTCCTCATCCTTGCACAACAAGCAAGGGGAGGGATCAGGAACGTTTTGCGTAAGCACGAGTTCCATAAAATAAGGAACACCTTTATGGTAAAGTAAGGCACATCCCTAGGCCACCATCTCAAAGGAACTGGGAAGGTCTGAAGCACAAGTGGAATGAAAAGGTCTGGGTTCAATCCCAAGCAACTCCAGAGAAGGCTAGGAATGACCTCCGCTTGAAAACCTGGAGAGTCGGTGCCCATTGGTGTAGACCACGGAGGTTGGCAACCTTCACATTTTGCACCCCGGGCCGCCCCTCCTCTCCCCATGTTACGCCCCCAACTGGTCCTTCTCTACTCTGGAATGTATCTGAACACTCTTCTAAGCAGAGACTTGTCTGTTAGGATGAATGGCACCCCGCCAACCTCAGCCTGCTCACATAGGAAGCTGCAAGTACACACGCCGTTGGTCACAATCTGCCGGTATCCTGTAGCTTCTTGAGAAACAATTGAAAAATACCCACCCTGGGTAGCTCAGCTGGTTAGAACGTGGTGCTGATAATGCCAAGGTTGCAGGTTCAATCCCCGCCTGTGGCAGCTGCCTTTCGCCTCCTGCAATCAAACTCTCTCACTCCCACAAATATGTCACGCTGGGAAATGCCCTTTCCGTTGTTTAGGCCTTCCAAAGTGAAAAAAAACGCATGGCAAAAACACGTGAGCCACTTGTTCTTGGCGGAAGTGGGCGGTTTCCCCCCTTCCCTCCTCCCTCTTTCCCAGTCCACCGACCATTATTATTCCAGCTCTTAAACCTGTGCCAGACTGTTAATGTCTTAATGCTTATTCAAGTGTCAGGGAGTGCTGGCAGATGTCAGAGTAAATGGGAGGCTGTCAGCGAGGAAATTACTTAACTACGGGAGGCAGTGCAAGACAGGAGTGCCTGGCGTGCTATGGTCCATGGGGTCACGAAGAGTCGGACACGACTAAACGACTAAACAACAACAACAATAAACTGATGGCTGCAGTCTGTCAGGTAGCATTTGAGCTTGGTCTTCAGGCTGAAATGGGGGGGGGGAGTTTGGTTGGGGTGCAGGGAGAGAGAAGGAATTTCAGGGTTTACAACAGAGGGGGTGGTGGAAGGATTTGCCTCCAGCCATGTCCACAATAAAACAAAAGCTACAGACCCTCCATGTTTCCCTATTTTCCAGGGACGTCCCTGATTTAGAGAAGTTTCTGATTTGATCCTGGAATGTGCCACTTTTCCTTAGGTCAGATGTCCTTATTTTCATTGGAGAAATGTTGGAGGGGATGAAGCTAACAGAGAGTCAATGATCCTTTGTAACCTCAAAGCGTCCAAGTTTTGTTTTGCTGCCCTTTAAAAAAGAAACAAAGAAAGTGGCAGGCATATGGTGTTGAAATGATCTAGGGCCATCTGCAGAATCCACAGAAGCAGAGAGAGAACTGCAGTGCAAATTCTCCACCTGTCTGGGATCAAGTTTCTATTTGTATCAAGAGTCTCTTTTTAATAGGCGAGCTTCCTAGCATCACTGTTAGCTTGCAGCTTTGAAGCCAGCTTTACACATCACAGGTTAGTGGGTGTACATTATTATTATTATTATTATTATTATTATTATTATTGCTTTCAGTGAGGCATCTCAAAGCGATTCACATTATAAAAACACAGAGGAGCAATTGCGCATACTGAAAAGATGAAAACAATTGCAGATTGATAGATATGCACATATAAACAATTATTGTAGATGTACAACGATTCCATCTATTAAATCAATTTCTGTTCTAATACAGATACCAACTAGGATAACAAGTCCTTCTTATGGCACATCTATACTGTCCATGGGCACCAACTAAAGGGGGCAGAAGGGGCTTCGGCCCCCTCAATATTTGTTGGCAGGGAGCCGAGCCCCCCAACACTGAGGGAGCCAGGAGGCACAGAGAGTGATTTTCACCCTCTGCTCTCCCCAGCCCCCACCGCCAGCAGGGTGCAATTGGGATCTCTGCAGGGGGTGCCTGGTTCGTGGCCCCCCCCGCATTACGTATGACGTCAATATGACATCATGTGCCACTGGGCCCCTTTGAATGGGAGCAGGTTGGCGCCCCTGATACTGTGACCCTTCATTCCAGATTTCCTCACACCCTTTCCTTTTTGAAATATCCCTAGTATGAAAAAAATCCAGATTAAGGCAGGGGAAAGCGTGGGCAGGCAGTGATTTGGAGGACAACGTTATATGGTCCACGAAAAAGTAATGGCAATACAGGAAGCCTGCTATCCATATTAAGCGACAGTAAGGAGGAGGCAGGTTCACAGTGAGAGAGGTTGGCAGAGGGATGTATGTGTACAGAACTGAGCCTTATTAAAAGGCATTCCATCTGTAGCAAAAACCCTACAATTGCACCAGCCAAGTGAATCTGGGATTTACCACACCGGATGCAAAGACTAGATAGAGCTGCATTTCACTGTTACCAGCAACTATTGCTAATTTATTTGTAGTTACAGGTAGGTAGCCGTGTTGGTCTGACGTAGTCGAAACAGAATAAAAAAATTCCTTCCAGCAGCACCTTAGAGACCAACTAAGTTTGTCATAGGTATGAGCTTTCGTGTGCATGCACACACTTTATTTGCGATTTTGATCAAGCTATATTTGAAACCTCCACATTTTGTTAACAGGCACTGAAGTTGCCATCCTGGAGTTGTGTGACGTAGAGATATTACTCCATCTCTTTCTCTCACTGCCCATTCTTAAGGCAACAGTTAGTACTACAGCGGGTAGCGGCTTCTAGATAATTTGCCAGCTATTTTCAGCACAGCCAGGAAGCCCTAGTTAGAGCTGAAATGTGACATGCAACTGGAACCAAACTCCTTCCCTTTTTGGACAGCGAAACTCACAAGCTGCAGAGCTGGAGTCTGGTCCTTTTGTCAGCTGGAGGTGGGGAGGAGACAGGGTCAGTAAGTTCTTTTCCCTTATTGTGTTTTTGCTTAATAAAATGAAAAGAAATTTCATCACACTTCTTGAAAAGAGGCTTCTGACATGGTGATTCCTAATGTATTGTTTTTTGGGGTCTTTCCAAGGGTGTCAGTTTCTGGGACTTCCCGTAAATTAATCTTTTTTTAAAATTTAATTTGTCTCTCCCTTTCTGCTGAAACTGGTTTTAAAAATCCCCTAGAAATTCTGCTTTGCAAAAGCTCTCCACTCTCTCCCATTCATGCCAAGGCAAGAATCGCTGTAGAGAAACTGACTAATCAGATTCAGTTTTCCAGAGACTTAGTCAAACTGGATACCTTGAGCTTCCACGGGGGGGGGGGGCAGTACCCCCAGATTCCTATGATTATTTTTATTTTTTTAAAGAGTTTAGAGCTTTTGCAAAACCTGAGATATGAGATAAAATGCACAGACCATGTACACACACTATACAGTAAAAACTCAGTTCTCGAATGGCTCTAACGTTTTGGCTCCTGAACGCCAAAAACCTGGAAGTAAATGCTCCTGTTTTCGAACATTCCTCAGAACTCAAACGTCCGACGTGGCTTCTGCTTGAATGCAAGAAACTCTTGCAAACAATCAGAAGCCGCGCCTCAGTTGTCGAAAATTTCGGAAGTCGAATGGTCTTCTGGAAAGGATTACATTCGACAACCGAGGTTTGACTGTACCTTTAAAGCACACTTGAAGCACACACACCCCCTCAAAGAATTCTGGGCACTGTAGTCTGTTAAGGGCTGCTGGGGATTGTAACTCTCTGAGGGATAAACTACAATGCCCAGAATTCTTTGATAGAAAGATTGGGCTGTGAATGTGCTTTAAAAATATAGCATATACACAGGCAAAGTTCTTCTAATCTTGGTGTGTCAGAAGTTAGCCTGCTCTCTACTTTCAGTATTTTAACTGTGTCCCCTACCCCCAGGGGAAATTCTTGCTGACATCCATGATTGATTGGTATCCCTCTAACATTATCTTCATTTTCTGTTCTGTTTTCCATTTTCAGGAGAGGGGATTAGCATTCTAGTGGTCAAAATAGAAAGCACCCATTCCTAGGAGAGAGGAAGCCACAGGGTTTGGGGAAGCCTAAGGTTTGCAGAAATAGAAAAAGCGAAAACCGTTTTAAGAAGGGGGGGGGACCCTAAAGGAAGGGGGAACTCCAAAAACAGCCCAGTGGGGACTGTCGGCTGTGGGGACTAAGTAAGGAACAGAAACTAGGTGGGAGGGGGAATGCAATGTTGTGCCCTGAAGAGAGGCATTTCTTGACTATAAATATTTAGACCACATTGCTCAGTACATACTTTATTTTGATTCTGGATTTTTATTGGTGATATTGACAACATATATATTTGTTTTATTTGTATCTTTTTTCGTGATTTTATTTTATCTTACATTGTAAACCACTTAGATATTTTTCAAAAATATATATTGAGTGGCCTATAGATTGATTGATTAATAAATAAATAGTCATACACTTTCTCTTCTTAGCACCCCACCCATCAATCATTTTGAAAATAAAGAAAGGGCTAAATATTGTTATGTTCCTATACCTCATCATCTGACCTATATGGCAGCCTTTGTTTCCTTCCGTTAGACTACATGTTTTCGTCCAAGAAATGGGTGCAATCTCTTTAAGTGTCTTCTTCTTCTTCTTCTTCTTCTTCTTCTTCTTCTTCTTCTTCTTCTTCTTCTTCTTCTTCTTCTTCTTCTTCCTCCTCCTCCTCCTCCTCTTCCTCCTCCTCCTCCTCTCACTCTTCCTTCTGTCCCAGAGAAGAGCAAGGGAATAGGGCCAGTGGGGGAATGGGACAGGAGAAGGCACAGCCCCATATCCAGGAAAGGGCAATGCGCTGTCTCCATTGCTTGGTCTGACAACTCTTGAAGGCCCACGGACCACAATTTGGGAACCTCTGTCCTGGATTTGAGCCCCACATTGGGCAAAACATTCCTAAATTGCAGGGGGTTGGACCAGAGGAACCTTGGGGTCCCTACGAACTCTACATTTCTAGAATGTACATTGCCTTGACACATTTTAAATATGAGGCTTCTGAGGAATGTAAATTAGTCATAATAGAGAACAGAAATAAATACTGTAATGGGAAACACGGGTGTTCTGCTTCTGTTTTCTCAGTAGCTCATATATCTTGACTCTGTTTCCCTCTCTTACCCTTCTACCACCTCCTTTTTGGTGAGGACCAGAGCTCAGGGGGAGTGACACGACTCGCTTTTCCTCCTCAGGTAGTGACGTAGCAGCTTCTTCCCCCTCCATTGCACCTCCACCAGTTAGCCTTGTCCTTGTACATTTTTGGCTGTGAAAAAGACCAGTTCTACACCGAGCTCACTCAAATGACCTCACCTGCAAGAGCCTCCGGACACATGAGCAAGCACTCAAGGAAGAATACCTCTGAATCACCATTCGGAGATAAACCTGGCAGTTGCAGGAGGACTCAGGGGCCGCCTCCTGCTGCCACTCTGACTGAAAAATACTTGGGAACATTTTGCATTTTGACGCTTCCCGCAAGTCCTGAGCCTGAGGCAAATGTCTGCATTGCCCAATGGGTGATCCAATAAAGGTTTTCACAGATGCTATTCAGTATGTTCGCAGGGGCAAATTCTCCTACCAATTTTCCCACCGTCCTTTTTCAGGATCTCCTTTCCTTGTCTGTTGTGTTGAGGGGCAGCAGAATTTTGTATCGATAAGAATACAAAACGCGACAGCTGCATATTCCTGCATTTGCAGGGGTTGGACTAGATGATCCTCAGGGTCCCTTCCAACTCTACAATTTCATGAAAATCATATATTATACAGAGAATGAAAGTTTAATGTTTCCCTCCTCTCCACCCCTTCCACATTTCCCCTATATTTCTCTCCCACCCTCTCTCCCACCCTCTCCTTCCCCCTCAACCCCATATGGACTACAGCAAAAAATGTCTCTAAGGGACGGCGGTCAAATTGTATGAAGGATGCTACGATTTAAAAAAGAGAGGCACAGAATGTACTTTTGTTACTTATGGAAAATATTTCATTAAAAAACCCGAATATAATTTTTACCATAACTGGACATCCTATACAAACGACCATAAACAAATAAAAGCAGTTGATTGCCTATTATTTCACTGCAATCGAATACTGTAAGACAGGCACATCCAACAGGTAGATCGTGATCTACCGGTAGATCACTGGCCACCTGTGGTAGATCACTGGTAGATCACTGGCTCCCCCCCCAAGAAGCTCAACAACTTTGGCTCCCCTAAAAAATGTTCAACATTTTAGCCCTTCACCTCCCCAAAAGAGGGCTTTCCTCCCACCTCAGAAAAGCTCAACAACTCTGACCTGAACCCCTAAAAAATGGGCCTTCCTCCTCCCTAAAAAAAAAGCTTAACAACTTTGACCTGAACACCCCAAAAGGGGGTAGATCACTGCCAGTTTTTAACTCTGTGAGTAGATCGCAGTCTCTTCGGAGTTGGCCACCCCTGCTGTAAAATATTCCACAGAGCCCCACCCCCTGCTGTATAGGTAACACTTTATCTCCAATCTCCTCCTTACATTCACAATCAGCCAGGGGAGAAATGAAGCCTGCTTTGTACATTAACTTCATAGCAGTCAGGAGGAAGCCTAATCTAGTCAAGCTTCTCCTGCTGGCTGCCTTCTAAAACTGCAAGCATCTCTTCTTACTACAGTAGGATTGATTTATCTTGTACTTCACTGCTATTTCTCTCTCTCCATTGCAACAAGCTTGTGGTTATTATTGTCTCACCAGAGTGGTACATACTCTGGTTATCTTCCAATGCGCTCTACACAGAGCTACCTTTGAAGGTGACTCGGAAACTACAACTAATCCAGAATGTGGCCGCCAGACTGGTGACTGGGAGCAGCCTCCGGGACCATATAACACCAGCCTTAAAGGATCTACACTGGCTCCCAGTACATTTCCAAAGACAATTCAAGGTGTTGGTGCCATAGCTGCCAAGTGTCCCGTTTCCCCGGGAAGCCCCCATTTTTAAAGGCGTTTCCCGCTGTCATCCCAAATAGCGAAATAGCCCATAATTCGCCCGGATTTCTTCTGGTGCTGCTCTGCCCATTTCTGGGCACCGGAAATCGGGCAGCGCCGGCACCGGAAGTTGCTTCTACACATGTCTGGACATGCGTAGAAGTGACTTCCGGTGCCGCTCTGCCCATGTCTGGGCACACTAGTCAATCCTGCCTCCAGGGGCAGTCGCCTCCCCTGGCCATTGAGTCCTTTCTCCCACTATCCACGTCACTATCCAGCGTTCCACCGAACTCAGTAGAATTTTTAACTTTTGAGGAACCGTGCCTAGGGCAGTGTTGCAAAACAAAACAAAACAAAACAAAAAAAAACACCAGGAAGATGCTTGAGTCATCCTCAGGTCTCAGATTTATGCTGATTGCACAAGCAAAACAGTTAACTCCTACCATGAAACAATAAGATTAACTTTTTTAAAAAGCATTTTTAAAATATGATCTGCTCTGTCTGAAGTGCTATAGACAGTCTCCATCCCATTCTGCTACCTCTATAGGCATAGGCAAATGTAACGCACACCCCATCTCCAAAGAAATTAAGAGAGACGAGAGATCCGATCACAGTCTTGTGGTCAACCCTGCCAAAAAAAAACCACCAAACCATTTCCTTGTTCAAAAATCCGTCAGTACGTTTTGCTGTTGGTGGTTCGAGCCCACCCGGGGACGGCTGTGTGCAGAATTCCTGCATTGCACGGGGTTGGACTAGATGACCCTTGGGATCACTTCCAACTCTCCAATTCTATGGAAATCCTTCTCGCTCTTGCTTTTTTTTGGGGGGGGGGGTGAAACACAGACGAAAACAACAAAACTCCCTTTTGCTCTGATCTCTGCTTCTCAGCGTTGCTCTCTCCTTCCTCCCCCGCCTTCCCCCCCGTAGGTAGTGAGATTCCGAGCTAGGATTGGTGGAGGAATTCTGGGGGGGCGGAGCCAAAGGACCCGGCAGAAGGGGGCGTGTGCGCTACTAGTACACCCGCGGCCGGCAGAGCGATCAGTTTTGCAGCTGCAGAAAGACGCGCCGGGTGTAATTTTTAAAATCTGCGCTGCTTGATTGATAGATTAAGGTTCGTATTTATTTTAGCTCCATAATTTAGACAGGAGGGGATTGTTAGGAGGTCGCGCAGAGCTGCACCGGTGCGCGGGGCTGCTCGGACCTCGGCGAAGGATCTCGCGCAGAGGTTGGATCTTGTGGAGGGCTGCGCTTAGGAGAGTCGAGGTGAAGTTTTCCTCTCTGTGCCTCCGAGTTCATCTCTGCAGTGGAAACCCTCACTTTGGCGCCCAGAAGAGACTCGGGAAGATTTGCACAAAGGCGACAAAATTGGAGAAAACTTGTAGCCTATATCCGGAGATCATTTGAGCCAGGTAAAAAGACGCGCGTGCGTGGGAACGAGCGTTTCCGTATCTGTGAATGCCTTCGGGTTGATGTAGCGTCCTCTGAGCGCACCAGCGATGTTGTACGCTTGACTCGTGAAGTTCCACCGATTTCTGCCGGGTTTCCTTTTCCCAAGGTGTTTTGGTTTTTTTTTTTAGCATTGCGGCCACCCATGAAATTTAATACCTACCGGTACCTTGCTTCCAGCAGCTTGTTGTCTTTATATTTCGCGGACTTGTGCGGAGGACCAGATCCTGCATGCTATAAAACGCTTCCTCGGCAGTAGACCCATCATGGGTTGTTAGTATTTTAGTGACGCGCTATATTGAGTGGAACGTGGGAGGGGGGCCCTTCTTTGAAAAACAGTGTAACTTGCAGCGAATTGGTTTGCGCTACTGAGCCAAGGAGATTGGAAAGAGAAGGTGGGAAATCGGGACTCAGCGTGGTTTTCAACCTACATGGCCACGTTCCCGGGTCACATAAACCAGTTTATTCGCTCTTGAAACTAGTTTGATGCAGGGGTAGCCCTGGATAACTCAGGGATGCGCGCACATTATAATTTTAAGTGCAGTAGTCTTGCTTAAGTGACACATGGATCGCTAAGTTGCATTGTTTACGTTTCTTTTTTGTAAAAAGTATTTAAGGGGACCATCAGTATTTTCTTTTGTCACTTGAATTCAGGATTCCCCCTTTGTTAATTTCCATGCTGCGTAAAACGTCTAGGAATGCATTTCTTCCCATATATAGGCTGACTTCCTAGAGCTCTTTTTTCCTTCACTTTTTTTTGTAAACAAGAGAGGAATTCCTGCCTGTTTCCAAAATACTCTCCTCGGTAATGTAGAGGACGCATGGAGAGGACTTGCTGTGAGGGGTCAGGGCAAGCTCCTTTGAACAGAACTGAATAACTCGACAGGTGGATTGATGGGATTTTATAGGGCAGATCCATGCCATGCACATTTAAAACGCATGCACATTTAATGCGCAGGACTCCCTCGTGGAGAAACCTGGGAACTGTAATTCCCCCCCCCCACCCCGACCAGAGCTACAATTCCCAGCATCCTTAACAGACTGCAGTTCTCAGGATTCTTTTTAGGGGAAGTCACAGGCTTCAAATGTGTTTTAAAGTGTGTTCAGTAATTGGAGTTGGTGCCAAAAGGTGAGAGCATGAGTGATTTCAGCTAGGTCATCTATTCAAAGGGGTTTTGTAAACAGTAAACTGATACTGAGCTACACTGAAATGCATCAACTGGGTACTTTAAGCTGTTTGCTTGTCAGTCAGTGAAAAATGAGACTGGCGTAAACTTGTTTGCAACCCAGTGGTGTGAGGGTGAATTCTGAAGCACGGGTGCTCTTTTATGAGACACGCCCCCCCCACAGGTATGCCCCTTTAAAGACTGTACAGTAAAAATGATTTTTCTTAATCAAGGCAGGCATTCTGTTTCACGCCACTCCAATCTCCGAGCTGTGTGAAAGTCTGGGGGTCTAGGCACTTTCCCAGGGGAGGCACAGCGGAGACTGTGTTGTCTTTATGATATATGGTCCATTTACAGACGATGTAAGGGGTTTGCACTCCCAAAGGTTCTTGCTTCTCCCAAGCTGTAGCCAGGGATCTGAAAAGACCTCAGCCATGGCTCTGACCTCCACTGCAGCTTGCCATTTACAAACTGAAACCTCCCCCCCCCCCAAAAAAAACTGCGCCACAGCAAACTGAAATCCTAAAAACTCCATTCTTTTGGTCTCTGCCCACTTGGGCACTGAGTCCCCACTTTCTTAATGGCTCATCACCTGACCTTTGTTAGCAACTTGTACTGTACTCATGATCAGGCCAGCCTGGTTCTTCCAGCAATTGAATCGCTCTGAAAATTCAGGGAGCTTGATTAAATTCTGACCCTTTAATGGTTCCAGGAATTTAGGGGAGTCTGTCTCTCCCCCCCCCAACTATAACACTACTAAGTCACCTTTCTTGCTGAGCTCTGGCCCCCTCTGCTTTTGCTTAATATCTAGCCTGATGAAGAGTTCTGCAGGACTCAGACGATTGCTCGGTGCTTTGTGGCATTTTGGTTATAATGCCAGGGACGTTGGAATTTTCAGGGTAAAAATGGCAGGTTTACCCTTTAGCCGTGCGTGCTAATGTAACCTAACCCCTCCTCCTCTGCAGATCTTATTTCGTAGGTTTCTCTCTGCGAAAAGCTTATTTATTTGGCATTCTGAGAATTGGTAAATAGAGCCCCATGGAGATGATGCCGTTGTTTCTGCTCTGATATGACTAGTGAGTCCCTGCTCCACTGTGTCACTGTGGCAACGTGATCACAAAACATACTGTATTCACTGGGAAGTAAGTTCTACTGATTTAAGAAAATGCAACCTAAGTCCTTCTAACCAGCTCCTCTGCTGTTAACGTTTTCTCATCTTTGTTTAAAAAGCTGGAAATTAGAATTGGAGGACTTCATGGCGGACAGGAACCATAGAACAGGCTTCCCCAAACTGCGGCCCTCCAGATGTTTTGGCCTACAACTCCCATTATCCCTAGCTAACAGGACCAGTGGTCAGGGATGATGGGAATTGTAGTCCAAAACATCTGGAGGGCCAAAGTTTGGGGGTGCCTGCCATAGAACCATAGAATTGTAGAGTTGGAACAGGGACCCTGAGGGTCATCTAGCCCAACCCCTGTGTGACAGATGGCCATCCAGCCTCTGCTTATAAACCTCAATGGTGGGAAAGTCTACTACCTCCCAAGGGAGTCTGTTCTACGGTTGAACAGTGCTTGCCATCAGAGAGTTATTACTGATGTTTACTTGGAAACTCCTTTCTTGTAACTTGAAGCCATTGGTTCGAGTCCAACCCTCCAGAGCAGGAGAAAACAAGCTTGCTCCATCCTCCATGTGGCAGCCCTTGAGATATTTGAAGATGGCTATCCTGTCTTCTCTCAGTCTCCTCTTTCCCAGGCTTAAACAGCTCCCTCAACCATTCCTCATAGGGCTTGGCTTCCAGACCCTCTTAATCATCTTGGTTGCCCTCTGCTGCCCACGTTCCAGCATCCTGCTGCCCAACATCCTTCTTAAATGGCGGTGCCCAGAAGTGGACACGACGTGTCGACTGTGGAAGACGCCCTTTCAATCATAGCTACCTGTCATACCTTAACTAGGCAGAGGGCACTTTGGGACAATAGCCAATGAAGTCTCTGTTCTCCTATCCTAGAACTGAAGCCACGATGTTATGTAGATCAGCCATACCAGAGTTAGAATCCTCCTTGTCGAGGGTGGGGAGCCAGTGGCTCGGCAGGTGCTGTTTGAATCCATTAGCCACAGCCAACAGGAGTAGTAGGTTGGGATGATACAACCTGTAGCCTAATAACATATAGAGGACCACGGCTTCCTCCTCCCCAAGAGCTCCCAATGGACTGTCTGCTTTAATGGAAGCTGGTGTGTGGCCCAAGCAAAGAACAGGATGAATCGAGGAGAACTGAAACCTTATCATTCAGAGCCGAAGCTTACAGGGGCGGCAGGCCTTTAAAAATGTCTTGTCTGGCTGGTGTACTTCCTCCTCCGTTGGGAGAGTCTGTGTTCGTTCTCTTCCCCTCTCATTTCTGCGCTAACGGGTTTGTTTTGGCTCGCCTTGCCAAGCCTGGAGACGCGGAAACACCCTCCCACAGTGCGGCTGAGTGTTGCTAAGCCCTCTAAATTTAGGACCAGGCGAGATGCGGAACAGAGAAAGGGAAGGCAAGGAGAAGATCTGGAGTTTGGGAGGGCGGCTGCCTTGTTTTGATCATAAGATCTGGCAAGTAAGACTTGGGTGACTCGTCCCTTCCTCCCCAAACATAGTGCAAAATGATTTCTATATGCTAGGGATGGAAACCCTGATTAATACCTCTTCGTTGCCTGGGTGGAGCATGGGATGTGCGTGTCAAAACTAGACTACTGTAAATTTCTGTTTGTGGTTCCACCCACTCTGGCTGTGCCGAATGCTCATTTGTATGTGCCCCTTGGAAAGTGGTCCAGAATGTAATGTGGCCCTCGGTCTGGAAAAGGTTCCCCACCCCAGATTTATGGCTGTGTGGTATGGTTGTTGATGGGGACAAGGGGAGAAGATGAATGATTTAAAGAGGGAGAAACTTTAGGGCAGAAGGTTATGCTGAGTATAACCCTTGATGCTACCTATCGAAGCAGCTTTTGCATGCTGATAGATTTGCCATCAGTGTGGTTAGGGTGATACTAAAAGTGTGGAAGATGGATTTCAATTATTATATATTGCTGTTGGGGGGAGAAACTACCCAAGTGTTGTTGTTTTTTCTATATCAGAGTTGGGCGAACCTGTCATTGCAATTATTCTGTGGGGAAGGTTGCAAGCAATCTTTCCAAAGATGGCTTAACACAGGGATAGTATTTGCCCCCAATAGAAACTAGCTCCTGGAAGGGGGTGGGGAAAAAATAAGCCAGGGGGGGGGAGTGTTTGAATCTTTACACCTGGTTAATGCTGAATAGAGCACAGCTGGGAAGGTCTTGTTAACATCTGACCTTGTTTAGAGATCTGACCTTGTTTAGGTGGCAAGTGGACCCGCAACAAAATGTTGCAGTATAGAGTGTTCTAGAGTACAGCCACATGAGGGATGGAACAAGCTTGCTTTCTCCTGCTCTGGAAGCTAGGACCCAAATCAATGGATTCAAGCTACAAGAAAGGAGGTTCGGATCCAGGTCAAGCAAGGAGCACATGGGTAGAGTTAAAGGACGTGTTCCAGCCAGGCTGGTGATTCCCTATCTCTGTTCCATTATGAAGAACAGAAACTCTTGTGCCAATGTGTTTCTAATAGGTAGATGGTTTTATGCTTTCTCTTGGGCTGCGGTCTTCAGATCATTTTCTCTGGAACTGTTTGTGTTGTCTGCGTGGGAGCACTTGGATCTGTTAACTGATGAGGCACACCAGAAAAGCACCCAGTCAGGGCAGTTCTTCCAGTAATACCTGTTGCAATCATCTTTCTGGTGCTGTCCAAGGCCTGGGGGAACTCTGCTAGCCAAGGCAGGTGTCCACCGTTCCTGCCTCTCCTCCGCCAGTGCAGAGAAAAACTTTTAGTCATGATCCCAGACAACCAATAGGTGGCATCCATCATGATTTTATGCCTTTGAGAGCCTTATCCTCTCAAAGGCATCCATTGGATGCCCCTGGGTTCTGCTGTAACGAGAGATGGAATGTTCTCCCTGGTTACTTTTGCCTGATTCTCTTAATTTACATTAATAGTTACTGTACAATCTCTGATTTGGATTTGATCTGCCGCAGGCTTGGCCAAAAAAAGGCCGCTACCAGGTAATGCGATGATACGGACAAGGATAGGAACAACCGCAGGTCGTTATTGTATTGTTGTGAATTGTGAAATGAAATCTCACGCAAGCAAAAAATGTCTTGTCCTATACCAGCCTTTGCCACCCTGGTACCCTCCAGCTGTTTTGGACTAGATGATGGGAGTTCTAGTCTGAAACATCTGGAGGGCGCCAGGTTGACAAAGTCTGCTACAGTATTAGTGTACTTGGAAGCTTGTGTGTGTGTGTGTGTCTAGCCTAATGTAAAAATAGTCAGAGTGAAGCCAAGTTCCTGAGACATATTGCAAAATAACAGAGTGACTCAGAGCTGCTTTCCTCGCTCTGAAGAGTTTTGTTTTCCAAGTGCCCCATAAAGCGTGTGGGTGTGCATGCCTTAAAGTCTGTCTGAATAAGAGGTTAAAAGTTAAAGTCTCTTAATCATCCCAAAAGCATTCCCCTCTGTAACATTTTCTTGTAAGCTGTACATGGAGATAAAGAGTCCCCTCTTCTTCCCCATCTACCGCGTTTCTCATATTATAAGACATGTCTTATATTTATTTTTTCCTCAAAAAAACACACTATGGCTTATTTTCAAGGGATGTCTTATTTTTTTCCTCCTCCTCCTGCCGCGGCCGGCATTGCTGCTGCGCCTATCACTATGTCTTATTTTCGGGGTATGGCTTAAATTCCTTGAATGCTTAAAAATCCTGCTATGGCTTATTTTATGGGTATGTCTTAAAATATGAGAAACAGGGTATTGTGCCTGCTTCTTAATGTGTACTTGGAAGATCCCACTTAATCTGGGATTAATCTTAGGCTGAGACTTTGATCCAAGGGTTTGGAGTCAGGTTCCACCTTCTGCTCAACTGGAGAATTGCTGGCTGATGAAATAACCCAGCAGCTGAAGGCTGGCCGTCCTGAAACCAGTTCTTCTTTCTCCTGCTTTTGACCAAGTCTTACACTGGAAGATAATAGCACCGCTGCAATTGGATTAGGTTCCACCAGACAAGAAAGTCCTGAGGCTGCATGCATTTCTTCAAATCCTGAACCCTGTGCTTTTTCGTCAAAACCCATTTTGTGGCTAATCGATGTATTTTCACATGTCTGTGTCAAGCATCTGTACACCTCTACAAATTGTAAGCTTGTGAACAGCAAGTGCGCAGGGAGGGGGGTTGAACTTTCACATACAGTCGTACCTTGGAAGTCGAACAGAATCCGTTCCGGAAGTCCGTTCGACTTCCGAAACATTCCACTTCCAAAGCGCGGCTTCTGGTTGGCTGCAGGGAGCCCGTCGGATGTTCAGCTTCCAAAAGAACGTTTGAAAACCGGAACACACACTTCCGGTTTTCGATCACTAAGGAGCCAGAATGTGATGTGAGCTGCAGTTTGAAACATCTGGAGGGCACCAGGTTGGGGAAAGCTGCTCTCACTTGTTCACCATTTGGGTTCTCACACCCAAGGCTAAGGAAACATCAGCCCCTGGATTTATTTGATCTGTGAGGCTGAAAACTAGAATGGTGTTGTACACTTGAGCATGGACCGTTGCCCAACAGCCCCTCCTTCCGGTCCTCCAGCTGCTTGGTTGTAAATCATGACATAGAAAAGCAGCTTTTTGCCTCAAACGATCCGCTGCTGCATGGAGGAAGTTTTATTGCAGGATTTGGCTGGGCCTAAGTCCATTGTGCACCCCTTTCCGATTAATTCACTCCGTAAATCTCTCTGCAACCGAATGGGCCAGAGGCGGAATTCTCCCAGGGTCCTTGGTGGAATTGTCATGTTTGCACCTCTGCCATTATTGTCCTCCTAATTCACGCTAAGCAAGCTGTTTGGATCTTGGGGTTCTGAAACGCATAAGCTTGGCCTTTTGTTTTGTTAAAAAGAGAGGTAGGGGGTGCATTTAGAGGAAGCTCAGCTGGTTTAAGCCCAGCTTTGAAGAAAACTTGCAGAGAGAAGGGAGAAAAAGAAGCCATCAGAAAAAAATATTAAAGAGAAAGGTAAAGGGTAAAGGGACCCTGACTGTTAAGTCCAGTCGCGGACGACTCTGGGGTTGCACGCTCATCTCGCTCTATAGGCCAAGGGAGCCAGCATTTGTCTGAAGACAGCTTCCGGGTCATATGGCCAGCATGACTAAGCCGCTTCTGGCAAAACCAGAGCAGCGCACGGAAACGCCGTTTATCTTCCCTCCGGAGCGGTACCTATTTATCTACTTGCACTTGATGTGCTTTCGAACTGCTAGGTGGACAGGAGCAAGGACAGAACAACGGGAGCTCACCCTGTCGCAGGGATTCGAACTGCTGACCTTCTGATTGGCAAGCCTTAGGCTCTGTGGTTTAAATTGGTCTTTAAAAAGCTGGTGCCACTTAAGGACAATGTGGTAGTCTAGTGTAGCACCTCTTCCACCCTGAGGACACTCCCCCCCACAGCATTCAAAATTCAACAGGCGCCAGGTGCATTTTGCACCTGGTTATTGGCCCTTTGCAACCAATTGAAGATGCCCAAGTGCCAAGATGGCGTTGGACGTCTTCACCATCTGGAGGTACATGCCTGGGGATCCTTGGATCTCGACCGTTTTCACACAGTAGCAACACATCCTGTAGAATTCTATCCACTATATTTTATCTGCACAATCAGAATGAATTTCAGGAACCAAAAGGTTGTACTGCATTGGAAAATACAACTCTCAAGTCGCCTGGCCCCAAAATGGGGCATTCCGTTTTGGCGACTCAAACCCTGGTTTAAGGAGCCCTGCTTTAAGGACCTAGCTTATATATCTTGAGTTTACAGCACTGCCCCCTGATCTGCTACAGAGGTTCCCTCAACTCCTCAGAGCAGACTGGGGCGGGGCCTAAGGGAGCCACAGAGGGGAGCAAGGGGAAGTCCCATTACACAGCTGTATATTACTGCATTGCCGGGGGGTTGGACTGGATGGTCCTCAGGGTCCCTTCCAGTTCTGTGATTCTATTAGCAAATGCCTTTTCTCTCATGGGTGGGCACAACTGGAGATTGCCCAGTGTGTTTCATTTTGTCAAGAATTTGCCCACAAAAGCTGAATTCTTTGATGATTTAAATCTATGAGAAACCTTGTTCTCTGCATGAATGGCTGTTGAAATCCTATGGAGCCCGTTCTCCCCTTATCCCCCCCCCCGGTACTGTTTGCATTAGATGAGGCCATCAACAGGTGGCCTATATTTATCCTCTTCACACTTTCTTATGGGCTCTGACATTTGGACAATGCATCCTGCGTCTCATTCAATAAGATGTGTCCGAGTGAGTGGTGCATTCCGAATGAATGACCAGCATCCCTCGCCTTCCACTCCAATGTACAGGCAGAAACGGAAGCGACGCCTTATTCCATTAAATTGGTGGGTCAGGCCAAGCCGTGTCAGTGCCTCTGTAGTAACTGGCTGCCGGTGGGAAAATGAACCTGCTAGAAGTAAACATCCAGGCATCCTGAACCAGCAAATAACCATTGGGCTACACAGGAAGCCAACTTGCATATGTTGATGAGCATATCTTGATGCCCACTTAAGAACATAGGAAGCTACCTTATATGGAGGGCTGTTGCAGACTTGTGCTTGTCCCTATGCCTAGAAGCACAGTGCAGGCCTGCATGTACTTTAGCGATAAACTGGCGCAAACGTCAATCCAGAGAAAAACCAGTTGACATTTGCTCCAATTCAGTGGTAAAGACTGGGTTTCTCCAGGGGATAGCAGTAGGGGAAGGGGAAGTTTTTGTTGTTGTTTTTGTTGTTGTTTGTTTAGTCATGTCCGACTCTTCCTAACCCCATGGACCAGAGCACACCAGGCACTCCTGTCTTCCACTGCCTCCCACAGTTTGGTCAGACTCATGTTAGTAGCTTCGAGAACACTGTCCAACCATCTCGTCCTTTGTCATCCCCTTCTCCTTGTGCCCTCAATCTTTCCCAAAATCAGGGTCTTTTCCAGGGAGTCTTGTCTTCTCATGAGGTGGCCAAAGTATTGGAGCCTCAGCTTCAGGATCTGTCCTTCCAGTGAGCTCTTAGGGCTGATTTCCTTAAGAATGGATAGGTTTGATCTTCTTGCAGTCCATGGGACTCTCAAGAGTCTCCTCCAGCACCATAATTCAAAAGCATCAATTCTTTGGTGGTCAACCTTCTTTATGGTCCAGCTCTCCCTTCCATACATCGCTACTGGGAAAACCATAGCTTTAACTATACGGACCTTAAGAGCAGAGGACAAGTACAAGCAGATTCAGAGCTGATGAAGCGGCTGGGCCAAAGCTGAAAGGTCTCTCAGTTACAGATATGCATGGAAGCGAAGGGGTAGTCTAGAGGAGCCCTAAGTCCTCAGGCTATCAGTCCAACTACTGTAATTCAATACTGACAGGAATACTGACAGGTTGTATCTCTGCAGGGTTTCAGGTAGGGAGTGTCTCCCAGCCCTACCCTGGGATTGAACCAGGCAGCGACCTTCCGCATGCAGAGCAGATGCTCTGCCACTGAGCTATGGTCCATCCCCTTGCATGGTGATGTTCCTCTTGGCTCTATTGGAACAGAGTGGCTCAGTCAGTAGAGCATGAGGCTCTTCATCGCAGGGTCATGGGTTGGTTCAAGCCCCACATTGGACAAAAGATTCCTGTGGTCCCTTCCAACTCTGCAGTTCTCTGGTATGCAGAGGAGAAATTGTTTAGATTTGGACAGGAGTTGTTGTATTTATTCTAAATCTTGCATCCTGAGTCCTTTTGGGTGGCGGGCAATGGGATTCCTATACATTTGCGGTTGTACTAATTCCTAACATGTGCTCACTCAGCTGACTTTCCCATCAATGAAAAGCTTGGGAGACATTTTCCCGCTCTGAATTCAAGCATATTTATCAGTGACTTGTGCAAATGTATATTGGAATGTTTACATTCAAGGATGTATTGGAATCTGCTGGTCCTTTGTTTGGCTTTGTTAAAAAACAAACAAACAAACAAATGCCTTTAGATGTCTAAAGTTGGTCTCTGGATCCCTCCCATTATCACATATCCAAAAAAATTATATTGGGGAGGTAAGAAAGAATATGGGTGTTCTATTGCCTCTTGGGTATGAGAAAGAGATGTTAGTGGGGAGCATCTTTGGGGGAAATGGGTGCATGTTTCTGTTACGGGTTTTGCAAAATAGCAGATGGAAGGAAGTGATGGGAAAAAAAGGAGCTCATCTGCGGTCATGAAGTGGCCAAGTAGCATTTGTCTCTTCTTTTTCTGCTGCTGGTGATCCCCTCTGAAGACAAAGGGACTTCCTACTTGCTTCTCCTCTCCCCAACTGCCTTCTCCTTCCAAAGCAGCATGTGGCATTCTCACACTGCCTCAATTTCACCTGCTGCGCTTCGGTCCCCTTCTGCGAAGGCACGTGGGTCTGTTTTATTCTTTCCCTTCATGCACACATGCACATCCCCCACCGCCGCTGCCCCCCCTGACTTATTGGTGCTGGGAGGAATCCAATCCCTGGTCGAACAGCTGCTCAGAGTGATGAATGTGACTTTTCAGATGCTGAGCCTGCTGCCGTCCCTTATTTTGATGCAAATCTCCTTTGGCATCTTGAAAAGAGGGATTAGCGAAGGGAGGGGGGGGGTTAGGCAGGCCAGGGGAGTCTCTCCAGCTTGGTGTGCCTTCCACCTCCCCCAAGCACTGTGTTTTAGCTTTCTGTCTTATTGTTTTCTTTCTCAATCCCCCAAGTCTCCTGCAGAGTTTGAATGCCTTCATTGTCTTGACCTGTTGCCAGAAGCAAGCCAGCCTCTTTGGCTCTCTGTGCCCCATGGTGCGTTTTCTTTCTTTCATTTTTTTTTATCCCCAGGAATCCAGCTAATAACTTAATAGCTTCTCTTCGCCTCCCTCCTAAGAGTGCTTTGTCGGGAGTTTTGGAGCACACAGATGGAGAAGGAGGGGGGAGTAGCGTATCGACAGGCTGTTCTGTTACCACTTGTTTTCCAAAATCAGGTCCTTTCCTGAACTGGCACACACCAGGTCCTGCATTTATTTATTATTTAAAAGAATCTCCCCCCCTTCAAAACAACAACAACAACCCCCAATCTCAGGAGGATTGGGCACACATGGGTAGATAAACTAAAGCCCAAGGGCCAGATCCAGCCCAATCGCCTTCTAAATCCAGCCCATGGACGGTCCGGGAATCAGCGTGTTTTTACATGAGTAGAATGTGTCCTTTTATTTAAAATGCATCTCTGGGTTATTTGTGGGGCATAGGAATTCACTCATTTTTCTTTTTCCAAAATATAGTCTGGCCCCCCACAAGGTCTGAAGGACAGTGGACCGGCCCCCTGCTGAAAAAAATTGCTGATCCCTGCAATAGAGAAAGAGAAGAGGGGGCACCTGCATTTACAATGCCCTCTTGGTGGGAAGGGGGGAATCAAGCACTTCCCAGGCACACATGTGTGTGCAGTGTGCTGGCACTCTTTTTTTGCAGAGTCTCAGCTGTGTTGGGGATGGGGTGGAGAGCACAGTTCATGGACAATAAGGCTATCAGTGACTGCTATGCTCTGCCTCCCAGACTGGAGGCAGCAATGTTGCTGAATGCCTGTTGCTGGAAACCACGGGAACAGAAAGTGCTCTTGTGTCCCAGTTCTCCTTGAGGGTTTCCAGCAGGCATCTGGTTGGCCACTGTGAGAACAGGAGGCTGGACTAGATGTGCCACTGGCTGGATCTTCTTATGGGCGAGAAGAAGAAGATAAACTGCCTTAGGTCATAGGTCTGTCGAGTTGTCTATTTTACCATTGGCAACCAGCTCTCCAGGGTTTCAGGAAGGAGTCACTGGCCCCACAGGAACACTATAGCAAGTCAAACCATCGGTCTCTTTAGGTCTGTGCCGTCTACACTGACTGGCAGCAGTCTCTAGGGCTTCAGAGAAGAGTCTCTCCCAAGCCCTAACTGGAGATGCTGGGAATTGAACTGTATAAAAAGCACGTGCTCTGTCACCAAGCTACAGCAATTTCCTTCATTTGATCTTGAGATCAAAACTATTGGAAGTCTTGCTCAATCAAGGGTGTGGCAGCACCGTTCAGGATGAATAACACATGGGGCATTCTTTCACAGCAGATTCTCTCCTTTCCTGTTTGAATCCTCCTTGTTGTCCATTTCATTATTTGCATGCCTGTAGCAGTTCGAAAGCACGTCAAAATGCAAGTAGATAAATAGGTACCGCTACAGCGGGAAGGTAAACGGCGTTTCCGTGTGCTGCTCTGGTTCGCCAGAAGTGGCTTTGTCATGCTGGCCACATGACCTGGAAGCTATACGCTGGCTCCCTCGGCCAATAATGTGAGATGAGTGCGCAACCCCAGAGTCGGTCACGACTGGACCTAATGGTCAGGGGTCCCTTTACCTTTACCTTTAGCCCTTGCGTATGGAGACATGCCAACCTCTTGCATGGAACTGGAGCATATGTACATACCTGGCAAGTTAACTTGTAACCCAGAGGGGTGGGGAGGTGACTGTTCAGACATCATTGATGTGATCATTCCTTTTCCTCAAACACGTGGCTGTGACTGGAAATTGTTGTGCTTTACCCATGGGGGGAAAGTGCAGTGCCTCAAGGACATAGAAAGTCTGTTGCATTTCCGACAAAATAGCAACAATTAAGTAGCACGGTTGAGATTGAAGCATCCTCTGTGTGACAAAACCTTGATGCATAAACCCTAGACCACAGCAGCCATCCAGGATGCTGTCTGGTCCAGACCGCGCTAGCCAAAACAAAACAGCCGATGAAGGTAAATCCCCGTTGCCCAGCAAGACGTACCTCTTGCTCTTTCTTGGATCTAGGATGCCTGAGAATGATGGCTCCCAAGGGGAGGAGAGGGTAGAGGGACTGTGGAAGATGTGATGTGCCAAGGGAGGCAGAACCCAAAATCCATGCCCGTTCACATATCAGTAAAGGAGCTGAGTCGGTGGGCAAAGAGCTGTAGGTACAATCCTGATTGATTCGGGATTACAGCTCCAAGTAACTTCCCTGGAGGAAAGTGACAACGAGGAATCTCTGAAGTGTGGACACTTGTCAGGATTCCATGCAGACGTTCTGTTGCTGAACTTCAACTCTCAACAGCCTCAACGGGCGTGAGAAATGGCCAGGGAAGGTGGGAGATGCAGTTCAGAAATATCCGGAGGGCACAAGGTCCCCCTCACCAGTTGGGTTCTTTGAGTCATGTGCCACCTTAAGGACCCACAGGTTTGTTGTGGTACACACTTTCCCCAGTAGACGAATCTACATACTTGGGTTCTTTTGACACGGCCATACTGGTTGGTTTGGAGCAAGTCTCCGTTGTCCAGTCCAGCCTTCCCCAAACTTGGATCCTCAGGTGTCATTGGACTACAATTCCCATCAACTCTGACTGTTGGGCCTTGCTGGGGCTGATGGAAGTTGCAGTTCAGCAACATCTGGAGACTCAAGGTTCGGAAAGGCTGGTGTGGTCTAACCATACCTTCTCAAGTATAAGACGGGATTTATGAGTTACCACAAAGGATTTTCATGGGGATTAAGAAAGGCAAGAATCATTGATGAATTGCCTCGCCTGAATATTGTGTACAAACTTTTTTCCGTCCTCTGTATTTGCTTAGGAAAACATGCCGCAGACTCCTCCCTTTGCAGCGATGTTTGACAGCAACGGTTACAACCGAAACCTTTATCAGGCCAAAGAGGACAGCTGCGGAGGACTCTATTACCAGGAAAACAACTTGTTGTCAGGATCCTTGGAAGCCCTCATCCAGCACTTAGTGCCCACTGTTGATTACTACCCTGATGTAAGTAAATGCTGGCGGTTGTAAATGTGCCATCGAATCTAATGCGCACCTTGACTTTTCGCAACATAATATGGCCCAAGGAGTTAGATTCGAGTAAATATGGTGATTACTCAGATAAACAAGGTTGCTTCAAAACACTCCTTGCTTATTCATATCCATGCATGGAAGCTTCAGATTGAACTGAATGACACCCTTGTTGAAAACTCACATGAGGATTGCTAACGCTTGAAGCCGCGTGGAATTTTCCGTCCTATGATTGAACTGGGTGAGGGCAACAGGACAGGATTCCACACTGGAAAGATGTACACTGTCTGCTCCTCAGTTGTATTCTCTTGCTTGCAAAAGTGATATGGAATAGATACTTTGAGCCATTAAGTATATGAAATTTGGCATAGCATACACAGACTGCTGGGCTCTATTTATGGGGTGCAGGAACCTGTGCCTGAGCTATTAAGATTATTGCTGATGGGCTGGTAGCAGAGAGTTTACGCATCAGGGAAGCCTAAGCTGTGAAGATCTACTGTGAACATCACTTAGGACAGGGGTCTGCAACCTGTGGCTCCGGAGCCGCATGTGGCTCTTTTACACCTTTGCTGCGGCTCCGGAGCGGATACGAGGGGAGGAGGCGTTCGAGCCATGCGCCGCCTGAGCCATGCGGCGGCGCCCGCCACACCCGCCAGACACTCGCGCGGTGCCCACCGCCGCCGGAGCACACAGCTGCGGTGGCGCGCTGTGCGCCTGCGCCCCGCACGGCGCCCGCCGGAGTCCACAACTCCGCTGTGCGCGTGCGCTGTGCAAAAAGGACGCAAGGTGACGTTAGCAGCCCGGGGAGCGTGGTCGGCCCCCTCCCCGCCGCATTTCTGCAGCCAATAGGCTCACGGGGGGCGGGGCGTAGTTATTTATTTTTTTAAACGGGTGCGCTTCTTCCCGCCCAGCAGCAGAAAAGGCTTGCGGGCTCGGAGCGCGTGTTTGCTGCTGCTGCTCCTGCTTGCGGCCTGCCTGTGGCCTCCTGCCGGCCTAGTCAGGAGATTGAGGTAGATGTATTAATCAATGGGTTGATTCAATATGAGGAAATTGTATAAGTTCACTTGATGGGAGCAACACACATGAAACCATACAGGTGTCCTAAAAAGGGAGTCAGAGTTTTGCCCATTCCCAGTACTGTATTCAAGGCAGCCCAAACTCATAAGGCAGTGGTTGCTGGTGCCCATTCCCAGTAATCAAGGCAGCCCAAACTCAAAGTTATTTTTATAATGACGAGGATGACATTGGGCCCTCATTATTAATTATTATTTACATCAGGCACTGATTATGATTTATGGTACACTGGGGCCCTGATTAATTTTCTATGGCATTTTGGGGCACTGATTATTGGGCATAGCAAATTTTGCTATGGGGCCCTCTGATTTCTAATTACGTCCCTGTTTTGCGGCTCCCAGTTTATTTTTTTTCTTCGGAAACGGGTCCAAGTGGCTCTTTTTGTCTTAAAGGTTGCAGACCCCTGACTTAGGAGCTGGCTGCCCAGAGAGTAAAATAAGTGCCGCTGAATCGGTTTCACAGATACTTAATTATATTCATTGCTGGAATTTGCAACAGTCTTGGAATACCAAACTAGGGCTGGTCAGTTACAGCGGTAAGGCTCATCCCGTGATTCTGAGCAGTAAGTTTCAACACATAGTGGATCAACCAAGAATGCAAGCTTTCTGGTTTTACTAGAGTACGCAGCACTTACTGGCATGACTGCCTCTCCCATCTGCCGGAGCATCTTTGGTTGTTCCCTGAGTTGGTGGGGCTCATTTGACAACAACGAGAAATCGAGCCTTTAGTGTCATCGCCCCAGTCCTGTGGAATGCTCTGCCACTAGAGTTTCAGCGGGCGCCTTCTGTGCCAACCTTTAAACACCTTCTGAAAACTTTTCTGTTTTGCCCGGCAATTAAAAGTGCACCCTACACAATGATCTATTGGTGTTTGTTTCTAATTTATTTTTGCTTTGAACTCACTTTGAACTTTTATTATTTTATTGTTTGGCTTCATTTTTTTTATATGGTTGTAAACCACTGTGCTATATCTTTATGATGCAGCAGTATATTATTATTATTATCATTATCATTATTATTATTATTATTATTGAACATCTTGAAACATCTGCAAGCTTAATAATAATAATTAATAATAATAATAATAATAATTAATAATAATAATAATGGAGGTGGCACCAATCACACTGGTAAAGGAGATTCTCTCTCTCTCTCTCTGTTTTTTTGGTTCTCTGTAGCACTTTATAGCATGACCTCAATACTGCTTGCATCAATGCTCTAGAGTAGACCCATGTGATTCTCTTGGGAGGCTGACGCTGAGGTTTGCCTCTCGCCACCCACTGAGTTCAAGGTAGAGGCGAGAGTCCCTAAACCAATAGGCAATATTGCATGTTTGGCAAGAGGATGGATTCTGAAATTGCATACCCAGCAACTCTGTTATTGACTGCGTGTTTGTTACGCAAGGATTGTCGGCTCAGCTGTGATGTTCCTTGCCCTGTCTGCTGCCAGCCTTGCATCGCCAGGGTGTGGTGATGTATCCAGCACAGGTTCTGAAGACAATGGTGTTTGGCGCAATGAGGTTTCAAATGCTTACCTTGGCAGTCTTGGGCGCTCTCCCACAGTAACGCAACAAGTTAGCCTCTGCCTGCTAAAACATGAGCATGTGTGTCTTGTTCTAAATGGCCCCTGTGAAGTTATGCATCTTCTTAGCCACTGTCTCTCTTAACCTGCAGAGAACATACATCTTTACCTTCCTGCTCAGCTCGCGGCTCTTCGTCCACCCTTACGAGTTAATGGCAAAAGTTTGCCATTTGTGCATTGAGCAGCAGAGACTGGATGAGCCCACAGCCGATAAAGTAAGTGGCCTGCCTAATCAATGTGATTTAGAGTTGCACCCTGCAACTCTCTGGTCCTGAATGGGGTAACTGTGCCCCTGAAGGACCAGGTGCACAGCCTGGGAGTCATTCTGGACTCACAGCTGTCCATGGAGGCACAGGTCAATTCTGTGTCCAGGGCAGCTGTCTATCAGCTCCATCTGGTACGCAGGCTGAATCCCTACCTGCCCACTGACTGTCTCTCCAGAGTGGTGCATGCTCTAGTTATCTCTCGCTTGGACTACTGCAATGCGCTCTACGTGGGGCTACCTTTGAAGGTGACCCGGAAACTACAGCTAATCCAGAATGCGGCAGCTACACTGGTGACTGGGAGCGGCCGCCGAGACCACATAACACCGGTCTTGAAAGATCTACATTGGCTCCCAGTACGTTTCCGAGCACAGTTCAAAGTGTTGGTGCTGACCTTTAAAGCCCTAAATGGCCTCGGTCCAGTATACCTGAAGGAGCGCCTCCCCCCCCCATTGTTCTGCCCGGACACTGAGGTCCAATACCGGGGGCCTTCTGACGGTTCCCTCGTTGCGAGAAGCCAAGTTGCAGGGAACCAGGCAGAGGGCCTTCTCAGTGGTGGCGCCTGCCCTGTGGAACGCCCTCCCATCAGATGTCAAAGAGAAAAACAGCTACCAGATTTTTAGAAGACATCTGAAGGCAGCCCTGTTTAGGGAGGCTTTTAATGTTTAATTGTTTTATTTCATTTTTCTGTTGTAAGCCGCCCAGAGTGGCAGGGGAAACGCAGCGAGATGGGCGGGGTATTAATAAATTATTATTATTATTATTATTATTATTATTGGGATGGAAGGTCATGTTAGCTAACACATGGAGGCTAGATGCATTTATTTATATTTATATACAGACTCCCATGAGAGGTTGTAGACCCTCCTTTCTTGGAGGTTTTTCAGCAGAGGTTGGATGCCCATTTTTCATGGATTCTTTAGCCAAGATTCCTGCACTGGGGGGGGGGGGGTTGGACTAGATGACCCTTGGGTTCCTTCCACCTCTGTTCTTTGTTGGCTACAACTTCTACCCCACCTTTCCTCCAAAGAGCTCAAAGCAGCTACACAGTCCTCCTGCCTTACAATACACTTTTTAATGACTTCCACCGCATGGTTGTCTGTTTCCACCCTTAGTGAGAATAGAAGTGGACACAGAAGGGTAGGAATGGATCAATATTTTCTGATCAATGTCAGCTTTTGCATGCGTTCATCCATAAGTTCCTTCTGTCCCATTCTTGAATCAGTAGGGTGCTGTTTTCTCTCTTCCAAACTGCACAAAAAACTGCATTACCTTTGAACTCCCCCCCCCAAAATATGCATTTTTGTAACTCATTGGAGAAATGCAAAATAACTGTTCCAAACAGTGTTCCAATCTAGAAACTGTGAATTGGGAACAAACATACTTTAAACCACCCCAAATGGAAAGTCTGTTTAGGTCAGGCACCCCCAAACTTCGGCCCTCCAGATGTTTTGGACTACAATTCCCATCTTCCCCGACCACTGGTCCTGTTAACTAGGGATCATGGGAGTTGTAGGCCAAAACATCTGGAGGGCCGCAGTTTGGAGATGTCTGGTTTAGGTGACCAGCAATACTCGGTACATAGTCTTGTGCCCACCTAACTCTAACCCATGAATATTCCGAAGGACCACACCTATGTGCTTTCTCTCTCTCCAGAACCGGTTACGGAAAATTGCCCCCAAAATTCTGCAGTTGTTAACGGAGTGGACAGAGACGTTTCCTTACGATTTTCGAGATGAGCGGATGATGAGGAATTTGAAGGAACTGGCCCATCAAATTGCCAGCGGGGATGAGGTGAGTCCCTTGAGTGGAGCATGAGCTTGCGGATGTTTCAAGATGTTCCTAATTATTGTAGAGCATTTTCCCACTTTCTGCATCGAAGTGTCTCCTGTGGCCCAGTGAGTTGGACCCAGGGGGAAGTTAGAGTCTAGTTGCACCTGGAGGGTCACAGTGACTCCCACCCCTGCTTTCTGCTATTAGCCATGGTAGGCTTTGAGGTCAAATGACATAGGCAGGAATTGCAAGAAGCCAATCAAGATTTTATCTGGTGGTGGTGGCTTTGAGTGATTCAAAAACACTGTATTGGCAGGGCAAGGAGAGAGCAGGAGTTAGAATCAGAGGAACTGTAGAGTTGGAAGGGACCCCAAGAGTCATCTAGTCCAACCCCCTGCAATGCAGGAATAACCCCTGTGTTGAGCCAACTATCACGTTGTGCTCATCTGAACGCCATGGCGCATCTGATGTGCGAACTGGATTCAACTAAATAGTTGCACTAGTGGGAGCCAGTGCAACCAGTTCTCCCAGCGCAGGGGTAGGCAACCTAAGGCCTGTGGGCCAGATGCGGCCCAATCGCCTTCTCAGTCCGGCCCACGGATGGTCTGGGAATCAGCGTGTTTTTACATGAGTAGAATGTGTCCTTTTATTTAAAATGCATCTCTGGGTTATTTGTGGGGCATAGGAATTCGTTCCCCCCAAATATAGTCCGGCCCACCACATGGTCTTAGGGACGGTGGACCGTCCCATGGCTGAAAAAGGTTGCTGACCCCCTGTTAGCATAACAGGGCTTTCCCTCCCCTCTCAGCCCCCCATATCTGCTAGGGAGGGTCAGGGGAACCCACAGACTGGTGGACGGGGAGGAGAGGCGAGTTTGTTACATCCGGCAAGCAGAAATGCTTTCGCTGACGGAACGGCCGCTTTAGCGCAACGTTGAATTGCATCCTGGGTGTCTTAAATGCTTGACATTCTGATTTTGTAAGAACTTTGCTAAAGGGTGGGGTTGGAAGCACTTGCAAACAAATACAGCGGACCCTCCGGATATGAACTTAATTTGTTCTGGGGGTCCTTACCTACCCCGGAAGTCTACAACATGAGGTGCCACTTCTGCGCATGTGCGTGGCGCGATAGAGCGCTTCTGCACATGTGCGTGCGGCGAAACCTGGAAGTATACACTTCTGGGTTTGCTGCGTTGGCAACCCAAGGGTCCACTGTATAAATCTCCCGCTCTCTGCTGGACATCGCAAGTGGTAGCAGCAACACCATCCCGAGTGAGGCAGTTGGGAAGCTCTAGTCTTCCCTTAATACAACCTTGCATTACACCTGACAGGCAGGGAGGAGGAACCATGCAGCATTGCCATTGCCCAGGAACACATTGGCATCAATGAGCCCTGAGATGCCATGCAGTAAAGGCCGCTGGAAGGAGTGGGAGAGGCAATAGCAACAAATTCCCATCGTATCCGATAAACCGAATGCCAGTGCCATTAGTCTGGGAGAGGAGGTCGGAAAATGCCTTTAAAGCTTTAGTATGATTTTTTTTTATATTGCACCAATTTTAAAAGGGGGTGGGGTGGGGCAAGGGACCTCCGTGTTGCAGGTAACAGGACTTTGGAAGCGTTTGTGGTTCGGAATCATTTAAAGGACTGCTTTTATCTAGTGGGGCAGAAGGCAGAGAGGCTAACAGGAGGTGCAGAGTCAGCGCCAAATGACAGACAGACAGCCAACTCCTGCTTTTGTCCCCATCCTCCCTGCTGAGTTCACCCGAATGGTCCAGCCTCCGAGTCTTTTATCCGCCCATATGCTCACGGTCTCCTGGTGCACTGTGAAAATCACATACTTGAGCTCTCCTGTGTGACTCTCCCTCCCTTCCCCGTTCTGCTTTCTTCCCACAACCTCCAACCTATCGAGCTGCTCCGCGTTTGCTCTGCTCCCGAAATCCCTTGAGGCCTCTCCCTCCCCACTATGTCTCCTCCCAATGCTTAATCCCAGCTGCTTCTTTCCCCTTTGATAAACCACCTGTTTGCCAGCCGGTGCCTGTCAGCTAGCATGTGGGATAGCAAGTGTGTGTGTGTGTGTGTGTGTGTGTGTGTGTGTGTGTGTGTACACACACCATTCATTTCTTTACTTGGACTGCATATCCCACTTTATCTATGACGCCCAATGTGGGGCATTGCATTTTATGGAAGCTTGCAGTGCTTTAATTCTCCCTAAAGGACTTAGATCGGTTCCAGGGTTCTGAGCCAGTGTGGTGTAGTGGTTAAGAGCGGTGGACTCGTAATCTGGGGAACCGGGTTCGCGTCTCCGCTCCTCCACATGCGGCTGCTGGGTGACCTTGGGCTAGTCACACTTCTCTGAAGTCTCTCAGCCCCACTCACCTCACAGAGTGTTTGTTGTGGGAGAGGAAGGGAAAGGAGAATGGTAGCCGCTTTGAGACTCCTTCGGGTAGTGATAAAGCGGGATGTCAAATCCAAACTCCTCTTCTTCTTCTTTTTAAAAAAGGAAGGAGACACTTTCAGAATGAAATGGACAACTCTGCTTCGGGCCTACGGAAAGCCCTTGCCGGCCTTGCTTAGTGGCTCTTGGGCCACCTTAATAAAGTGTCCCCATGCAACATGGGTCCCTTAGGAGGGGTTCGTCAGATAAAAGTGTTCCAAAAAGATTATGTGAGGGTAATAAATGTTCACGTAAAAATAATAATAACAAAGGCTTTCTAAATCTCAAAGAGACTCTGTTTCCCCCACCCCCTTATGAAAAGGCGGGGTGGTTGAGAGAGAAAGCCAGCGTCGCAGTACAGTTCTGGATGTCATAAATTATTAGTTATATTGGCTAGTAATTCTCTTGGAAGGGTAAATGCAGGCGGGGTGACCTTGTTTCTTTTGCACTGCAATGCAGATCGCTACAAGAATTCTGGGGTTTGTAGGAGGTGCTCCTACGTAGGTTTGCCCACCCATCCTCCGTTAGTGCTGTTTGCTGTACCCCCACCCCCACCCCACTCCCCAAAGCCCTAACTGCTTTCAACCGCATCTGGTATGACAAAATTGCAGCTAGTGCTGGGTTTAAAGTGAGCCTGTTCCGATCCTGCCCACAAAGGGCTGGTGTCAAAAGCCAAAGGCAGGAGCCGGTCAGAAATAAAACACCTGGTGCCAGCTAATTCTTTACTCAGAGAAACCCAAACAGTGCAGGCCTCGTGATCCCTGCTACTCTGCCCAGTAGGTCTTGCCCCAGCGAGACAGGTGCAAGCACTGAAGGTCCTTGGCTTCCCACCATACTCAATTGCAGGCATGTCAAACCTGCGGCCCTCCAGATGTTTTGGCCTACAACTCCCATGATCCCTAGCTAGCAGGACCAGTGGTTGGGGAAGATGGGAATTGTAGTCCAAAACATCTGGAGGGCCGCAGGTTTGACATGCCTGCTCTATGGCAGGCGTCCCCAAATTGCGGCCCTCCAGATGTTTTGGCCTACAACTCCCATGATCCCTAGCTAACAGGACCAGTTGTCAGGGATGATGGGAATTGTAGTCCAAAACATCTGAAGGGCCAAAGTTTGGGGATGCCTGCTCTATGGCTCCTCCCCAGTTCCTTTCCCAGCAGCCCAAGGCTCCATCGTCTTGTGTCTTGTTGCTCTGTCTTCTTCATTCCTCTCTGGGTTGTAGGGGATTAGGGGTCACAGCAGAAGGGAGAGAGTCCCTGGTTTCTTCAGCAGCCTGCCTCATCTCTGTTTCCTGGTCCCCCTCCTCTCCACCTCCCGATTCTGGACTGCTCTCTGCCACAGACTCTTCCTGCTCACTAAACCCTGTTGCCTCTTCAGCTTCCAACACCTCCTCCTCCTCCTAGTCTTCCCCTTCTTTTCCCTCTGACCACTCACTGTCATCCCACCACCAATCCCTGGCTCTGAGCCTTCTTCCCCTGGGGGGTTCCCTTGGGGGTTCCCCGGCTGGTGCCTCCCACCAGTCCTCTGCATCCAGCCAGTCTATGACAACTGGCGAGAGTTTGGTAAAGTAGCCTTTGTGTCTGAAGGTAAAATCACATCCACCCAATTGGAGACAGATAACTTGAGTTTGTGTGTGTATTTAAACATGTGGATTCTATCTCTCAATCTCCCCCCCCCTTACACACACCCTGCCTTTGCATTGACCTTTATTAGCTGTCACATCCAATCGTGAGATAAGTATGTATAGCTCGCCCAACAGGCAATCTGCGATAAGGATATTCTTTTGTCTTTAGGCTGAGATATCTCCCCAGTGATCACTGAAAGCCATCTTTAATTACGGTCTCCCACAACATCACTCAGTGCCTTTCGGCGGCGGGGTGGGGTGGGCGGAGATTTTCCCATCCAAAATGCTGTTTATGCTGTAATAAATTTGTAAGTCTTTCAAAGTGCTGCCTTGCTAAAGTGTCGGCGGCTCAGTTTGTATGGAACGTTAAGCCAAACCATGGTTTAGTGTGAACAGATCGCCATGTGAGTTGAGATCACAGCAACTTTGCTCCTCGTCCGATCATGCTGCTGCTGTGAGCCAATCCATGGTTTAGTTTAGCATTGCACCCAAACCTGGACTCAGGCCTTATCTTCTCACACACAAACTAAGATGGTTTGTCTGGAGCAAGAGCCCAGGTTAGAGTGTAATACTAAGCTAAACCATGGCTTGGCTCATAATCAGTGTGATTTTGGTTTCTTTGGGTTTTAAAAAGAAAGAAAGAAGATGTAGCCTGTGTTCATATCTTGGTAAAAGTGTCATGGTGCCAGCACAAAATGGCTGCCGTGGGCTTTCAAAAGAGAGGTGCTATACTGGTGAATATTGTCACATACAAAAAAAGCCATGGGGATAACCTTACAGGGCTTTGCTAATATGAATCACTTTGAATACTTGAGGATATTACATATGCATGAAGCCTAATGTAAGACTAGGACCTGGGAGGCCAGAGTTCAAATCCTGACTCAGCCATGAAGCTCACTGGATAACTTTGGGCTAGTCACTGTATGTCACTCTAACTTGCCTCACAGGAATGCTATGAGGCTTAGAAAGGCGGGGAGGTATTATAATTATAATGTTGTTGTTGTTATTAAAATGTGCATACCGTCCTTCATCCTTAGATCTCAGGGTGGTTCACAACATAAAATTATATGCTGAAGGCACCAAGCAAAACTCCCTGGGGAGAGTGTTCCACAAACGGGGAGCCACCACAAAAAAGGCCCGTTCTCATGTTGCCACTCTCTGGACCTCATTGGAGGAGGCACACGATGTAAGGCCTCAGAAGATGATCTCAGGGTCTGGGTAGGTTCATATGGAGAGAGGCTGTCCTTGAGGTATTGTGGGCCTGAGCTGTTTAAGGCTTTATTGGTCAAAACCAGTACATTGAATTGGGCCCGGAAGCTAATGTGCAGCCAGTGAGCTTGGACCAGGATTGGTGTCTTAGGCTGAAACCGCCTTGCCCCGGGGAGCAACCTGGCCGCCGAATTCTGCACTAGCTGAAGTTTCCGAACCGTCTCCAGAGGCAGCCCTGCATTTAATGCATTGCAGTCATCTAACCCTGTAATATCTCCCTGTATGAGATATAAAGGAAATTAATTGATGAATTAATTATTTTCTTTTCCTTTGGCAGATGTACCGGAAAAATGTGCAGCAAATCATTCAGAATCTCATTCGTAAGCTGGCCTCCCTAAGCCAGTACGAGGAGGTGCTTGCAAAAATCAATGCGAGCTCGACGGACCGGCTGACAGTCCTGAAGACCAAACCCCAGGCCATTCAGAGGGATATCATCACCGTTTGCAGCGACCCCTACATGCTAGCCCAGCAGCTGACTCACATAGAGCTAGTGAGTTGACGCCGTCCTGCTCTCCGCTGCCTCCTTATCTTGCCAGTGTTCTGTGTGCGAATTTTGCCACCGGTCCTGATTCCTTTCCTTTCCCTTTTCTGCAGGAGAGGCTCAACTACATTGGACCACAGGAGTTTGTCCAGGCATTTGTGCAAAAGGACCCGCTGGATAACGACAAGGTGAATGAGGGGGCTGCGTGGACATTCGCGTGGGTGCTAGGCTTCAGTCAGTCTACAGGACAAGTTCAGCTAGCTCAGCCAGTAGAGCATGAAGGTCTTAATCTCAGGGTCGTGTGTTCGAGCCCCACATGGGGCAAAAGATTCCTGCATTGCGGGGTTGGACTAGATGATCCTCTTGATCCCTTCCAACTGTATAGTTCTGCGATTCTGCGTGATTCTGCGAACTCCATTGATAACCTAGGATTGCAAAGCTGGGACCAGGACTATGTGGGTTCCATTTGCCAGGGAGGTGCAGCAGGGGATGAAAGGAGGGGATGGGCAGGAACATGGCAGTGCAGAGACTGAGGAGGTTGCCTGCCATTGCTTTTGGCTTCCTGGGAATTGTAGTTCTGGAAGGGGGGTGCCACTTGGGTATTATACGTAAAACCTCATTTAAACCAAGGCGAGGTAAAGACAATAATAAAGCTGTAGAAGTTGAAATTTTCCCCCGCTTGGAAACATGGCATGGGAAACAAATGAATGCTCTTGTCTTCTCAGAACTGCTATGGTGACCGGAAAAAGGCGCGGAACCTGGAAGCCTACGTAGAATGGTTCAACAGGCTCAGCTACTTAGTTGCCACAGAAATATGCATGGTAAGCAAATCAGATTACAGTTTGGGGGTTAGGTGCCACCCTTGTAACACTCTTCCACATAAAAAAGCTCCCTGCAAGTAGCAAACTGAAAATGGGGTGGGGGGGTATGCTCAATCTTCCTCTAGTTTATGCAGGGTGTTTTGTTTTGTTTATACATGGAGGAGAATTTAAAATATGATGCCCTGCCCTCTCTTTAGTTTGAAATAGTGTATCCCTCCACCATTTGGGTGTGGCAAGGGCTTGGCACCATAGCTGCCAAGTACCCCGTTTTCCCTGGGAAACCCCCGTTTTTACTTACCTTTTCCCGGAGGTCCCCCGTATCACTCTGTCTCCTGTTTTTCTCCATTATTTTCTCCTGCCAGCGGCCATTTTTTTCTTTCCGATTTGCCCTTCTATGGGCACCAAAAATGGCTGCCGCCGGCTTCAAAAGTCGCATCTGCGCATGTCCGGAAGTGCATAGACGCGACTTCCGGTGTCGGGGGCGGCCATTTTTGGTGCCCATAGATCGGCGGAGCGGCACCGGAAGTTGCATCAACGCACTTCCTGACATGCGTACAAGCGACTTTCGAAGCTGGCGGCGGTCATTTTTTGTGCCCATAGAAGGGCAAAGCGACACCGGAAGTTACGTCGATGCAACTTCCGGTGTCACACAGCTGCCGGTCCCAGAGGTAAGCTTGGCACCAAGGAGCCCTAACAATGCCAGGTAACAATGCCAGGCCTGTGAATACATGCGTGTTAATCGGCTCTACATTTCAGTCCATGTGCAAAATCCTTTTTTGGGGGATGATTTTAATTTTCTCACCCAAAGAAAATAAAATGTGTGCAAGCCTGAAGTACCTAAGGTTAGCAGAAGGGCCTCGATAGCCCTCCACTGAATGCGAGATGTGAGTCCCATTGTGATTTTCTGTCAGTTCTGAAACAGCTGCTAGTACATAGATCAAATATACCAAGCGTGGAGCTGATGGAACAACCTAAAGTCCTCTTTGTGTTGCAAGGTCTTGTACGGTATCTGTAGAATAATGTTAAATTACAGTGCCATAGATGGTACGGACAGTGCTTTTTTTTTGGCAAAAAGATGAGGCGTTGGCACTCATGAAAGTGCTGGGGGTGCCAGCGCAAAATGGCTGCCATGGGTAGGAAAAAAAAGAGAGGTTCTGGTACTCTCTACCAGTGAGTACTGTTACAAAAGAACCCTCTGGATATAGACATTTGTGCCTGCGCTTTGCCCCTTTGTGTGTCCCTTCCTCTGCAAGAAATAGATTAAATGATACACCCCTTCTCTTTTGGGTTTGTTTTCCTTCCTTCAGCCTGTGAAGAAAAAGCACCGAGCGAGGATGATAGAGTACTTCATTGACGTGGCCCGGGAGTGCTTTAACATTGGCAACTTCAACTCATTAATGGCCATTATTTGTAAGTATAGACGGGAATCCTTCGTAGTTGCGCGGTATTTTTAAATTGTTGCTTGTTAAAGGGTGCTTGGCTTGGAGAATGAGTTGGCTCACCTGAGTCTGATTCAGGCCAGGACTAGACTAGATCTAGGCAACTTGTGACACTGCAGATGCGGTTAGACTCCATCTCCCATCAGCCCCAGCGAGCGTGGTCAAACTGGAACCGGCTTTCTTCCCAATCTCTAGTTGTAGCTTAGCCAGCAACATCTGGGGGACAGCAGGTCAGGCTTATATTGTTGCTGCCAACAGCTGTATCCTGTGTTTCCCCACTCCTGCCACACAACTGCTCTGTAATGTAATATCACTAACCAAATAGAACTGTCTTGCTTTGCAGAGCGAATAATAACAATGATACTTACCGGTTGTACTGCACAGAATCTTCAGTTAAGGGCCCATGCAATTCTTCCGATTGCAAATAGTTTTAACTGATTTTAATACAGTGATACCTCGCAAGACGAATGCCTCGCGCAATGCAAAACTCGCTAGACGAAAGTGTCTTGTGATGTTTTTGGTGACTCGCGAGACGAAGTTTTCAATGGCCGCGCTTCGCAAGACGAAGTTTTCCGGTGTTTTATTTTTATTTTTTGCCGCGGCAACCCGTGCTTTGCAAGACGAAATTACCGCTAGACGAAGCGACTCACGGCACGAATTAATTTTGTCTTGCGGGGCACCACTGTATTGTGTTTCTGTATTGTCACAATCCACACTAGGGCGTTCAGCTACTTAAGAAATATGATGAGAATTCAGATTGCTTCACATCCATTATCTAGCTGTAATCCTTACGACAACCCTGTAGCCATTGCTCTTATCCCCAATTTGAGGAGGGAAGGACTGAGGCCGAGAGAGAACGGGGTGCCAAAGGTCACCATGGCGGAGGCAAGACTGGGAACAAACACTTCCTGATTCTTAGTTTTGTCTTTTATGCTGCATACAAGCGCCGTCTTAAGCGCTCCCGGCGCCGTGGTGTGCCGGATCCTCCGGCGCCCTCCCGCCCGGTTCCGGCACCCTCCCATCCCGTTTCCCAGCGCGGTGGGCAGGTGGGCGCTGCGCGCCGCGCGGGTGCAACAGGCGCTGCTGCGCGGCGGGTGGGCAGGCAGGCGCAGCTGCGTGGCGTACCGGTCGGCCAGCGGGTGGGCGCAGCTCGCGGCGCCCTCCTGGCGGGCCGGCGCCATGGTGCCCTGCGCCACCCAGCCTGCATGTAGAGCCGGGCCTGCTGCATACACTCCCTACATTTGAAGCATCTGACTTCTCCCGAAAACGAATCTGGGGAGCTGTAGTTTGTTACAGGAGCTGGAAATTGCAGTCCTGTGGGGGGCAAACTACAGTTCCCAGGATTCTTTGGGGGGGGAAGTAATGTGCTTTTAAATGTTTGGTGTGCACATAGCCTTAGTCACAACTCTCAGGACAGAGGACAGAAGGACATGAGGCTGCTTTTGCTACCAGACCTGCAGTTCTAGTACTTTCTAGTCACATCTTCATAATGCTGTAGGGAGGCCAAATGCCTATTTGATTCCCTGTCCCTTGCTTTTTGAATAGATCTTGACCAGAATAATGATATGCTCTTTCTCTCTTGTTTCTGCAACTTTCCTTGCTGCCTTTTGAACTAAAAGCTGGAATGAACATGAGCCCTGTTTCCAGGCTAAAGAAAACCTGGTCAAAAGTCAAGACGGCCAAATTCGACATTCTCGAGGTAAATGTGGTTTGGTCACCTGAAATCTTGTTTCTCCAGTTGTTTATCAGCCAGGGAGACAGACAGAAGTGGTTCTCACCATCTATGCAAAGAAATATACCTATTCTGTGCATTTTTTCTATCCCTAATGCTAGTTTCGTTAAATATCGGAGAGGGTGGGGAATGTCTTCAAATGTTCTGACAACACACTGCTGCTTACAGTGTAGCAACAAGGAAAGCTCCTAGCCCATTAGAAAAATATATAGAAGTCTATGCTTTCCATATGTGATTTAATGGGCAACACTTTATTTATATATTTTGAAAGTTTATAATCTGTTCTTCACCTGAAGGTCCCAGGGCAGAGGACACAAATATATTAAAACAATATACCCAAAGGAATATTACACTGAAAATCTATTCCATGAGTGAATATGTAGAACATGGGTCCCAATTTGTTAAATTTCCCTATTACTTCGAAATAGCTTATCTGACTCAAATGTCTGATTATTTACGTATGGAGCTATACAGTGTCTTATGTCCATCCATCTCTGCCTCTCTTTGGAATTTTGGACGAGCCTTTGCTGGTTGTCTGTTTTATTTGTTTATTTCATACAAATTTATATACTGCTTGGTTGTAAAAAGCAAACAAACCATGGACCAGTTTACAGATGAAGAAAACAATGAAATTATTGGTAACGCCAGCAGTAAAGTAAAAACTATCTAAAAACAGGCCGATTGCTGCTTCGTATCCAGTGCCCTTCCACTGAATTAAATGCTGGACTTCTAAATAATTTCGTGGTGTCTCCTATGGCATGGAAATGTTGTCAACATTTCCACTCTTCTTTTTAAAATCTAGCATCAAATGGACCCTTCCAGCAATTTTTACAATTACCGCACAGCTTTGCGTGGAGCAGCTCAGAGGTCTTTGACAGCACACAGCAACAGAGAAAAGGTATGGTTTGCAAATATATTTGCGGTTGGCCAGGGATCAAATTTACTTATTAGGAGGTGTGCACCAGGTAAGCCATCTGCCTGGAGCACAGCTTCTTGCTAACTGGGAACTGTCTGGGGGGGAGGGAATGTGCCTTTTTGATCACCGATTGTCACTTTTCTCATAAAGAAATGTAACATCTGGCCTGTCCTAAAGGGTTCTGTGTGCTTTGCGCTTAAAAAAAAATACTCTTGAATACTGTGCCAAGGTAATCAAAGTTTCATGCCAAGGAAATCTCCCTTCTGCAACTTGTAGAAATGATGCAAGCTAGGCCAGTTTGTATAGTTCTCTTAATTTGGATAATTTATTCCATTTTGGCTAGTCATGAGGATAAGCAAGGAGCTATGCCTAGGGCTTGCTGATCAGAAGGTCGGCAGTTTGAATCCCCGCAACAGGGCGAGCTCCCGTTGCTTGGACCCTGCTCCTGCCAACCTAGCAGTCCGAACGCACATCAAAGTGCAAGTAGATAAATAGGTACCACTCCGGCGGGAAGGTAAATGGCGTTTTCATGCGCTACTCTGGTTTGCCAGAAGTGGCTTAGTCATGCTGGCCACGTGACCCGGAAGCTGTCTGTGGACAAACGCCGGCTCCCTTGGCGAGATGAGCGCCGCAACCCCGGAGTCGTCCGCCACTGGACCTAACTGTCAGGGGTCCCTTTACCTTTACTATGCAGCATACTAAATTCTGTCCCTTGCCACTAGGGATCTATTTTATCCATCCCTTGGACTCCTTATATTTTGCCATACATTGCCCACACTCTTTTGAACATATACCTGTGACTCTTAAGGCCTAGGAATTTATTGTTGTTGTTTAAAAAAAATGAAAGGTGAGGGCTTGTTGTGTTTTCAGAGGCTCTGCTGTTTTTAAGCTAGCAGAAAGGAAGGCTTTATAATGGGGATAGGGAACCTTGCAGAATTTCATTGGACTCCAACTCCCATCATCCCCGGTCAATGTGGTTGATGGTCTTGCATGATGGGAGTTGTAGTCCAGCAACTTCTTGAAGGCCGCATGTTCCCCAGGCATGTGTTTAAATAATGCAAATGAATCAAGCTGGAACACTAATTATTTGGGCAAGCCTTCCACTTCCACCCTGATGGGGAATGCAATGTTATTCCTGTCCATGGCTGCCTTTGCAGAGAATCAGTTTCTTAGTGGGTTTCCTCTCTCTCATTTCCATTGCCCCAGAAATGGAGCAAAGTTATAAAAGAGTGAGAAGCAGACACTTCACTCTTTCCGGATGAAAGGCAGAAAGATGAAAGCTTTGCAGGCTGCTCCTCGGCCAAAAGATATTCTCTGAGATCTCTGTACTTTGTGGAAAGGAGTACACCCTGGAGTTCAGTTGAACCTTTGAAAAAGCCAGCCTTTACTTGCATGATCAATTGTGGGTTGGGTTGTTTGTTTTGGTGGGAAGGGAATGCTAGAAGTAGAAACTGCAGGAGTGGGTTGAAAATATTATTATGGTCCAACACCCCATGAAATTGAGGTTGTGAAGTGGGAAAAGAGGGAGGTTCATATATCAGGTATTGAGACCCTTATGATGAGCTTGTAAGTTTGGAAATATACTGATATTGTGCATATGTATTTGCTTGTGTTTGCATGTGTTTGCATGCCAGATGCAATGGGAAACCAAAAGGCAAACACGCTCCCATTTAGCTCCCAAGCTAAGTTCAAGAAGTTGGCTCTGGTGTGCAAAATCCTATAACACTTGGGACCAGGATACGTGCAGGATACCCCTTACATACCTAATCAGTCGCTGTTAGGGCTGGGTGATATATTGATATATCATCCAAAACTGATTTGAAGTCCATATCATGATATTGGTTTCATTATTTTTGACCTGCCGACATATCACAAATCATGATGTGTATGGTGTGTGTTATGCAAAAATCACAATGTGAGAAAAAACATGCAGCCAGTCCATGCCTTTACACCATCCACCCTTATTTCAGACATCGTGATATATTTGTATATCACAATGTTTAGCTGGTGATATATCACAACACTGAAAACCAGATATTGCCCAGCCCTAGTCGCTGTGCTCTGGAGATGGGGGCCTCCCGCAGATACCATCTTATTAGGAGGTCCATTCCGCACAATATAGGAATCGGGTCTTTATATTGTCACAGCACCAGCCCTTTAGAATCCCTCCCTGCTTGAATATCAACTAGACCTCATCTCTGTTGTCTTTTCGGTGCCAAGCAAATACTTTTCTCTTTCAAGAGGCCTTTTAAATTGAGGTTTCCCAGTGTGCGGCTGTATCGGAATGGTTTTTTAAGATGTTTGGTCTCTTGTTGCTTGCTGCCCTGGGGTCCCTTGGGAGGAAGGGGCAGGGTATAAATTTAATAAATAAATGAGCAAATAGAGTGGAGAACCTGCTTAATTTCAGCTGGGCCTTGGGAATTTGCAGGGAGTGTAAAGAAAGATCCTTGGAGGCGTTTCGGAAGATGGCAATGCCATGCCAACTTCCTAGGCATTACCACTTTCAGTCTTGTTGTTTGTGGTTTTCAGAATACACTTAACAACTCTTAAGTTCATTGATACTTGTGTTCAGCCCCTGATCCCTGGCCTTTGGTAGACAAAGTATGTGTGCCTTAGACAAAGAGAGTCACTATTATGCTAGCTGAAAGGGAGGGGGAAGGCAGGCTACCAGACAGTGTAAACGGTGCTGAACTAGATGAATAAAAAGGTCAGACTTTGTATAAGGCTCCTGTGCCTCCAGGCTACGTGCATTAGCCGTTTTTACTGGAACACCTTGACTTCGCCCATTGTTATGCTGCCTCCATTCTGGAACGGATGCTAACTAAGCCCATTGTCCCCCTTCTTCCTTAGATTGTCATCCCTTTCTTCAGCCTGCTTATCAAGGACATTTACTTCCTCAACGAGGGCTGCGCCAACCGCCTGCCCAACGGCCACGTCAATTTCGAAGTAAGTAGAGCATGCTCGGAATTTCTCTCTCTCGGTGTGTGTGTTGTTGTTTTTTAACCGACAAGCTTTGCTAATTAAACTGTGAGCAGAAAGCCTTGCCAGAGGGTTGGCTGCCCATCTCTTGATGCTAATTGTGTGAGCATGACTAGTCCTGGAGGTATAGACTTAATCATTTGGTGTCTGTTGCCGGGTCCTGTGGGCAAAGACCCCACCCTTTGGGGGGAGAATGTCTGCTCTGACTTTGTCTCTTTCACTGCTCGTGGTTGGCCATGCCCTCCCTCTAAAAACAGACAAGCATTCAGGTTCCCCCCTCTCTCTTTCCATCTGTTTTTGGGCCACATCTGCACTATACATTTCAAGCAGAATCACAGAATTGTGGAGTTGGAAGTAACCCTGAGGGTCATCTAGTTCAGCCCCCTGCAATGCAGGAATCTTTTACCCAATGTGGGGCTCGAACTCATGACCCTGAGAATTAAAGGTCTCATGCCCTACCGACTGAGCTATCCCATTTTAAACTGTCATGGCTTCCACCAAAGAATCCTGGGTACTGAAGTTTTTTTTAGGGTGCGGAGAGTTGTTAGGAGACACCTATTCCTTTCACAGATTTCCAGTTTAGCAATGAATCTCACTTCCTGGGAGTTGTAGCTCTCTTAAGGGGGAAGCATCATCGTCATATAAGGGGGAAGTGGCGTTGTCAGTTCTTACTTCAGAAAAAGAGTGAGTTTACCTCTATCGCAGCTATCGGAAATGTTAATTTGGATTCCTTCTTGACTCAGACTTTGATTAGCTGTTGGGTTTGTTTTGTTTTTGTGAACAAGTTTTTACTGACCTTCTCTGCCCTCTATTAAATTCCAGAAATTTTGGGAACTGGCGAAACAAGTGAGTGAGTTTATGACATGGAAACAAGTTGAGTGCCCTTTTGAAAGAGACCGGAAAATCCTTCCATACCTGCTCACCGTCCCAGTCTTCAGCGAGGATGGTAAGAGATGGGCAAACTCTGGTCATTGTGCAGTGTGCCTGCTGTCACCTATTACTTTATTTTTGGGGGGAAATACAGAAGACACCCTAGCTTTGTTGGAGGTAGCCCCCTTGAGAGAAGAACGGCAGAGTTAGCATTTGATACATCTGTGAGTCCCTGGGAAAGAGGGGTACAAAAAACCCAGAATACTACAAGTTAGTGATGAAAGGCCAGCTAAATACAATCCTGATTGGCTAGCATCCATAGCATTATCAATACAACCCTCTCTTCCAATCGCAAAGGACTGGTTTGCTCTTATCAATGACTAAAGGTACAGAATAGCGAAAGAAAGAAAGAAAGAAAGAGAAAGAAAGAAAGAAAGAAAATCCACCTGAATCACAGGGTGGAGAAGCAAGACAGTCCCTGCAACAGAAAAGCATTTGATTCACAATTAAAACAATGCAAGTCTAGAAATAATGGTTGTTTAAATCTGGTGACTGTGCTACAAATAATGGTTGTCGACTGCCATGAATGTCCCAACTGAGATAGAAAGGTGGCATGTAATTAATTGCAATACAGTGGTACCTCGCTAGACGAATGCCTCACAAGGCGAATTTTTCGCAAGACGAATGCGTTTTGCGATTTCAATGGAGACTCGCAAGACGAAGTTTCCTATGGCGTGCTTCACAAGATGAATTTTTTCGTCCCTTAGGGTGTCTCGCAAGATGATTTTTTTTTATTCGTCTTGCGAGGCATCCTATGGGAAACCGCACTTCAATGCATTCCTATGGGAGCCGCTTTGCAAAACGAATTTTTCGCTATATGAAGCGACTCGCGGGACGAATTAAATTCGTCTTGCGAGGCACCACTGTAATTAAAAAATCCATAGCCCAAGTATTCTAACCAAATAGCAGGAGGAGGACAATCATTACAGAAGATCAGGATGGATAGACTATTTTGCAAGCAGTTTTTTTAAAATAATAAAAAAACATTTACCATCCAGACCTTGTTACTGTACACTTGGAAGTGACATGCCTCCTACCCCAAGTGCTGAGATGCTGATGAAATCCTCTGAGGCAAGGACTGGAAGATAGCTATTTATTTGTTGCATTTGCATCCCACTTCTTCGCCAAGGAGCTCAACACAATTCTCCCCCTCCTCATTTAATCTCCACAATGACCCGGTGAGGAAGGTTAGGCTGGGAGTGAGTGATTTGCCCCAGAGGTCTTCCAGTGAGCTGAGTGGGGTCTCAAACCCTGGTCTCCCGGGTCCTAGTCCGACACTCTACCCGTTACACTACACTGGCTCGCATGCCTGTAATGACGGCGTTCTGTTTCTTCTGACTGCAGCACTTTACTTGGCTTCCTACGAGAGCGAAGGCCCCGAGAACCACATTGAAAAAGACAGATGGAAGACTCTCAGGTCAGTGTCAAAGGGGATTGCCGTCAGATAAATCAGCAGACTGCAAAGTTGCTTGAGCGCTAAGACACCTTCGATACCAAGTGTTCCACTGCTGCATGCCTCAACAGATGGAAGCAGTGTGAACTCGCTTCAAAAAAAATGTCATATTTCATTTCCGGGCTTTCCCAATTTATTAGCACGCAGGCTGTTTCATCTTCCTGATTTTTTTTTGTCCTTCCACCCATCCCCAATGCATTAGGAACCTCCTTTTTCATCTTTAAAAATTGAATTCATGCATTTTATTTTATTTTGCCAAGACAGATATCCATTTTCCTTCCCTTTCTTGTTTGAAGGCTTTTGTCCAGTCAGTCATGCATGTTTCTAAATTCTCCTAAAGTTGACTTGTTGTGCTGTTTCAGGCTTGGTGCCCTTTTGTACGCTGCTAGACTACAACTCCCATCATTCCTTAACAACTGGATATGATGGGAGCTGGAGTCCAACAATATCTGGCACACACTAGGTTAGGGAAGGCTGCATTGGTTAAAGTCCCATATTGTCCCTCCTTTGCCAGCTAAGGAACTGTGGCATGCAAATATGAAACCGTATGCCAATGGCAGTTCATAGAATCATAGAATCATAGAGTTGGAAGAGACCACAAGGGCCATCCAGTCCAACCCCCTGCCAAGCAGGAAACACCATCAAAGCATTCTTGACATATGCCTGTCAAGCCTCTGCTTAAAGACCTCCAAAGAAGGAGACTCCACCACACTCCTTGGTAGCAAATTCCACTGCTGAACAGCTCTTACTGTCAGGAAGTTCTTCCTAAAGTTGGGGAATGAAACCTGCTAACGCAATGCCTTTTTGCCTGAGAATGTTGCACAACATTTTGGTGCGACCTCAGGGCAGGGCCATTGACAGGCGTAGCTTGGGAAGAGAGGGGGTGGCTATGGGAAACTCCCAAGGGCCAAACAGAGACTTGGAGGGCCACTTCTGCCCTAACCCAGACCTGAGCTTCCCCACTGTCTGCTCTGCACTTTTGAAAGATGACGCTTAGCACCTTTGAGGCTGCTGCCAATCTACTGGGCTCCCGAGAGCCACAAGCCCTAAAATACACCCAGACCCATTTGGTGGACAGTTCAGAGAGAGACCAACAAATGCAAACTCCTGAGACAATCTGTGGAGCTGTTTCCCAGTGCCCTAATCAATGGGGAGCTGTCTTAATATCCTCAGTTTGTTGTCCTTCCTGCCCATGGGGTGGTCTTCGCTGTCAGCTCCTCAGACGCCGTTTTACCCCTTGTAGAAGGGAGGAGAACTGGAGCAAAACTTGAATTAATTGCCTGTGGCTGCCATTAGTTTGGGCTTCATTTGTCATTGGTTTTGGCGCCACCTGCTGTTGGCCTCCCCACCTGTCCTACCAACCGCCTCTGTTCCTAATGAGTGTCCTCCCCACTCCTCTGTCTTTTAGGTCAACGCTTCTTGGAAGGGTTTAATCCATGACTGACTTCCTCCTCCTGCTGCTGCTGTTGCTGCTGCTGCTGTGCTGACGTGGATTATTTTTTATTGGAGGCCATTATTGATGTCACTTATTTATTTCCCCCCTCCTCCCCCTCTCCCTCCCTCTTTAAATCAAGTGACATTTTAAATTATGAGAGCTGTGCAGCTAGTTAAGACATGTCAGGACTCTATTAAACTTAAGGAACGACCGCAAGTTAACTCGAGAACAAGCAGACCGGCTTCTCAAACCTGATGGATCATCAGATTCAAGTGACTGGTTTGTTTTGGGTGATTGATCAAAAGACAGCGATGAGGGGAACTGTTTGAAGATCTGACTCTTCTTTGAATCATTTCAAAACACCTGGACGGGATTCCATCACCACCTTTAAACAAAAAACAAAAACTTTCGCCTCGCTGCTCCTTTGTATTAACAACTTGCTGCTACTTGTGGGCTGGAGTCTCGAACTAACTTTCATTCCAACTTCTGGCATCCCGTTTTTCGACTGCGTCATGTTTTGAGCGGTGAATGGAAAGGAAAACTGTCTCGGCTGATATTTTGCTCAGCGAATCTAAGAACTTTGGTTTCCTCCTTGGGGAGGAGAAGAAACACTCGTGGCAAAGTGACACGGGCTGCTTACGATTTGTGTTTATTTATCGTGGGGAAGGGATTAATTGTTATTCCTTTGGGGTGGTTGGGGTTTTCGTTTGTTTTGTTTCTTCCTTGAGTTTGCTGCGGGCTGGCAAACTCTTGTTGTGGTATTATTTAAAAACGAGAAGTGCTGTGATAGAAAAAGCAGAGACACTAGAAGGAAACATAGCAAATGTAGCTAGACTCTGTAGAAAAGAAACCCTCTCCCCAATTTATAGTTACACTGTCTTTTTATTTGTTTCTGAAGGGCACATTTACACAGTAAACACAATCTGGTATGAATCTGATTTAACTTTCTGGCTTTTTCCAGAAAACCTCGGGAATCTGAAAGTATTCCTTCAGTAGCACCTTAAAGACCAACTAAGTTTTTATTTTGGAATGAGCTTTCGTGTGCATGCACACTTCATCAGATACACGAAAGCTCATACCAAAATAAAAACTGAGTTGGTCTTTAAGGTGCTACTGAATGATTTTTTTTATTTTATCTGAAAGTAGTCAGGGTAGAGACCTCTAACTCAGGATTGGAGGAATGACTCTAGATGTTAATGAACTACAACTCCTGCTCTACCTTGTTCATAAAACTATTTCCTCCCAGAGTTTCTTGGGGAGCCAAAACATTTAAACCAATTTGAAACGGTCTTCAAATTTCTAATGCAGACATCGCCAAATGGTCTGCATCTCCTTCCCACCCCAGGTTGTTGGTTGAACAATTTGACTTATTATTTCCTCTTCAAAAATTGCAGCTCACACCGTGGGTAGATCAATGCCTTTATTGAGGGTTTTTTCAGAAAAATGGACGTAATGGTTGAAGTAATGTGTGATCCAGTAAAGCTAGCTGGAATTGTGTGATGTCTTAAAGACAAGGGAAGGATAATCTTCTGCTAAAGTACAAGTGTGGGTTGAAAACAACCAACTGTCTTTTGCTTCATGAGTTTATGAGCAATGTTTTGACTGTGAAAGAGGGCCTCTTGTTATACATTCTGTAGTAACCGGAATGCTTAGCCACTGTGTTTTGCCCTCTAGGAAATTCTGCCAAATGAAGCATAACCCTCCATTATTAGGCAGCCTAATGTTCAAGGTGGGGACCTTTCATTTGCCAGAATCATATTCTAAGCACAGGGATTTGTATGTAATCGGTGCCGCCGTTCAAAATGGAAAATAAATATATCTATATCTACACTTGTATTGCCCTGCATACTTGTAGATTTGGAAAAGGAGTTCAAGGCTCGACTCTTCTTCTTTCTTAATTACTTCTGCAAGAAAAGGAGATGCCCTATTGAAAAAGAATGGGGCTTCTTCTGCTTGAGAGATTTGCAGAATCCCACTGTTAAGAATTTACACTACTTCCACCCTGTGATCACAGCTTGTATTGCCAGAGTTTGTATGCGTGTCTTGGTTGACGAAAGGCTGTAGACTCCCATGGACTGTTCCTAGTTTCTGCGGGCCATGATCAACTCATTACTATAAATGATTTTTATTGGTTTTACATATAATCACATTACGTAACCTCATACCCTCTTATTTTATCTCTTTGGCTCAACTGAGCCTAACGACTTCCCTCCCTCCCGTCTGATGGTTTACATTACTTTACTCAACCTGAACAGGTAGCAATTTTATCTTACAAATCTTCAACTAACCCTGCTAATGATGTTAATTGCTTACACTTGTCTTTCAGATATAATATAATATAAATATAATATATATATATATAATATTATATAATATAATAGGGACCCAGGTGGCTCTGTGGGTTAAACCACTGAGCCTAGGGCTTGCTGATCAGAAGGTTGGGGGTTCGAATCCCTGTGACGGGGTGAGCTCCCGTTGCTTGGTCCCAGCTCCTGCCAACCTAGCAGTTCGAAAGCACGTCAAAATGCAAGTAGATAAATAGGTACCGCTACAGCGGGAAGGTAAACGGCGTTTCCATGTGCTGCTCTGGTTTGCCAGAAGCGGCTTTGTCATGCTGGCCACATGACCTGGAAGCCATACGCTGTCTCCCTTGGCCAATAATGCGAGATGAGCGCGCAACCCCAGAGTCGGTCACGACTGGACCTAATGGTCAGGGGTCCCTTTACCTTTACCTTAAATATAATATAAATTTGTTCCAGTCCTTTTGGAATGCTTGGTCTCACTGGTTCCAGATTCTTCCCATCAGTTTTCGCCAGTTCTACAATACTCACCTCATTTCTAAGTTATCCATGTCTATTGATTTCAGTAGGTCTACTCTAAGTATAAATAGTACTGGATTCAACCCTCTTGCAGGTGGAATCATGAGGGGAAAATAACATTTGAAGAGATGAACGCTTCTTACTAGTCACCATGAGTCACACTTCTTACTAGTAAAAATGAGTTGTTGTTTTAAGGACTGCAGCTTTTAAATTTCAATGGAAATTTTAAAAGCAGCAGCAGGCTGAAACCTATCACCAGTCTTGGTACTGTGGGCCCATTAATTTATCTCTGATCGTAGCACTCTGGTGCTCAGCACTAATACAGGAGATAAGCCTTCTCTCCGATCTTCGCATTCCATGCTTACGTCGAAGATAGCAGATCTCTGCACCTGACATCTTGCAACATCAGGTGATTGGTGAGTGGGCATGTTTTGCTCAAAATGGCCTCATAGGCCAAACCCAGAGGCCCGTCAGGCCTAATCATGCCCATGGACAATCATGCCCATGATAATGGCAGCCACCTCACACGGTGTAATTTCAGCTCTACATTTCTATGCACTCAGGCTAGCCCTGTTCGTACTCCGAGCCACAGGTGTTAGGCCTGGTTACCATAAATGGTGGAATCTAGCGGCCTCTAGAAGTTGCTGGATTCAAATTCCCCAAATGTCTGACCTTTGGCCATTTTGGCTGGGACTTCCAGGAATCAAACAGTAGTTGGAGAAGTATGGCAACAGAGACACCTATATTATTCTATGATCAAATATAGATGGAAGCAGATGAATGTTTATATCCCTCATTTCCTCAAGGTAGTTCTCCCTGACACTTAGTTTTTCTTCTCGCCCACGACAACCTTTTGTGGTGGGTTCAACCCAGAGGCAGTAACTAGCCCAGTGAGCTTCAGGACTGAGTGTAGATTTGAGCCTGGCCTCTAACCATTATCCCACAGTGTGTCTTGAACCTTGAGACGACATCACCCCCCAATTTATTTTAGTATTTTCATCTCACTTTTTGAAGCAAGCAACTTGCAATACAACCAAACCAATATAAATGCATTTCAAAGGAATATCCTGAATCGTCCTCAGAAAACATTTTAAATACATTTACGAAAGTGTTGACTGCATAGATGATGGAGTCTCTGGTTATTTATCGCTTCGTTGTTTCTTTCTTAGTTTGGTTTCCATCCCGCCTTTTATCCCAGAAGGATCTCCGAGGTGGCTTGATATAAAATAATAAAATATTACTTTAGGATTGCTTCTGCCTCTTCCAATGCAATCGTTTACTTATCTGTGGAAATAATTTACAGCCTATTCCCTCCGTTGTTTTGACTCTCCAGGTGTCTGGGGCAAACATGTTTCAATTATGGTGCTTCCGGAGAAGTGGGGAGAATATAAAAAGGGAACAGAGATGAGTGCTGACAGTCAAAAGCAGCCACTGTTGTGTGCTTTGGGATGGAGAGTGTTGATCTGGCTTGCATACCAAAGCAGGCAGCGGGAGCCTTGAATGACACGAGCCTCTCCACCTTCACAACAGTGGCAGCAGGTGCTGAAGATGGGGCCAGCCGTGGGACTCCCCCTTTTGAAAAGAGATGCAAATATGATGGCCTTAGGCAAGCCAGAGGCCCTTCACTTTGGATGCAAATGAGCTTGGCTTCTGTGTGCAACAATAGACGCCTCATCCCCACCCCCCACCCCCGTACTGTCCCTTCTCTCCATTTACCATTCTACTGGGCAGATGTGATGATGCAAAATTGAAAGGAGGGCAGACCAGTGAGGTGGGAGCCTGTGTTGGGAAAGGAAGCGATAAGACAAGTAAAAAGTTCCAAGTGTGGTCACACTATAATAATAATAATAATAATAATAATAATAATAATAATAATAATATATTATTTATACCCCGCCTATCTGGCTGGGTTTCCGCAGCCACTCTGGGCGGCTTCCAACAGAAAAACAAAACACAATGCTCTATTAAAAATTAAAAGCCTCCCTAAAAAGGGCTGCCTTCAGATGTCTTCTAAAAGTCTGGTAGTTGTTTTCCTCTTTGACATCTGATGGGAGGGCGTTCCACAGGGCGGGCGCCACTACCGAGAAGGCCTTCTGCGTAGTTCCCTGCAACTTGGCTTCTCGCAATGAGGGAACCGCCAGAAGGCCCTCGGTGCTGGACCTCAGTGTCCGGGTAGAATGATGGAGATGGAGACGCTCCTTCAGGTATACTGGACCGAGGCCATTTAGGGCTTTAAAGGTCAGCACCAACACTTTGAATTGTGCTCGGAAACGTACTGGGAGCCAATGTAGATCTTTCAAGACCGGTGTTAGGTGGTCTTGGCGGCCGCTCCCAGTCACCAGTCTAGCTGCCGCATTCTGGATTAGTTGTAGTTTCCGAGTCACCTTCAAAGGTAGCCCCACGTAGAGCACATAGCAGTAGTCCAAGCGAGAGATAACCAGAGCATGCACCACTCTGGTGAGACAGTCTGCAGGCAGGTAGGGTCTCAGCCTGTGTACCAGATGGAGCTGATAGACAGCTGCCCTGGACACAGAATTGTCCTGCGCCTCCATGGACAGCTGTGAGTCCAAAATGACTCACAGGCTGCGCACCTGGTCCTTCAGATTTTATAATGCTGTGCACAGTTTTGGTCCCCACTCACAGCCCCCTCCCACAGCTCGAGAACCCAAGGAAGGGCTTCTAAGAATGATTTCGGAAAGCTCACAGGGGAGAAAGCAGTCCTGAAGGTGCCAGAGTGGGTCTCAAGCTGTTTAGGACTTTAAAGGTTAAAATCCAGAACTGTGTCCTTGGAAGGGACAAGGCATCAATGCAGCTGGTGGGATGTGCAGAGTCAAACTCTTAGGGCAAGGTCCAGCAGGGATTTCTCCTGTGCAAGCTCCATTCAAATGAATGGGGTGTCAAAAACAAGCCACCACTAAACCACCACTTCTTTATTAGAAGAAACAGGTCTGCCAGGTCTAAAGTGCACAGCAACTCTCCTTCAATAGATCTGCCCCTATGAGGCAGCTGCAGAGTCTGAAGATCCCTGCCTTCCCACAGCTGCCTAAGATGACTCCTCCCCTGGGTTTTCCCCAAGCAATCTGAGACTATGCTGGCATTGCCTGCCTTATCTCCTCCCACTTCATACCTCTCCTGGTCCTGGCAGACCAGGCAGGAGGGGAGCTTGTCTCAGCAGGAGGGGGAGACCCCTGTACTTCTTCACCAGCCTGACTCATCTCTCTTTCTTCAGCTTCTGGTCTTCTCTCTGCCACAGACTCTCCCTGCTCACTAAGCCCTGTTACCTCTTCACCTTCTGACACTTCTACCAGTCTTCTCCCTCTGACCACTCATTATGGTCCCACCACTAATCCCCTGGCTCTGGGCCGTCTTCCCTTGGTGGTTCTCCAGCTGGCGCCTCCCACCATTCCTCTGAGTCCAACCAGTCCAAGACATAGGGATTTATGGTCTTGGTCGTACCCTAGTGGTAGCCATGTTTTCTGAGGGTGACAGGAGTTGGAGTCTAGCAACATTTGGGGGCAACAAGCTAGCTATCCCTCCTTTTGGACAACCACACTTAAAAAAAATAAATCATTTTTATTTGATTTTTCAAATATAGATTTATAGCAAAACTAAATACATTTCCGTATACAGAGATTTCTCTGAATCTTGAGACCTCCCCCATCCCCTCCGTGGGTCCTGATGTCAGCGTTTTTAACTACAAATTATATCATAATCTATATTTCATATCTATTCATATTATCCATAGTATTTCTTACATTACAAGTAAGTTTAAAATCCTGCTAAAGTTTCCATCTGCTTACAGTGGTCTCCTAATTAAATTTTAAAAAAATCCCCATTTTTCTTGACGTTTTTGTCCTCTTGGTTCCTGAGCTTTCCGGTCAGTTTTGCCATTTCGGTGTAGTCCAACATCTTAGTTTGTCATTCCTCTCTTGTAGAGACTCTTTCTTCTTTCCCCCTCTGTGCTAGTAGCATCCGTGTGGCTGTTGACGCATACATAAAAAGTCTTTTCTGCTCCTTTGGGATGTCGGTACCTACAATTCCTTTTAAAAAAAAAGCTTCTGGTTGTTTTGGGGTTTTTTTTGCAAAAGTTATTTTAAACATTTTTTTCAATTCATTATATATCATCTCCCAGAAAGCTTTTACTACCTTACACGACCACAGCATATGATAAAAGGTACCTTCTTTCTCTTTGCATTTCCAGCAGGTATATGTACTTGTTCTATACATTTTTGCTAGCTTAAAGGTAAAGGTACCCCTGACCATTAGGTCCAGTTGTGACTGACTCTGGGGTTGCGACGCTCATCTCGCTTTACTGGCCGAGGGAGCCGGCGTACAGCTTCCAGGTCATGTGGCCAGCATGACAAAGCCGCTTCTGGCAAACCAGAACGGCGCACGGAAACACTAGCTTACTAGGAGTCAAATACCACTGGTGCATTATCCTATATAATAAAGTCCCTGTGTCTCTGCATCCAGTCCCTGTGTCCCTGTGTCCGCGCTACTGCGCATGTGCCCCACGGACACAGGGATTGGACACAGAGACTTGGAGCGCAGAGACCGGCCCCTCCTCCGCCTCCTCGCGCTGTCCCGAGTGGCGACGGCCTCCTCCACCTCCCTTCTCCTGAGGAGAAGGAAGAGGCCTCTGCCGCCGCCTCCCGCAGCGCGCCTCAGGTAAGCGCGCCGCTCCTCGCTCTCCCGCCTCGCTGCCCCACATCACTCCGCCGCAGCAGGGAGGTGGAGGAAGCCGTCGCCACTCGGGACAGTGGGAGGAGGCGGGGGAGGGGCTGGTGGGCCTCAGGCGCTCACCGGCAGGTGGGGCGAGAGCGGGAGCTGTGGCAGAGTGATGCGGGGGGCGGCGAGGCGGGAGAGCGAGGGGCAGCGCGCTTACCTGAGGCACGCTGCGGGAGGCAGCTGCAGAGGCCTCTTCCTTCTCCTCAGGTGAGGAGAAGGGAGGTGGAGGAGGCCGTCGCCACTCCGGACAGCAGGAGGAGGAGGAGGAGGGGCCGGTGGGCCTCAGGCGCTCGACAGAAGCGACGCCTGCGTGGTCCCAGGGCTTCCCCTCCGTTCCCACCCGGCTAGCGGCCGTTTACTGAACGGGCTGAATGACACTAGTTTTCATATAATTTTCTTTCAGCGTACTACATGCCGTAAATTTCAAATCTGTTTCCCATAACTTTTCCCAACCGCATTTACCTCTCCAAACCCAAACTTTTAAATTTCCAGGCCCTTTCTGCTGATAATTCTTCCCCAGTGTTTTCCATTTGTACCTTGAAGCTGCGCGTGCACACACACGTTTGGTTGATATGAAAATCAAATCATGGCAAGCAAGAAAGCAAAAGTTGATCATTGCCCCAGACACTGGCATTAGGAGAGATGAAAGGGAGAAGCTTTGTTACGGCTCTGTTAATTGTTGAGCTGTTTCATTCTTCAGTTTTATTGCTCTGCCTTTCTTTGGCTGATTCAGCAAATGTCACAAGAGAAATGACACAATTTACGAGAGTTCTCCAGGCCCTGCCGCTCATACTTGGTCCGCTCTGGCCTGCAGAAATCCCAGGAGGAAACGTCGGGACTTCACTGGGATGCTAGTACCATCCTAGTGCTTTAGGGAGAGAGAGAAATATTTGAATTGCTACTTATATAAAGAGGCCTAAAAATTTAAAGCAGGGGCCAGCAAACTTTTTCAGCAGGGGGCCAGTCCACTGTCCCTCAGAGCTTGTGGTGGGCCGGACTATATTTTGAAAAAATAAATGAACCAATTCCTATGCCCCACAAATAACCCAGAGATGCATTTTAAATAAAAACACACATTCTACTCACGTAAAAACACGCTGATTCCCAGACCATCCTCGGGACGGATTTAGTAGGCAATCGGGCTGGATCCAGCCCCCAGGCCTTAGTTTGCCTACCCATGATTTAAAGGCAAGGAAACAGTAGACTAGATTGGTTTTATATTCAAGTACGACTGCCATAGCTCCCACCAAAGAATCCTGGAAACTGCAGTTTTGTCATGCTGTGGAGAATCCCCTATTAGAGTATATACTTCTAATGTACATTACAGTGGTACCTTGGGTTAAGTATTTAATTGTTTCCGGAACTCCGTACTTAAACTGAAGCGTACTTAAACTGAAGCGAACTTCCCCATTGAAAGTAATGGAAAGTTGATTAATCCGTTCCAGATGATGAAAAACACCCCCTAAAACAGCAATTTAACACAAATTTTACTGTCTAATGAGACCATTGATCCATAAAATGAAGGCAATAATCAATGTACTGTACTATAAAATAAATAAGACAGTATTGTAGATGATAGAAAATAAAATTATTACAGTGGTACCTCGGGTTAAGTACTTAATTGGTTCCAGGGTGCTATTCGCACCCCAAAAAGTAGTAAATCTGAGTGGCAATAGCGCACATGCACAAAGTGCCGATAGAGCGCTTCTGCGCATGCTCGAAGTGCGCAGGTTGCTTCTGTGCATGCACAAAGTGCACAGGTTGCTTCTGCACATGCGTGCGCTGCGGAACCCGGAAGTAAACACTTCTGGGTCTGCGGAGTACTTAAACTGAAAGTACTCAAACCGAAGCGTACTTAAACTGAGATATGACTGTATTCCCAATTGCAGGTTTTCTGTGGGTGGGGTATGCATTTTTGACAGGAAAGTTATGGCTTACTCTCTGGTTTAAATTCATCCACTAGCTCGATTCCAATCCCTATTTTTAAGGGGAAAGAGGCAAAACGTGATAGGGACACAGGAAACTTCCATACACAAGGACAAGCTGCTCATACATCATGCTCAGCTGCTTTCTCCCGATTGAAGTGCAGAGTGTTTGAGGACAGGGACATTCACAGGGAAACCAAAATGCTTGTTTACAAAGCTATTGTACTACCGACCTTACTGTATGCTTGTGAAACATGGACCACTTATAAACGCCAGCTCCAGCTCCTCGAAAGATTCCATTGATGGTGTCTCCAAAAAAATTTATACATCCCTTGGGAAGACAGGTGAACTAAAGCCAGTGTACTGGAAGAAGCAAAGATCACCAGTGTTGAAGCAATGATTCTTCAACATCAACTTTGTTGGACTGGTCATGTTGTGTGGGTGCCTGTTTATCATCTTCCACAGCAACTACTCTATTCCTCTGGACAGCGGCGTAGCTAGCCGCCTGGGGCGGCAACCCCGAAGGCACCCTGCCAGGGGGTGGGGTGTCCGTCGCACACATGTGCCGCGTGTCACGACACACAACGCACATGTCACGGCGTGCGCACAGGAGGGATATGATGCAGTGATGTGGCGACACAGCAGGCAGTGGCGGGCGGCATCCGACAGGCCTCCCTCTCTCCCTCTGGCCCTCCCTCTGCCCGTCCTCACCGCACTCAAGGCGGTTCTCCTAACAGCCAGTTTGCGCTGGCTCCGCAGGGGCTGGTCCTGCTCGCCCACCACCTGGCTTTCTTCAGGGCCATCGTGGAGGCGGGCAAGGGCTGCGCTGCCAGCGGAGGGCGGCTCCTCCGGCAGGGAGGAGACACCATGGAGGAGCCGGGCTTGGAAACCGCCAGAGCTCTTTCCTTAGCGCACCCCAGCCTCGCCTCCACGTTGGTGGCGAGGAGCGCTCGCAGTGGTGCCGGCCGTCGGAGGTGGTCACCCCCGCCCAGCCTCCCACCCGGGGCAGCACACCGCCCCCATTACTACGCCACTGCCTCTGGATATGAATTTAATTTGTTCCAGGGGTCTGTGAACACCTCGAAAAATCTGTAGCCAGAGGCGCTGCTTCTGCGCACATGCACGGCGCAATAGAGCACTTCTGCGCATGCACGAATGGCGGAACCCGGAAAAATACTTCTGGGTTTACCGCTTTCGCAACCCAAAGTTTATGTTACTCGAGAGTAATGTAACCCAAGGGTCTAACTGTATTCTATTCCG